>NW_021703772.1:97486056-97955010 GCF_005190385.1 Monodon monoceros
TGGTGCTGTGGGGGTGGGGAGTGGTGCTGTGGGGGTGGGGAGTGGTGCTGTGGGGGTGGGGAGTGGTGCTGTGGGGGTGGGGAATGGTGCTCTGGGGGTGGGGAGTGGTGCTGTGGGGGTGGGGAATGGTGCTCTGGGGGCGTGAAATGTGAAACACAGAGAACACCTTGGTTGAACATGAGCGGACAGTAATCAAGTCTGTTAATCAAAGTGCCTCTTAAATCTCTGCGAGTTGAAAACTGTAGCATCCAGGGATAGATTAAAGAGGAAATATAAATTGGCAGAAGAGCTTGCCTGGGCAGGTCACATCTCAGAGTCTCTGATTAACAGAATGTTGCTTTCAGTGGGATTTGTTTTCCCTGGGTTATCTTTTGAAGTTTATTTTATAAAAAAACAGTGGGTCTGAGCTGCAGTGTCTCCTTCTCACGGCTGTGGAAAAATCACCAAATCAAATTGTAGAGAATCTTGCAAAGCTCTTCAGGCCAACATCTCACATCTTTCCAACATCAGATTACCCTGACTCTCCTGACGCCCATGTAACACAAATAACTCCTATAGTCTTTTTATTCCCTCAATTCCAATGTTCCATATCCAAGGCCACAAGGATTCCTCAGCACTTCTGAAGGGTATTTTAATCTTAGTGGTCATTGGTGCCATTTAGTCATTCTTTGGTTTGCTCATTATTTTATTCATCAACTCATTCAAAAATATTTCTTGATCTTTTATGTCTAAGCCCAAAATCGCATGTGAGAAGAAAGGCGAAAAGACCCCATGACTATTTTCTGGGTGCTCACAATACAGTGGCGAGAGAGGTCAGCATTTAGTACAAAATACGGCAAGGTCTGGCTACCCTGAGGCTCTCCGAGGTACAACGGGGAGCAAGTAGAAAGGAGCCCGGAAATCTCGGCGAGTTGCGCAAGGGAGGGTTCCCAGGGAAGTTCTCAGGTAGGAGAGGAGCTGGGAGGTTGGGAACAGGAAGCAAGGTGTGAGTAAACGCATGTGCAAGGGAGTGGAGATGACAGAACGTGGCTTGCTCAGAAACAGCAAGTGCAGCAAGAGTGATCGAGACTGAAGTGTGGAGGTGTGGGCAGCAGGCAGGAGCCAGGTCCTCGAGGATCCTATGCCAGGGAATAAGGGGAAGCCATCCCAGGATTTTCAGTGGGTGAAAGGCACTAGATCTGCATGTTGCAAAGACCGTTCCGATTTGAGTGATGGAGAAACCTAGAAGATGAGCCCTAACCTGGGAGAGAAATGGCTAGAGCATGGGCTGCTAAGAGGAGTGGAAAAAGGAAATTTGGCGTATGTTCTAGAAATCTCCAGGGCTAATGTGAATTAGGCCACGTCTGGTGAGAAGGACCATGTTAACTTGTTCCAAGGTTGCTTTTACTTTGATTTGCTCGTGAAACCTCAAGAAGGCAGGTGATATGCCATTTGTGACATGAGGACGAAGGAAGGTCTCCCACGGCTCCCCTTGTTTCTAGAGGTGTCCCGTGGTTTGCATGTTTTGGCAGTCCACTTAGTGAGATGTCTGCCAGTTCAGAGAGGCCAAGGGCCGGGGGTTTCATGGCCCTGCCACATCAGCACCTGGGACCACTGCTAGTTCCACACGAGGCCAGTCACACCCTCATGCTAAGGTCTGAATTCTGGGTCTTAAGGTCCTGGATTGAGCAATTTCCCCCTTTTCCTATGTGTTTTGTTTTTCTTTATCCTAAAGTGAGATTGGAGAAGGGTAGAAACTTCAGGACATTTGAGTTTGAGCCGTTTGTGGGACTCAGGGAAGATTTGGGTCTGGGGTCGGAGTTTGGGTCATATTTGAGATTTTAAAAAAAGATGGGGTGGAGACCACCGAGGCATGTGAATGATGGAGAATGTGTAGGGCATCAGGACAGAGCCTGGAAAACATTCGTATTTAATGAGAAGAGGAGTGTTATGGACTGAATGTGTCCCCCCCGCCCCCCACATTCGTGTGTTGAAAGCCTAACTCTCACTGTGCTGGTATTTAAAGATGGGGCCTTTGGGAATCAATTGTTGTTAGATGAGGCCACGAGGGTGGGCTCCTCATGATGGCGTTAAGTGGCCTTGTACGAAGAGACAGAGCTCTCCCCCCGGCCCCCGAGCGCACGCACCGAGAAAAGGCCATGGAAGACACGCAGAGAAGGCGCCGTCTGCAAGCCAGGAAGAGCACTTTCACCAGGCGCTGAATCCGCCTGCATCTTTCTTGGACATCCCACCTCCAGAACTGTGAGAAATAAACTTCTGCTGTGTAAGCCAACCAGTCTGGAGTTTTGTTATGACAGCCCAGGCTAAGACAAGGAGCCAAAGAAGAAGAATAAAAACGCTGATGAGAGAGCTAAAGGGAGAAGCTTGGGGTAGTAGCTTCTTGGAGGTTAAAGGATTAGACAGATTTAGGAAGGAAGAAATGGTCCTCCAGCTGTGTCTAGAGAGACCCAAATCGGAGGTGTCTACTGGGCTCTATCAGTTGATTTTAGGCTTAAAGGCTTGTGTTGTCGTCCATGTGTGCATTATGGGTGGCTCTTTCAGATGGGATAAACTGATTAAGAACCACTGTAAAGCGTATTTCCTACTTGATTGTGCCCATTCTGATCACTGACAAAGTTTTGATTAAAATTCTATGGTTTTTTTCTTTCATATTGCAATGGTAGCAGCTATTCGTTATACGAAAAAGAAAATTTAGGATAAAAAAACGAAACAAATATTAAAAAATCTTCCATATTATTATTATCTAGAGAAACTGCTTTTTTTTTTTGCGGTACGCGGGCCTCTCACTGCCGCGGCCTCTCCCGCCGCGGAGCACAGGCCCCAGACGCGCAGGCCCAGCGGCCACGGCCCACGGGCCCAGCCACTCCGCGGCATGTGGGATCCTCCCGGACTGGGGCACGAACCCGCGTCCCCCGCATCGGCAGGCGGACTCCCAACCACTGCGCCACCAGGGAAACCCGAGAAACTGCTTTTAAAATTTCATTTTGGTATTTATATTCTTCCTCTCTCTCTCCATGTATAGTAGATGTATATATATGTGTACATATATGTATCGTATAAATACAATGGGATCATATTATTTTGTGACCTGCTTTTTTCAACCTAGTGAACTCATTCGAGACCAATAAATATTTCTGCACGGAATAATTTTTTAGATGGCTCTAACCTATCTCGTACTGTTGGACATTTAGGTTGCTATTATAAATGATATTGTAATGACTGTCCTTATAGCCCCAAATTCATTCACATTCTTAATTAGTTCCTTTGATTAACTTCCTTAAAGTAGAATTTTAGGGTCAAAAAGTGTTCACACTTTAAAGAAAGTACATGAGTGTCCACATGTTTGTATGCTACATGTATGAAATATCAAGAAATATTCCTTAAGTCAGAATTGGTTGAGCATGACTAATTCCTCACCACTTTTTTGGGGAGACCCATATACAGTTTACCATGCACATTTATATAAATGTAGTCTAAAAGATTTACAGCAAATTCTGATGCCAGCTTTTAGTTCTTTCACACCAAGGAAGTAGCTAGAGCCCATAAGCAGTGGGAACAAGAGAGCAGTCTCTTTTAGACTATTTTGGATAGTTCTCTGCTTATCCACATACTGCAGTGATTTGTGCTAAATTCTTAGTATTGTGTACTTGTCCAAAGTTCTGTCTCAAAGCATTGAATTTTTCTTAACTAATTTCTGTGGAAGATTTTTACTGCTTGCTGGGTGCCTGCTTTTCTACTGATGAGAAGTGGCTCTGTGAGGTGTGTCCTCTGCCTTTCTGGGTAGAAGTTCTGTGCTCTGTGTGGTGATAAGTAGTTTTGGGGACCATGGTGGTCAAGGAGCGTTTTAAATCTGTTCTGTTGGGAAGCGTTCCATGTAGGTGGCAGACTGAGCTGAAAATGGATCCTTCTTGTGCCGTATTACAGTGATTTCCCACAGAGAGCTCACCACACGTGTAACCACTTCATGTGTTCACGCAGTGAACACTTATCAAGGATCCACCATGTGCCGGGCGCCGCTTGATGGCACTTGCGGGCAAAACAGACAATACTTCTGTCCACGTGGAGCTACCATTCTTGTAGGGGATTCAGACAGAAAGTGTATAAGAAGTAATCAAGATAACATCACATAATTTTATTTTATTGAAGTATAGTTGGTTTACAGTATTGTGTTAGTTTCAGGTGTATAGCATAATGATTCAACTTTTTTGCAGATTATATTCCATTAAAAGTTATTATAAGCTATGGGGTATAATTAATTCCCTGTGCTCTACAGTAAACCCTTTTTTGTATAGTAGATTGTATCTGTTAATCCCATGCTCCTAATTTGTCCCTCCAGCCATCCCTCTCCTCATTGCATATCACACAGTTTTAAATGTGTGACAATAGAACTGACTGATGCAGTAAGTGTAGCAGAGGTCATGGTGGTGGGAACACATCATTGGGTTGGGTGAACAGGTGATGTTTGAGTTGAAGGTTGGATAAGGAGAAGGGGCTGGCTTTGGGAAGATCTGACAGCAAGGTGTTTAATGGAGAAGAACAGAAGTGCAAAACTCCCTCAGGGGACCAATTGGGGTGTGTTTCAGTCACAGAAAGAGGGCCAGGTTGGCTGGGGCAGAGTCAGTGGACAGGGTGGTCAGAGGTGAGCTGAAGGGGCAGGTGGAGAGAGATGACATGGAGACTTTGGGGTCATGTTAAGGAAACTGGATGCTTTCAAAGCGTGATGAGATGCTTCACTGTGCTTAGGCAGGAGAGTGGCATGTCTGTTTTACATTTGTAAAAGATTGTAGGAAGTGAATCAGAGAAGGGAATTCTGTCGAAGCCAAGGGAGTAGAGAGATCTCTTGTCATGGAATAAACAAGGGATTCCTAGGAAGAGTGAATACTAAACTGTGTTGAATTCTTCTGAGAGGATGAGTAAGATGAGGACAGAAAAACATCCTTTGAATTTAGCAAGATGGAGGCCATCGAGGACCTGGACAAGAGAAGCTTCATGGCAGAGATCAGGATGGAGAACTGATCGGAGTGGGTTGAACAAAGGTGCCCTGGGAAGAGCCTGAAATGGAGCAGCTCTGGGCTTGCAGATGACCACACAGCTAAGGATAGAAGTAAGGCAAGGAGATAAAAAGGGGGTCAAGGGACACTCTACATACTGAGCGGGGTTACCTCTAGCCCCCTTGCCTTTCCCAGCAACCAGAATGAGGGCAGCCATACCTAAGAGTGCAGGCTAGGAGGTGTCTAGCCTGCACTAGACTTCTGCCTGGAGACACCGACTAGGGTGAGATAAAAGAACTCCTGACACTGACATTTGAGGAGCCACAACAAAGGAGTCTGGTCCCCACTCTCTGACTGTACAGTGTGCTCACCAGTTAGCACACTGCACCCACACACAAATAGTTTCCAGTCATGAGTGCCTCACTTTTAAACAAGAACAAAAAGCCAGTGAAAAACATATATTTAAAATAACCCTCTACGATGAAAGACAGAGAAGAAAGTGAACAAACTGGGGGGCAGGAGGGAAGGAGAAAAGAAACCAGAGAAAGCAGACAATGTGGAGGTCAGACCAACACTAAAAAAGAGCCCTGTAATTAATATCTTCAGAGGCATAAGAGAAGATTTTATGTTCATGGAAAAGAATAGGGTACTATAAAAAGGAACATTTAGAGAGAAAAGATAGAAGGTTGGAAATTTACATAAACATACTACAATATATAAAGTAGATAACTAGTAAGAACCTACTGTATAGCACAGGGAACTCTTCTCAATACTCTGTAATGGCCTATGTGGGAAAAGAGTCTAAAAAAGAGTGGACATATGTATATGTATAACTGATTGACTTAGCTGTAAGCAGAAACTAGCACGACATTGTAAATCAACTATACTCCAGTAAAAATTAATTTAAAAATATGCTAGAGAGCTTGGTATTAAAGTTAAGGAAATCTTTCTGATTGTAAAACATGACAACAACAAAAAGAAAAAAAGTTAAAAATTGATATGCTATGGTAAAATTAAAATTGAAAGAAAAATGAAGCTCAACTGTTGGTCAACTCAAGGTTTAAAACTATAAGAAAACAGAAAATGAAATGAAATGCTCACTAGTAAATAAAATGAAAAAAAGCATATTTATTGACATAGAACAATAGTTATAATTAAGTGGAAATGCACATTAAAGAATGTTGTTTTTTAAAAAATTATATTTATGCAAAACAAAGTATAGAGGATATATATCAAAATAAGCATATGAATGGATTGTGAGATTATGGGTTGTGTTAGTTAGGATAGGCTGAACTGTTGTAACAAATAGACCCCAACAGCCAATGGCTCAAATATTTTTAAGCAGCTTTATTAAATATAATTCATATGCAATACTGTTATTTAAAATGTACGATTCAGCCTTTTTTAGTGTATTCACAGATATGTACAACCATCACCATAGTAAGTTTTAAGCATTTTCATCTCCTCAAAAAGTAACCCCAGACTCTTTGGCTATCACCCTTCTATCCCCCCATTGCCAAGCTCCCAACCATAAGCAACCACCTATCAGCTTTCTGACTCTGTAGATTTCCCTATCCTGGACATTTCATGTGAATGAAATAATGGCATTTGTGGTCTTTTGTGACTGCCTTCTTTCCCTTAGCATAATGTTTTTGAGGTTTGTTCATGTTGCGGAATTCATCAGCACTTCATTCCCTTTTATGGCTGAATAATATTCCATTGTGTGGCTAAACCACATTTTGTTAATCAGTTCGTCGTTTGATGGATGTTTGGGTTGTTTCTAACTTTGCCTATTATAATGTTGCTATAAACATTCATGTATAAGTTTTCATGTGGACGTATGTTTTAACTTCCCTTGGGTATATACCTAGGAGTAGAGTTGGTGGCTTATACTGTAACTCTATATTTGATTATTTGAGGAATTGCCAGATTGTTTACCAAAGTGGCCGCACCATTTTAAATTCCCACCAGCTTTGTATGAAGGTCCCATTTTCTCCACTTCCTAACCAACACTTGTTGTTATATGACATTTGATTATAGTCATCCTATGGGTGTGAATAGGTATCTTATTGGGGTTTTGATTTGCATTTCTCTGATGACTAGTGATGCCACGTATCTTTGCAAGTTCTTACGGGCCGTTTGCGTATCTGCCTTGGGGAAACGCTTATTCAGAGCCTTTGCCTATTTGTAAACTGAGTTTTTGTCTTTTTACTGTTGAATTCTTTATAAGTAAAAGTTCTTTATATATTCTAGATACAAGTCCCTTATCAGATATATGATTTGAAAATATTTTCTCCCATTCTGTGGATTGTCTTTTTTATTTTCTTGATGGTGTCCTTTGAAGCACAAAAGGTTTTAATTTAATTTATTTCTTTGGCTGCGTCAGGTCTTCGGTGCGGCATGTGGGATCTTTGTTGTGGCGTGCAGGCTCTTCATTGCAGCGCGCAGCCTTCTTTCTAGTTCTGGTTTTCTCTCTCTAGCTGTGGTGTGGGAGCTCCAGAGCATGTGGGCTCTGCAGTTTGTGGCACGCGGGCTCTCTCGTTGAGGCGTGCAGGCTCAGTAGTTGTGATGCGTGGGCTCGGTAGTTGTGGTGCACGGGCTTAGTTGCCCCACGGCATGTGGAGTCTTTGTTCCCTGATCAGGGATCAAACCCGCGTGCCCTGCGTTGGAAGGCGGATTCTTTACCACTGGACCACGGGGCAAGTCCCAAAAAGGTTTTAATTTTGATGAAGTCCAGTTTGTCTATTTCTTCTCTTTTTGCTTGTGCTTTTGGTGTCACATCTAAGAATCCTTTGCCAAATTTCAAGTCATGAAGGTTTACCTCTATGTTTTCTTCTAAGAGTTTTATAGTTTTACTTCTTACATTTTTGTCTTCGATTCATTTTTTGTTTGTTTTGAATATGGTGTGAGGTAAAGTTTTAGTTTAATTCTTTTGAATGTGGCTAATCAGTTGTCCCACTGCCATTTGTTGAAACGACTATTCTTTCTCCCTTGAATGCTGTTGACACTCTTGTGGAAAATTAGTTGACCATTGATGTGTGGATTTACTTCTGGACTCTGAATTCTGTTCCATTCCTTTAAATGCCCATCGATATGTTAGTACCACTTTTTTTTTTTTTTTTTTTTTTTTGGTATGTGGGCCTCTCACTGTTGTGGCCTCTCCCATTGCGGAGCACAGGCTCTGGACACGCAGGCTCAGCGGCCATGGCTCACGGGCCCAGCCGCTCCGCGGCATGTGGGATCTTCCCGGACCGGGGCACGAACCCGTGTCCCCTGCATCGGCAGGCGGACTCTCAACCACTGCGCCACCAGGGAAGCCCAAGTACCACTTTTTGATTAACATTGCTTTGTGGTAATTATCAAACTGGAAAGTGTGACTCCTCCCATTTGTCCTCCTTTTTCTGGATTGTATTGGCTATTCTGGGTCCCTTGCAATTCAATATGGATTTAGAATTGGCTTGTCAGTTTCTACAAAGAAGTCAGCTAGGATTCTGAATAGATATTGCTTTGAATCTGCAGATCAGTTTGGAGATTATTACCATTTTAATATTGTCTTCTGATCCATAAACATGGCATATTTATCCATTTGTTTAGCTCTAATTTCTTTTGATAATGTTTTGTAGCTTTCAGCATATAAATTTTGTACTTCTTTGTTAATTTATTTGTAAGTATTTTACTCATTTTAATGCTATTGTGAATTGAATTGTTTTCATAAATTTATTTTTGGATAATTTATTGCCAGTGTATAAAATACAATTGATTTTTGTGTAACTTATCTTGTATCCTATAACTTTGCCAAACTCATTTATTTATTAGTTTTACTAGGCTTTTGTTGGATTCATTAGAATTTTCTATGTACAAGGTCATGTCATCTGTGAATAGAGATAATTTTACTTCTTTTTTACAATCTGGTTTCCTTTTATTTCTTTTTCTTCACTAATTGCTACTTACAAACTGAATGTTTGTGGCTCCCTAAAATTTATATATTTAAATCCTAATCCCCAATGTGATGGTATTAGGAGGTGTGGCCTTTCATAGGTGATCAAGTTATGAGGGCAGAGCCCTCCTGAATGGAATTAGTGCCCTTATAGAACAGGCTGTAGAGAGATCCCTTGAACTTTTTGCTGTGTGAGGACACAGTGAAAAGACTGGTCTATGAACCAGGAAGCTGTGCTCACCAGACAGTCTGTTGGCTCCATAATCTTGGACTTCCCAACCTTCTGAACTGTGAAAAATAAATATTTGTTGTTTAAGTCACCAGTCTGTGGTATTTTTTAAAATGGCGTCTCAAATGGGCTAATTGCCCTGGCTAGAACATCAGTACAAGGTTGAATAGAAGTGGGCAAGAATGGACATCCTTGTCTTGTTCCTGATCTCAGCAGGAAAACTTTCAGTCTTTCACTGGCAAGTAGGAAGTTAGCTCTGGGATCTTCATAAGTGCCCTTTATCAGGTTGAGGATATTCCCTTCTGTTCTTAGCTTGTTGTCTGTTTTTATCCTGAAAGAGTGTTGGATTTCATCAACTGTTTTTTCTGTCTTTGAGATGATCATGAAATTTTTGTTCTTATCTATATATGATGTATTACATTAATTGATTTTCCAGTATTTAACCAACCTTGCATCCCTGGGATAAATTCCACTTGGTCATAGCTTTTATATATTACAGGAAGAGGAAAGAGCATAGAGGAGTATACATGGGGGTTTTGTGGCCCATGCCAATAAGTAGAACATATTACTACCATTCACTTTAGTGAGAAGAAATGATGTGTCTCACTCACCAATGGAATGTAAGTGTTCCCCTGAACTGCAAGGGGTGCTGGGAAATGCAGTTTACCATGTGCTTAGCAGTTTCCCCACATGGGTACTTTTTCTCATCCTTTTTTCTTTTTTTTCTTTTTTTTTTTTTTTTTGCGGTACACGGGCCTCTCACCGCTGTGGCCTCTCCCGTTGCGGAGCACAGGCTCCGGACGCACAGGCTCAGCGGCCATGGCTCACGGGCCCAGCCGCTCCGCGGCATGTGGGATCTTCCCGGACCGGGGCACGAACCCGTGTCTCCTGCATCGGCAGGCGGACTCTCAACCACTGCGCCACCAGGGAAGCCCTCATCCTTTTTTTTTTAAATTGAGTATAGTGAAATGATTCAGTTATACATATATATATATATATACACATTCTTTTTCATATTCTTTTCCATTATGAGTTATCACAGGACATTGAATATAGTTCCCTGTGCTATACAGTAGGACCTTGTTGTTTATCCATCCTCTATATAATAGTTTGCATCTGCTCATCCCAACCTCCCAGTCTATCCCTCCCCCTCCCCTCTTCCCCCTTGGCAACCACAAGCCGGTTATTTCTGTGAGCCTGTTTCTGTTTCATAGACAGGTTCATTTGTGTCATATTTTAGATTCCACATATAAGTGATACCATATGGTATTTGTCTTTCTCTTTCCGACTGACTTCACTTAGTATGATCATCTCTAGGTCCATCACCACATGGATACTTTTAATTTTCTCAGAGCTTATCTGTATTTTCTAACTTCCCACAATGAATTTATATTTATAACACCATATAAATATAAATTTAATTAAAACTAGAGACTAGGCAATGAAAAAGTAGAGATAGAATGTATATGAACAATTCTTTCTGAGAAGTTTTGCTGGTGCCACTTCTGGAGGAGGGGACTAGGTTAAGAGAAATATGGAGATTATTGTTAAATATGGAGATCCTAGCATATTCTTGCAAGCTGAGAATTATTCAAGAGGGAGGAAACAATTGATAATGAGTTTTTGAGTCGGCTGCCCTTAAAACCTTTATGGACTCTCTTACTAGAGAAAGGAGAAAGAAGAAAAGGAAAAAAAGTTGAAAATGGTCACCCATTCTATTTCCACTCACTTGGGATTTCAAAGCTTTTCCTGAAAGACTTGTAAGCAGAAAAAAACAGTGTTTATTGAGCTGGACAATGTTAACAAATTGTGAAAATTGTAAAGGTAATTATTGTTGCTCTTCTTTAAAATTCCTTTGATATGCTAATAGTTTTAATTAGGGTCACTAACTACAGAAACTTAGGTTGCAGAGAGCACCAGAACAACACACTGATGGGCAGAGTGTGAGTAGATTGCTATTTACCAACGAACTTTATGACACAAAAAGGAGACCATCATGCAATGGGGCCACTCTCACTAACTTTCATGGAACTAGCTCAAATATCAGACAGTCTTCTGAAAAATTTCATAAGTGATGAAAAGGAGGTCCTGTGGGAATCTATTCAAAGGAAAGGGTTAATTTTCACTGAGACAGTTGGGATCAGTTTCAGGGAGGAAGTGGCATTTGAGCAAATTCTGGAAGGCCAGTAGGATTTTGACAGGGTACTTGGAGAGAAGACATTATGGGCTGGGAGTGACAATATGGCTGGAAAGGTTTTGGGAGGAACTAGGAATTGGCTTGACTGTGGCCGGGGAACATGAAGAGAGGGTCAGGAGAAGGTAAGTCTAGGGAGGGTGGTGACCGGCGCAGCATGGAGGGTCTTGAATGCCAGCTTAAGGCACTGTGCTTTCTGCTCTGAGTCCTGACCAGTGTTGGGAAAAACTTACCTACTAATAGCATGGAGAGGGAGGTGAGGAGGGGAAAAATACTGGAAGCAGATTAGAAGGAGGTGACTGCCACCCATGGTTTGTTCAGGAGGTAATGGAGACGTTGTCTACAGTTGACACAGAAAGATGCCAGGGAGATATTGAGACTCCCCTGGAGTGTGAGGAAGAGATTTTGCAACTTCCAGAGGGAACAGAGTGGTGATCACAGGTCCGAGGGACTCTTTGATCCTTCCCTACATGGGGAACAGAGAAAGTTTGAGGTAGATGCCATTTTAAGAGCCAACCTGTGGATTCTCTTTCCAAAGAGCACGCTTGCAAACTCTCAGAGGAAACCAATCCTTCATGCTGTTAAAGTTTCACAAGTTGTGGCACAGATTGTTCTTCAAATGCCAAATCTACCAAAGAACAAATCACCAAGAGGCACCCTGAGGTTTGCAGCTGTGGCATTATTGCTCTGTATGTAGCCTTGGACGTACTGAGCTCTGTCCCCTCTAACACTGGATGTTGCAGCCCTGCCCCATCCAGTCACCTAACTCTCACCTGGAAAAGTCCTGTTCTTTAGTGGGATTAAGTCACAAAGGTCCTCACAGGCAAACACGCCAGGTGAGCCCCAGAGAGCTGCCCTGCCTGCTCTGGCTGGCTGATCCTTGGTGTTTTGCTCCAGGCACTTCCCTCTGTGAATGTGTTGTTGGCAACCTCACTCTCCCAATCGCCCAATCCTTTGTTCGTTTATCACGTTGTATTCATGTAGCAAGCACTTTCAGGCTGTCTGCTTCCCTGACTGCACAGACATGGCCTTGATGGTGAAGACAGGCAAACAGACTGGGAACTGTAAAACTCTATGAAGAGTGCTCTGCTGCAGGGGTAGGGGGATACACAAAGTGCCAAGGGAACACAAGGGAGGCATGTCAGAAATGCTTCCAGAAGTTAGTGACCCTCAGAGAACTTCAGTCATCTTGGATGAATTCCTCTCTCATACTCCAATCCCCATACATAATCATCAATAAATTCTGTAGGGGCTTCCCTGGTGGCGCAGTGGTTGAGAGTCCGCCTGCCGATGCAGGGGACACGGGTTCGTGCCCCGGTCCGGGAGGATCCCACATGCCGCGGAGCAGCTGGGCCCGTGAGCCATGGCCACTGAGCCTGCGCGTCCGGAGCCTGTGCTCCGCAACGGGAGAGGCCACAACAGTGAGAGGCCCACGTACCGCAAAATAAAAATTAAATTAAAAAGAAATTAATTTAAAAATAAATAAATAAATACATTCTGTTGATTTTCCCCTATAATATATCCCCTATGATCTCTGTCAGGTCAGTTCTTTCCTTTCTACTACCTTCTCATAAAGGAACTTTCACAATAGCTTCCCTGGAAGGCAGGTGCTTAGAGGAGCCAGGCAGGCCTGGGCCTTCCAGCTATGAGGCCTTGAGCAAGTTATTAAACCTCTCTTGGTCTCAGTCTCTTCAACTAAAGAATGGGGACAGCAAAGCCTCCCTCATAGATATATGATGAAGAACCAATAAGATAATACTTTAAGAACACCCCCAGGCCTGGCATTTAACAGATAACCATTCCAGTCTCTTCCCAGTGCATGCAATGTCTTCCTTTGTTTAATATACTCTGCCCACAACTGCTGAATTTATCTTCCTCTAGCTTTAGTCTTATCTCTCCTTTGCTTGAAAACTTTCAGATTCCCGTAGTCTATAGAATAAAGTCTGAATCAGTCAGGAAAGAGGCGCACACCCTAAGGGATGAGGGAAGAGAGTGTAAGGAAGGAGAAAGACTCCATGAACACAGGACAGGGACCCAGATAATGCAGGCTGCTGGGCACCTGGAAGGTTCCCTGAAGAAGTGGTCTCTGAGCTGCGGTGTTTTTTTCTTTTCTTCTTTTTTTTTTGGTTGCTTGGCCTGTGGGATCTGAGTTCCCTGACCAGGGATTGAACCCACACCCCCTACATTGGAAGTGCGGAGTCTTAACCACGGGACCACCAGGGAAGTCCCCATCTTTTTTTTTTTTTTTTTTCCTGAGCTGTGATCTGAAGGATGAAAGGAGTTTACTAGGTCAAAAGAGGGGCAGAGGAGGTGGGAGGTGGGAAGAACGTTCCAGCAAGGCTGGAGTGCCGAGAGCAGGCAAGAGGTAGGGGATGTGAGCCAGGGGCCCACCCAGGACACAGAGCCTGGCAGGCCAAGAGTTTGTGGAATAATCTCCATGTATGAGCCAATGGGAGCCATGGGAAAGTTTTAAGCTGCTGTTAGTTTAGACATCAATTTCTCTTGTTAAGAAGGGCAATCTCTGTATTCTTTATAGTAAACATCAAAGGTGCTCAAGAAATTTGACTGATGAAGTGGATGCAATTGTAATTGTAGAAACAGCGGAAAAGAAATCTGGGAGTTGAATTTCCTGATTGTTTGGGTGAGAGTTCATTGAGACTGCGGCGCGATTCGCCAGCCACAGAGTGTCTGAGGGCTGCTGGCTGAGATGGAGTTTGGGTTGATCCTGCTCTCCAGGAACATGCAGCTGTGACTAAAATACCCTGCATTTCCCCAGAGTAAGAAAACTCATGCTATCCCAGAGACCCAGACAAAGGGGAATTAGCTCGCTTGCACCGGAGCCTGGGGACCAGAAAGCTGATGGAGGCTTTGCCGGTTCTTGGGTCTCTATGGAAACGGGCATATTCTGGGGAAGCTTTTTCCTTGGGAAGAAGAAGAGTGTTGACTGCTTCCTTTCCTCTGGACACGCTCAGACGCAAGAGCATGAAGCAGCTGTCTCCAGGTTCACTGCAGACATGGGGCCATTCTACTGTTTCTGCCTTCTCACTCCAGTCCGCCCTCCTGTAGCGCTCACTGGAGCTCCAGTACCTGGTGTATCCAGCTGTCCCACAAAGAGTGAGGGCTCAGTAATGGGAGACACAAGCCACAAAACCAAGAGCCATGTGCCTAGTTCATCCTTGGATCTCCGGGCTTAGGATAGCATCTTCCATAGAGTGAATGTTCAACCATTTGTAGCAAAAAGAGGTGTGAAAAATGGAAAGGAACGATAGCCAAGTTCCCAGGTGGCCCTCTTCCTTAGAGTTGAGAAGCAAAAACACATAGCTCAGGCCTCTCAAATTCTATGCGCATACAATTGACTAGAGTTCTTGTTCTGATTTAGTAACTTTGGGGTGCAACCAGAAGTTCTGCATTTCTAACAGGCTCCCAGGTGATGCTCCCTTGGATCAGCCACTGGGTAGCAAGGAAGTAGATGGAACAGCTGACTACACAGTCAAATTCTGAGAAAGGGCAAAAGTCACTTATAACATTTTATGTTAGTAACCTGCCTAACTCACCCACAAGGTAAATGTGCAAGCTCAGGTTCACATGCGTAAGGTTCAGTGTATTTTTGGAATATTCATTTTATCTATGTCTGTGAGAATATATGGACATACAAACCAACCATATGTATTGAAATTCATCTCCACACCCAACAGATTAATGGTCAATTCAATAGCAATTCATAGCGTATAATTCCAAGTGATTTTGTAATTATTTCAGAATCATTAAATAGCTGTAGTTTTTTTCTTTTTTGTCATAGCTTCATTCATTCAACAGGCATCTGTGGAATACGTACCATAAAGCCTCTGTCTGGGCATTGGAAGGCACTCTTTCCATTCTCCTTGAGCTCCTGGTCTGGTGGGTGAGACAGAGATAAAACAAATAATGACAGTATAGTGTAATGAATTGTCCATTCTGTCCAACAGAAATATAACGTGAGCCACAAATGTGTTTTAAAATTTTCTGGTAGCCACATTAAAAGAGTAAAAACAAACAGGTGTAATTAACTTTAATCACACATTTTGTTCAACCCAGTATATCCAAACTAGTTTCATGTAATCAGTATGAAAAGGTATTAGTGAGGTAGTTTACATTTTTTTTCCTGTTGAGTCATCAAAATCTGGCATGTACTGTATTTGCCCTGACACCGCATTGCAAGTTGGACCAGCCACATTTCAAGCACTCCATAGCCACCTGCGGCTGCCGACTTCGGCTGGGCAGCGCGCGTCTCCACCATGGGGTGTCCAACACCTTCGCTGGAGGCTAAAACCCCCAGCATCACACCCCCGCTGAGGGTCTGTGAACACATTACCCAATGTCTCCTAACTCTACTTTCCTCCTGGGCTGTTTTGAGTATTTAAAGAATGAATAACACATAATATGTCTATCAAGACCTGTGACCTGTTTCTATTTTTTTCTCTTTTCCCCTAAATACACTAACTAACATTTGGAATCCTCACTTAGTAAGAAAAAACAGAATTAATTTGATCAGTTTTGCTACGGTCATTCACACGTAGTTGCAGATTGGGAATTTGTCTTAATGGAGAAGGACTGGTGTATATATATGGTGCTCACTATTTGTCGACCACTCAGAAGTCATTCCTAGGGAATTCCCTGGAGGTCCAGTGGTTAGGACTTCGCACTTTCACTGCCAAGGGCCTGGGTTCGATCCCTGGTCGGGGAACTAGGAACTAAGATCCCACGAGCTGCATGGCGTGGCCAAAAAAAAAAAGTCATTCCTAGACCCCTTTCTCCTGATAGGCTTTTGCTGTTGCTCTAGAGGCCAGAGTACCACGTAAATACTTGCTAGTAGAGGCCTTGCAAACCAGTTCTGTCCCATTCATTCTTTCATGCTTCCATGTGTTACTCAACAGCTAATATGCGCCAGGCTCTGTTCTAGTCACTGGGGGAGACAGATAAAAAAAAGATAAATAGGTAGATATGTTAGATAATGCTATGCAAAAACAGGAAAATAAAACATGGAAGGGAATGGGGGAAGGGAAGTTGGACTTATGAATAGTGTGGTCAGGGAAGTTCTCTCCACAAAGTTGAAACATGAGCAAAGGTTGCAGAAGGTTGGGGAGCCAACTGTATAGTTATAGAGGGAACAGCATGCTAGGCAGAGGGAACAGCAGGTGCAAAGGCCCTGAGGTGGGGAAACCTGGCCTTATTAAAATAGTAGAAGCCAGTGTGGCTGGAGCAGAGTGGGCAAAGATTGTGCAGTGGGGGGAGGTCAGAGAGGGAAGGAGATGGCCAGATCATGTGGGCTTCTCAGCCCCTCTGAGGAGTTTGGATTTTTACTCTGGAGTGTGTGGGGAAGCTACTGGAGTTCAGGGCAGAGCTGTGGTGTGATCTGATTTTCACTTGAATGTGCTCCCTCTGGTTATATGGAGAAAAGACAGAAGGGGGCAAGGGGAAGAAGGTGGGAGAGAAACTAGAACGTAATGGGGGTGATAAGACGGTAGCTTGGACCAGGGGTGGTAGTGGAGGTACGTGGACGCCAGCTGGAGGCCTCTGGAAAAGGTTGTGATTTTCTAATTAAAAGAGGCAGACTGTGCAGAAGCGGTCCTTCCCCTTGGACTCTTCTTTGTGGATGTGACGACTTGATTTGCAGCAGTCATTTGTGGTTAAAAAACATCCTGAGACGTCGGCCTGGGGCTTTGTCGATTCCCTGAACCAGGGCCAGTGATCGGCCATCTCCAGGTTTCTTGTGTTTTGTGACTCAACAAAGCTCTGCTGCCTGCAGCTGCTGTGTGTTCAGCGACACGGCGCCCCCGATGACGCCCTCCCTCTCCACAAGGACCCCAGGGGCCTGCAAGGCCAGACTCTGAGCTGCTCCGGAGAAGCAAAGGGCCCCTGTGTGACGATCTGAAATGTGTTCTCTCCTGATCCCCGTTCATCTGAGCTAATCTCCAAATGGACAACATAATCAATTCAAGTAATAAATATGGCTTATTCAAAGGGCTGAATAAGTGACTGGAAGCAATTCCCCAAACTGTTTTCCACTGAATAATTGAAATTATGCAAGGGCATGGAAATTTTTCAACAAATAAAATGTCAGAAAAATCTATTAAAGATATGTCTGCATATCTTTGAAAAAATTATTTGTTTGAAAAAGCCCAACTCAGCAATAAAAAATAAATTACATTTCCCTTCTTGCTGTTGCTCCCTTTGGGAAAGAGCCTATTACTACCACTTCATGGACAGATGGAACCAGCACATTTCCGACTAAATGGCTCTCCAGGTTATAGCCATGAGGTTTAGATGACAGGATGATTCTACACTGAAAAAGAAAGAAGAAAAAAATTCCCTGACTTCATGTTGCTCAGATAATGTATCTGCTGGCCTGGGTTTTGCTAACTGCCTCAGGCAGGGCAGGATCTGTGTTTTCCTCTCTCCAGATGGGCGTTAGCACACAGGGCTTGCACGTTTCTGTGGAACTGGGCTGACCATGTTTACCTCCAAGCAGATTCATTGCCTGGGAAACTTGGAATGGGGAGAGACAGCCTCTCCTCATACTGAGTCCAGACCTCCTCCCCATTGAGAACAGTTAGAACTATGCTTTCATTGCTTAAAAGAAGCCATTGCCTCTGACCCCAAATTAAGGAAAAAAAAAAATCAATTGCCCACATCAGTTGCCTGCTGCCCTGGGGGCAACTCACGGCAAGCTGAAGTGGGAGCCGGTGGCTGAAGTCGAAAAACAGGACTGAAGCAACGGCAAAGGCTGCTTCCTCCAAACACAGAGTAAACTTCAACGACGGCGCCTGCCTTCATGCTGTAAGCAAGGGAAGTGGGTAAAGAGCAAGGCTCTTGCTGGGAGTGAGGTCAGGAGTGGAAGGGAGGTTGGAGGATGGCGGTTCTTTTCTTCCATGGCGAGAGCAAGTTTACCAAAGGTTAGAAAGAGAGCGCTTTGGTCACAGAGGTTTGAGTATTTTCTATCTGCCAGACATCAGACCAAGCACTTTATATGTTCTAAGTCATTTAATTCTCAAAATCACCTAATGATGGAGCTACTCTTTTCACCTCCATTTTACAAATGAGGTAACAGACGCTTAGAGAAGTTAGGTAACTTGCCCAGGGTCACAGGTAGCCAATGATGCCATGGGATTTGGAGGCAGCCTATCAAGGCCACTGCTCTTACCCTCAACGGGACTGCTTTGAGGGAGGCCCTGTTGGCTTCTGCAGATGCTCATGGTGTGTAGAACTGGATTTCTGCCTCGTGGTGACCTGAAGTTTGCTCTCTCATCCAGGTGTGACACCTACTCCCTCAATTTCTCTCCCCCTGCTTCGTCCCCAGTCACCCCTCTGTAAACAGTGTCTGTGAGGGGTGTGCCAGTGGTTGCCCTGAAGGGGGAAGTTGCCTCAGGAGCTTGAGGTCTGTCTGTAGTGGGGTGCTGGCTGGGAGCCCGCAGCTGCGCCTGGTGGCCCTGGGCCCTGAGCAGTCCTCTGGCCTTCCGGCTTTCTCCCCACTCAGAGGTAACCCCAGTGTGGCTTCACCTCTGGTCCTAATGACATCTGATCAATCCTTTTAGCTTCCTGACATAGCCAGAGGGGATGGCAATAGGCACATCAGTCAAAAGTGATGCAGGAGTGAGAAAACCCAAAGGGGCCACCTACTTCAGTCCTGCTGCCGTGAAACCTGGTCACCCAGGGTGCTGGGCTGCTGACTGGGAGGATAACTGAAACTGACGTGGTTTCTGGACCCCAGGGAAGGGTCACTTTCCCAACCACCCCTGCACCCCCATTCCTATCCTGATTTCTGAAATTCAATAATTGTAGGCTTACTTTTTATTTTATTTATTTATCATTATTTTTTTAAAATTGTTATCAGAGTATTGTTGATTTATGATGTTGTGTTAGTTTCAGGTGTACAGCAAAGTGAATCAGTTATACACATACATATATCCACTCTTTTTTAGATTCTTTTCCCATATAAGTCATTACAGAGTATTAAGTAGAGTTCCCTGTGCTGTACAGTAGGTCCTTATTAGTTATCTATTTTATATATAGTAGTGTGTATATGTCAGTCCCGATCTCCCAATTTGTCCCTCCCCCCACCTTACCCTGGTAACTGTAAGTTTGTTTTCTACATCTGTAACTCTATTTCTGTGTTATAGATAAGTTCGTTTGTTCCCTTATTTTAGATTCTGCATATACGCAATATCATGTGATAATTGTCTTTCGCTGTCTGACTTACTTCACTCAGTATGACAGTCTCTGGATCCATCCATGTTGCTGCAAATGGCATTATTTTGTTCTTTTTTATGGCTGAGAAATATTCCATTGTATATATGTACCAAGATGTTTACTTTTAAATTTAAGTATTCTTAAATGTCAATCGTGGGTTATCTTAAAAATCAACAGATTATCTTCGTACCAAAAAAGAAAGGAGAAAAATTTTATTTTGATAGAATGATCCAGACTTTTGAAATCAGAAAATCTGTAAGGAACTTATTTGAATTATCCCATACATGTAAGGTATGTGTAATTTCAAAAACTAACATTTTATTTTGAATTACATGTGATAGTGACTGTGGGATGTCAAGGTCTTATTATTGCTTTTAGTGCTTTAGGTCTTAATTTTTACCTAGTTAAAATAGAAATACCCTTGGGAGACTACAACTTTGTATTAGTTTTCTATTGCTGTGTAACAAATAACTACACAGTTACAACTTAACACCCATGAATTAGCTTTGTGCTTTTGAGTAAGGTACTTCATTCCTGGACCTCAAGTTTCTGATCTGTTAACACGTGCAGTGGTTGAAATGGGAATGTTTTCTAATGATCTTATCAGTTTAGACATTTTGAAACTTGGTTCCAAAACCACAAAAGACTCTCTAGCTTTATAGGTACTTGGCATTATTTACAAGGAAGAGTCATGAAAAGAAATGAGAATGGCTCATTACAATGGAAACCTGTTGAATGTGCACTGTTGATGGAGCCCCGAGGGTCACCTTTGTGTCTGGAGGATAGTGTCTGGAGGGTAGCTTTCAAAAAGTAAGTTATGTCAGAGAATAAGTGGGACAAGCGTGGCCAGACTGGTGTTTCACAAGATAATTCATTCAAGTACTCTTACCCCTAAGCGTCTGGATACAACTCCAGGCACAGCTGGGGTTTCAAAAATCGAAAACCAAACAATAACAAAGCTTCTCATATTTGGGAGCAAAGCAGGTGTGGAAGCCACGAGTGCTGCCTCCCAATATTCCTGCTTCCCCTCCTTCAGGCAGGAAGGTTGGACTTCCCCAGCCTCTGAGGATGGACATCTCATGTGGTCATTTTGTCCCTGAGATGTGAATGGAAGAGGTGTAGGCCACTTCTGGGTGGAAGTGCTTAAGAACTGATGAGTGATTCTCCACGTTCTCGCTTCCTCTCCTACGGCGGTCATGCAAGTAGGAGGTGATACAGGCTGCAACTCCAAGGACAGCTACCTGGAAGGTGCCAGAACTGGCAGTATACTTTGCATGATTGAGAAATAAGCGATTGTTTTAAGCTTTTTAAGATATCTGGGGTTGTCAGCTACTGCCGTGTAACCTAGTATAACCTGACTGATACAGAAAGAAACAGACCACAACATCTGGTGAATGGAGATTGTGATCTAGAGGAATATCAGTTTACAGACAAAAGGAGAAAAAAAAAGCCCTGATAATCCAAATTCCTGGGTGAAATATGAATTTTATTTTTCTGCTTCATCCCAGGCTTGAGGGAGTCAGTGAAGTGTTAAAAAGCAGACAGCAGGGCTGTGAAAGAGATGAAGCATTGGTCTGGATTCACAGATTGAACTGCCAACCTCTGGCCAACTGAGAGTTGGCTGGATTTGCAAGCTTGGCTTTCTAAGGATATACCTTTTATGACCTTGTCTGAAGTCTTCTTCTGGTTCACTACTTGTTTTAGTTCTGATGGGCTGCATGCAAAAATAAAAGAAAAAAAGAAAAAAAAAAGAAAGAAAAGAAAAGAAAGAAAGAAAGGAAAAAAAGCATTGGAATTCTGTCTTTCAACTAAATAACATGGGATTTTTTTTTTTTTTTTTTGAGTTCTTGTTATGTTTGGGCTGATGTGTTTTGGCCATCTTCTCAAAAAATCTTTTCCTGCTGCTTCTTACTCAGATCAATTTCCTGGAATTCCTCCGAGCTAACCCTTTGCTCTCTGTCTTTCTTTTCTTCCTTCAGAGGAAAATCTGTTACAAGCCAAACATCAATCCCCAAATCTAAAATTTAGGACTTCGTCTTCTGGAAACTGAGCCTGCATTGGTCTTCTCAGTATATCTCATTCCGTGAGACAGTTATTCTCAGACCCCAGAAGAGATGATATGAAGTTCAAAAGCAGGTAGAAGTTAGTTAAGAGAAAAGTTAAAGAAAACCCATTTGTTTTCCTGTTTATTTTTATATCAAGTACTAGTTGAACTCATTTTCTTTATTGTTTAAATTTAATTTTGTATCAGCAGTGTACTCATGTGATTAAAAATTGCAAAGGTAGAAACGGATATACAGTAAAAGGTCTCATTCCCACATCCATCTCCCAGCCACCCAGTTCCCCTCTGCAGTATGATTAACTTATATACCTTTACAGATATGTATTATGCACAAATAAGGACATCTCTTAAGTATTCCTTCTTTTCTCTCATTTATACAATTGGTAACATTCTATCCGTCATTATGCTCCTTGCTTTTCTTGCTAATGGTTTATCTGTCTTGTAGACCTTTCCACATCAGTACGTAAGGAGCTTCCTTATTTTTAAAATTCCATTAAGTTCATTTAACCAAACTCTGTATTGATGGGCGTTTAGGTTGTTTCCACTCTTTGCTTTTACAAACCATGCTGTGATGAATAACTGTCCTTAAGTCAGTTTGCGTCTGTGTGAGTATATATGTGGAAATAACTTCTAGAAGTAGAATTGCTGGGCTACCGTATTAATTTAATGGTGAGGTTAAGGTGTAACTGAGTGAGACAGCAGAGGGCTCAAAAATCCATTCTCCCAAATCACAGTGCTCAGAGCCTAGCATGGACAATTGTTGCGAGCTTCAAGTGTTACCACATTGTACACTCACAGAGTATATTTTTGTGTCGAATGTGTGCCTGGAAGTATGTAGCAATAAACAAAATATGTAAGAATGATGCCTCCCTAAGCAGCTTGTGAGGCAGGAAGGGCAGTGTGGTGGTTAATTTTATATTTTATGTGTCAATTTGGCTGGACTATGGTAAGTAGTTGTCTGGTTAAATGCTAGTGTAGATATGACTGTAAAGTTTTTTATTTTCTGAATATCATTAACATTTACAATCAGTTGACATTAAGTAGAGCAGATTACTCTCCGTAACCTGGATGGGCCTCATCCAATCAGTTGAAGGCCTTAAGAACAAAGACTGATGTTTCCTGAAGAAGAAGGAATTCTCCTCCAGGTTGCAACATAGAAACTACTTTGAGTTTCTCTTTGCTGCCCTGCATAATTCAGACTCAAGCCTGCAACATCAATTCTTACTCAAATTTCCAGCTTGCTGGCCTGAGTTACAAATTTTAGGCTTGCTAGCCTTCACCGTCATGTGAGCCAATTCGTTAAAATAAATCTCTCTCCATATCTATCTATCTGTCTATCTGTCTGTCTATCTATCTATCTATCTATCGCCTGTTGATTCTGTTTCTCTGGAGATATCTGAATAATATAGGCAGGAATGATGATCCCCACCCAACAGATGAAGAAGCAGAGGCTGAGAGGGTCCATATCCCCCTAGAGCCCAAACTCTAAAGCCAAAGCTCTTTCTACTGCCTTGAAATTTAATTAAAACTCAAAATAGGGTATACACAGTGACAATCCCATTAGAGAACACTAGGCATGCCCATCAAGGTGCTTACTCTGTCTATAGACTGTGCTGTAGGAAAGCCATGGGTTGGGGTGTGAGATCTCCCTGTTTACTGCGATTGGATCAGAGATGGCAGTGGGACACAATGGCAGCCAGTCTGCAGACTTGTCACCGATCAATGGCATGGCCAGTTATAGAAAGATAACCTGGGCCTTTGGCATTCATGCAGAGACTGAGTAACAAGGCAGTAAACAGTGGGAGCAGAAGCTGATAGGCTGTGATATAGGGAGAAACAGGGCAGCTCACAAGAAGATCGATGCAAGCCAAAGTTGTAAGAGAACAGAACAATGAAATAGAGCAGAGAAGCAAATCCAGCGGGATACAGTGGGCGGTGGATGATGTGGCTAGGCTCCAGAGCTGCCTCAGATCCTCATGGTGTTGCAGCTTCACGGGTATTCTTAAAGCAGCCTCACTTTTTCTTCGTGAAACTCAACTGAATTTCTGCTTTTTACAACTGATTTTTACATTCGTGAAACAGGAAAATTTCATATAGAACTCCAAAGACAGATCTTGCATAGGCCAGTTAGAACCAAGTCAGTTCAGCTTAGAGTATTAAAACTGGAGACAAGCTTATCTTGGTCTAACTGAAGGTTGGGAAACTAAGTTGCTCTCATTTTACTAAAATCAACATTTTATAGCTGGAGAGGAATTAGTGAACATTCAGGCCACACCTGGTTTGCTGAGATCAGCGAGTAGCAGTAGCTCCCCCAAGGTCACGTGGAGGTTTGCTGCAGCGGGACAGGAAGTCTTTTCACTCATCTTTGTTGCCTCTTCAGCAACGCTTGCAAAATAGGCAGGTCTACTTTCCTGATTACTCAAGTTCTTTAAACCATCTCTCTCTCTCTCAAAACTAAATCTCTTTGTTGGTTTTAGAATTGTATGCATTATATGCTTTTACGGTCTCAGAAAAAAAAAAAAAAAACTCAAACCCTAGGAAGTATTTTTTAAGGTTTGTATCAGCCCACTTGATGTGTAATAGAACAAGGTTGTTTCTTTCTTTCTTTCTTTCTTTTTCTCTCTCTCTCTTTCTTTCTTTCTCTGCACCACTTGGCTTGTGGGATCTTAGTTACTCAGCCAGGGATTGAACCCAGGCTCCGGCAGGGAAAGCTCTGAGTCCTAATTACTAGACCACCAGGGAATTCCTGATAGTTTCTTTAAAAAAAATTTAAAGATAAGGGAAAATTCCTCATATTCCGAGAACTGAATAGAACATATCCAAGTGCTAATTTGGGGGTTCAGTCAAAACCTGTAGCGTCCAGTAATGTCATGCAATAGGTGTGGAAAATTCAACTCTTGGGAAGAAATTGGGTAAGCTGCTTTCATATTTTAAGTATGGACAGTTCTCCTGAAAACATAATTGTTTTGATCTCTGTAACAGAGAGGCTAAAAATCTCAGTGGCTTAAACAAAATAAAAGTTTATTTCTCTCTCACTTATCAATTTAGTTTGGCAGTGTAGAACTCCCCCATAAGAAGGACCCAGGTTCCTTCTGTCTTGTTGCTCTGCCATCCTCAACACACAGCTTCCACCTCATGGTCAAGATGGCTGCTCTAGCTTCTTCCATCATGCCTTTATTCCTGCTGATGGGGAGTGGTAAAGGGGAAGGGAAGGCAGGCCTTTTCTCTTTAAGGGTGTCATCCTGAATTTGCACACATCACTGCTGCTCACATTCTATTGGTCACAGTTTAGTCATGAGGCTTTACCTATTAGCAGAGGAGGCTGGGAGATGTAGTCTTTAGAGAGGCAGTCAGGTCCTTAACTAAAATCCTGTTACTATGTAATAAGGGGAGAATAGATCCTGGGGGGATAGCTATCAGCTCTGCCACAGGGCCCAAGGTATTGCTTGCCTGCTTTCTTTTTCACATCTGAGAATGACCAGAAAGTTCAGACAGTTATTGTTAATAAATATTGAAAATTCTCATGCCTGTGAGAAAGCAGTGTTAGGTACTTTGGGAGTACAAAAGGGAGAAAGAACCACCCTCTGCTCTCAAAATATTTACTCTCGAGTTGTCAAGTCATATACTGCACTAATTAAGAGCAAAAATGTATATATGTTAAAGAAAGGTCCGAGAGCACTCTTTTTCTGAATTACTGTGTAGGTGGCTTTGATGGATTAATCTTATAATCACTATAACCTGAATAAATTGTGCGACACCTCAAAGCTCAGTTTGGACAGGACGTTATGTTCGAGGAAGCAATATGGTGACAAAAAGGTTATACAAATACTTCGCCTATTTACTCAACTTCTTACGGAAATGGAAAAGAACATAGTGTGTTCTTAATACACAGCCAACCTCTTTTAGAATAGATTTTTCTCCCATCACTGCTACTTTTTTTTTTTAACATCTTTATTGGAACATAATTGCTTTATACATTGTTGTGTAAGTTGCTGCTGTATAACAAAGTGAATCAGCTATATGTACACATACATCCCCATATCCCCTCCCTCTTGCATCTCCCTCCCACCCTCCCTATCCCACCCCTCTAGGTGGTCACAAAGCAACGAGCTGATCTCCCTGTGCTCTGCAGCTGCTTCCCACTAGCTATCTATTTTACATTTGGTAGTATATATACGTCAATGCTACTCTCTCACGTCGTCCCAGCTTAGCCTTCCCACTCCCTGTGTCCTGAAGTCCATGCTGTACATCTGTGTCTTTATTCCTGTCCTGCCCCTAGGTGCATCAGAACCCCCTTTTTTTTTTTAGATTCCATATATATGTGTTAGCATACAACATTTGTTTTTCTAATTCTGACTTACTTCACTCTGTATGACAGACTCTAGGTCCATCCACCTAACTACAAATAACTCAATTTCGTTTCCTTTTATGGCTGAATAATATTCCATTGTATACATGTATCACATCTTCTTTATCCATTCATCTGTTGATGGGCACTTAGGTTGTTTCCATGTCCTGACTATTGTAAATAGTGCTGCATTGAACATTGCGGTACATCTCTCTTTTTTTTTAATTTAAATATTTTTTTAACTTTATTTATTTATTTTTGGCTGTGTTGGGTCTTCATTGCTGTATGCGGGCTTTCGCTACTTGCAGCAAGCGGGGGCTACTCTTCGTTGCAGTGTGCGGGCTTCTCATTGCAGTGGCTTCGCTTGTTGAGGAACACGGGCTCTAGGTGCATGGGCTTCAGTAGTTGTGGTGCATGGGCTTAGTTGCACCGCGGTATGTGGGATCTTCCCGGACCACTGATCGAACCCATGTCCCCTGCACTGGCAGGCAGATTCTTATCCACTGTGCCACCAGGGAAGCCCGCATGTTTCTTTTTGAATTATGGTTTCCTCAGGGAATATGCCCAGTGGTGGGATTGCCAGGTCATACGGTAGTTCTATTTTTAGATTTTTAAGAAACCTCCATACTGTTCTCCATAGTGGCTGTATCAATTTACATTCCCAGCAACAGTGCAAGAGGTTTCCCTTTTCTCCACACCCTCTCCAGTATTTATTGTTTGTAGATTTTTTGATGATGGCCATTCTGACCGGTGTGAGGTGATACTTCATCATAGTTTTGATTTGCATTTCTCTAATGATTAGTGATGTTGAGCATCCTTTCATGTGTTTGTTGGCAATCAATATATTTTCTTTGGAGAAATGTCTATTTAGGTCTTCTGCCCATTTTTGCATTGGGTTGTTTGTGTGTTTTTTGATATTGAGCTGCATGAGCTGCTTGTAAATTTTGGAGATTAATCCTTTATCAGCTGATTCATTTGCAATTATTTTCTCCCATTATGAGGGTTGTCTTTTCATCTTGTTTATGGTTTCCTTGCTGTGCAAAAGCTTCTGAGTTTCATTAGGTCCCATTTGTTTATTTTTTTTTTATTCCATTTGTCTAGGAGGTGGGTCAAAAATGATCTTGCTGTGATTTATGTCATAGAGTGTTCTGCCTATGTTTTCCTCTAAGAGTTTGATAGTGTCTGGCCTTACATTTAGGTCTTTAATCCATTTTGAGTTTATTTTTGTATATGGTGTTAGGGAGTGTTCTAATTTCATTCCTTTACATGTAGCTGTCCAGTTTTCCCAGAACCACTTATTGAAGAGGCTGTCTTTTCTCCATTGTATATTCTTGCCTCCTTTATCAAAGATAAGGTGACCATATGTGTGTGGGTTTTCTCTGGGCTTTCTATCCTGTTCAATTGATCTATATTTCTGTTTTTGTGCCAGTACCATAGTGTCTTCATTACTGTAGCTTTGTAGTATAGTCTGAAGTCCGGGAGCCTGATTCCTCCAGGTCTGTTTTTCTTTCTCAAGATCGCCTTGGCTATTCAGGGTCTTTTGTGTTTCCATACAGATTGTGAAATTTTTTGTTCTAGTTCTGTGAAAAATGCCATTGGTAGTCTGATAGGGATTGCACTGAATCTGTAGATTGCTTTGGGAAGTATAGTCCTTTTCACAATGTGGATTCTTCCAGTGCAAGAACATGGTATATCTCTCCATCTGTTTGTATCATCTTTAATTTCTTTCATCAGTGTCTCATAGTTTTCTGAGTATAGGTCTTTTGTCTCTTTAGGTAGGTTTATTCCGAGGTATTTTATTCTTTCTGTTGCAATGGTAAATGGGAGTGTTTCCTTAATTTCTCTTTCAGATTTTTCATCATTAGTATATAGGAATGCAAGAGATTTCTGTGCATTAATTTTGTATCCTGCTACTTTACCAAATTCATTGATTAGCTCTAGTAGTTTTCTGGTAGCATCTTTAGGATTCTCTATGTATAGTATCATGTCATCTGCAAACAGTGACAGCTTTACTTCTTCTTTTCCGATTTGGATTCCTTTTATTTATTTTTCTTCTCTGATTGCTGTGACTAAAGCTTCCCAAACTATGTTGAATAGTAATGGGGAGAGTGGACAACCTTGCCTTGTTCCTGATCTTAGAGGAGCTGGTTTCAGTTTTTCACCATTGAGAATGATGTTGGCTGTGGGTTTGTCATATATGGCCTTTATTATGTTGAGGTAGGTTCCCTCTATGCCTACTTTTGGAGAGTTTTTATCATAAATACGTGTTGAATTCTGTCGAAAGCTTATTCTACATCTATTGAGATGATCATATGGTTTTTATCCTTCAATTTGTTAATATGGTGTATCACATTGATTGATTTGCATATATTGAAGAATCCTTGCATTCCTGAGATAAACCCCACTTGATCATGGTGTATGATCCTTTAAATGTGCTGTTGGATTCTGTTTGCTAGTATTTTGTTGAGGATTTTTGCATCTGTGTTCATCAGTGATATTGGCCTGTAGTTTTCTTTTTATTTTATTTTATTTTTTTTGTGGTACGCGGGCCTCTCACTGTTGTGGCCTCTCCCATTGCGGAGCACAGGCTCCGGATGCGCAGGCTCAGCGGCCATGGCTCACGGGCCCAGCCACTCCGCGGCATGTGGGATCTTCCCGGATCGGGGCACGAACCCGTGTCCGCTGCATCGGCAGGCGGACTCTCCACCACTGCGCCACCAGGGAAGCCCTGTAGTTTTCTTTTTTTTGTGACAGCTTTGTCTGGTTTTGGTAACAGGGTGATGGCGGCCTCATACAATGAGTTTGGGAGTGTTCCTTCCTCTGCTATATTTTGGAAGAGTTTGAGAAGGATGGGTGTTAGCTCTTCTCTAATTGTTTGATAGAATTTGCCTGTGAAGCCCTCTGGTCCTGGGCTTTTGTTTGTTGGAATATTTTTCATCACAGTTTCCATTTCAGTGCTTGTGATTGGTCTGTTTATATTTTCTATTTATTCCTGGCTCAGTCTCGGAAGGTTGTGCTTTTCTAAGAATTTGTCCATTTCTTCCTGGTTGTCCACTTTATTGGCATATAGTTGCTTGTAGTAATCTCTCATGATGATTGGTATTTCTGCAGTGTCAGTTGTTACTTCTCCTTTTTCACTTCTAATTCTGTTGATTTAAGTCTTCTCCGTTTTTTTCTTGATGAGTCTGGCTAATGGTTTATCAATTTTGTTTATCTTCTCAAAGAACCAGCTTTTAGTTTTATTGATCTTTGCTACTGTTTCCTTCATTTCTGTTTCATTTCATTCTTATTTTTAAACACATTTTTTCGTTTATTTTCGGCTGCGTTGGGTCTTTGTTGCTGTGTGTGGGCTTTCTCTAGTTGTGCAAGCGGGGGCTACTCTACATTGTGGTGCACAGGCTTCTCATTGTGATGGCTTCTCTTGTTGCAGAGCATGGGCTCTAAGCGCATGGGCTTCAGTAGTTGTGGCACGCTGGCTCAGTTGTTGTGGCTCGTGGGCTCTAGAGCGCAGGCTCAGTAGTCGTTGTGCGTGGGCATAGCTGCTCTGTGGCATGTGGGATCTTCCCCGACTAGGGCTCAAACCTGTGTCCCCTGCAATGGCAGGCAGATTCTTAACCACCACTCCACCAGGGAAACCCCTCTTTTTCATTTTTTTCTGATCTGATCTTTATGATTTCTTTCCTTCTGCTAACTTTGGGTTTTTTTTTGTTCTTCTTTCTCTAATTGCTTTAGGTGTAAGGTTAGGTTGTTCATTTGAGTTTTTTCTTGTTTCTTGAGGTAGGATTGTATTGCTATAAACTTCCCACTTAGAAGTGCTTTTGCTGCATCCCACAGGTTTTGGGTTATCGTATTTTCATTGTCATTTGTTTCTAGGTATTTTTTTATTTCCTCTTTGATTTCTTCAGTGATCTCTTGGTTATTTAGTAGCATATTGTTTAGCCACCATGTGTTTGTATTTTTTACAGATTTTTTTCCTTTAGTTGACATCTAGTCTCATAGCATTGTGGTCGGAAAAGATACTTGATACGATTTCAATTTTCTTAAATTTACCAAGGCTTGATTTGTGATCCAAGATATGATCTATCCTGGAGAATGTTCCATGAGCACTTGAGAAGAAAGTGTATTCTGTTTTGTATGGATGGAATGTCCTATAAATATCAATTATGTCCATCTTGTTTAATGTGTCATTTAAAGCTTGTGTTTCCTTATTTATTTTCATTTTGGATGATCTGTCCATTGGTGAAAGTGAGGTGTTAAACCCCCTACTATTATTGTGTTACTGTTGATCTCCCCTTTTATGGCTGTTAGCATTTGCCTTATGTATTGAGGTGCTCTTATGTTGGGTGCATAAATATTTATAATTGTTATATCTTCTTCTTGGAGTGATCCCTTGATCATTATGTAGTGTCTTTCTTTGTCTCTTGCAGTAGTCTTTATTTTAAAGTCTATTTTGTCTGATATGAGAATTGCTACTCCAGCTTTCTTTTGATTTCCATTTGCATGGAATATCTTTTTCCATCCGATCACTTTCAGTCTGTATGTGTCCCTAGTTCTGAAGTGGGTCTCTTGTAGACAGTATACATATGGGTCTTGTTTTTGGATCCATTCAGCCAGACTATGCCTTTTGGTGGGAGCATTTAATCCATTCACATTTATGGTAATTATCGATATGTATGTTCCTATTACCATTTTCTTAATTGTTTTGTGTTTGTTATTGTAGGCCCTTTCCTTCTCTTGTGTTTCCTGCCTAGAAAAGTTCCTTTAGCGTTTGTTGTAAAGCTGGTTTGGTGGTGCTGAATTCTCTTAGCTTTTGCTTGTCTGTAAAGATTTTAATTTCTCTGTCGAATCTGAATGAGATCCTTGCTGGGTAGAGTAATCTTGGTTGCAGGTTTTTCTCCTTCATCACTTTAAATATGTCCTGCCATTCCCTTCTGGCTTGCAGAGTTTCTGCTGAAAGATCAGCTGTTAACCTTATGAAGATTCTGTTGTATGTTATTTGTTGCTTTTCCCTTGCTGCCTTTAATATTTGTTCTCTGTATTTAATTTCTGATGTTTTCATTAATATGTGTCTTGGTGTGTTTCTTCTTGGATTTATCCTGTATGGGACTCTCTGTGCTTCCTGGACTTGATTGACTATTTCCTTTCCCATGTTAGGGAATTTTTCAACTAATCTCTTGAAATATTTTCTCAGACCCTTTCTTTTTGTCTTCTTCTTCTGGGACCCCTATAATTTGAATGTTGGTGAGTTTAATGTTGTCCCAGAGGTCTCTGAGACTGTCCTCAATTCTTTTCATTCTCTTTTTTTATTCTGCTCTGTGGTAGTTATTTCCACTATTTTATCTTCCAGGTCACTTATCCATTCTTCTGCCTCAGTTATTCTGCTATTGATTCCTTCTAGAGCATTCTTAATTTCATTTATTGAGTTCATCATTGTTTGTTTGCTCTTTAGTTCTTCTAGGTCCTTGTTAAATGTTTCTTGTATTTTCTCCATTCTATTTCCAAGATTTTGGATCATCTTTACTATCACTACTCTGAATTCTTTTTCAGGTAGACTTCCTATTTCCTCTTCATTTGTTAGGTCTGGTGGGTTTTTACCTTGCTCCTTCATCTGCTGCATATTTCTCTGTCTTCCCATTTTCTTTAACTTACTGTGTTTGGGGTCTCCTTTTTGCAGGCTGCAGGTTCAGAGTTCCTGTTTTTTTTGGTGTCTGCCCCCAGTGGGTAAGGTTGGTTCAGTAGCTTGTGTAGGCTTCCTGGTGGAGGGGACTGGTGCTTGTGTTGTGGTGGGTGGGGCTGGATCTTGTCTTTCTGATGGGCAGGGCCGCGTCCTGTGGTGTGTTCTGGGGTGTTTGTGAACTTATTATGATTGTAGGCAGCCTCTCTGCTAATGGGTGGGGTTGTGTTCCTGTCTTGCTAGTTGTTTGGCATGGGGCGTCCAGCACTGGAGCTTGCTGGCTGTTGGATGGAGCTGGGTCTCAGCATTGAGACGGAGATATCTGGGAGAACTCTTGCTGTTTAATATTACGTGAGGCCGGGACGTCTCTGGTGGTCCAGTGTCCAGAACTCGGCTCTCCCACCTCAGAGGCTCAGGTCTGACACCCGGCTGGAGCACCAAAACCCTGTCAGCCACACGGAATTATCAAGACAGTGGTCATTGGCAAGTGAAACCACAAGAGAAGAGTCTTGTGCTCTGCCTGGTCCTGCTAAGCAATTTTCAGACTTCAGCTCATTCTGGCAGTGGAGTAGTTGGGTTGGCGACACGAGATAAGACAGGGTCCACGAGGCGGGTGGCGCTCAGCTGATGCGTGGACTGAGCGGCCCAGTCGAAGCCCTTGAGGAAGGCCGACAGCAGCCAGGACTCTGGCCTCCTGCGGCTGCGGCCTCTTCGGTGTCTACCTCTGGGTGTCACGTCACTCTCACTCCTGCTTTGGTGGCCGTGCCTTTACCCTTCATCAATGCTCCTTTTAATAGCCTTTGCCCCCTAAAACTCTTTCTCTTCTACTCTTGTTTTCCTGTGCCTGAAAACCATCTCCTGACAGTTGTAAGCATAATTGTTCTCTTCTTTATCCCTATTGCCCTATCCAGGACCTTCATAATGCATGACGGCCCGAGAGCTGACCTGGCTTGCAAGAATTCTTCCCTCTTAGATGCCGGAGTGAAGAGTTACACATACATTTTGGTCCCTGTTTCACAATAATATTTTTGTCTCTGTTAAATAGGGTAAAATATACTGGCCTGGGGTTGGGGTGGGTGGTCAGGAGATCTGCACCCACTGGATGCATCACTTTGGAAAAACCACTGTACCCTTGGTTGCTTAACTTGTAAAATAAGAGAAATGGATTGGTTGGATCTTTGAGGTCTCTGATTGTTTAATTAGTGGAATCCTGAGTAATCCTGGCCTTAGGTGAGGGCAGGCGTTGAGTGGAGGAGAGGGCGTGGCACCATCTGTGTGGCCAGAACAAGGCAACACAGCTAGAGAAAGCTCTCCTTGCTCTCATGATTTTCAGTTCAAGTGCAGAATATTTGGCGCTATATTGAAACATGAAACATGTCAAGGATGGTTAATCCGTCTATAACAAAGGTAAGAACATTTTAACACTTCGAAAGGAAAGTTTCCTCACCCTGCATTCCTTGACTGTTGTAGCTCACTCTTTCCTACATTCTTTTCTTTTCCTTTTGTTAATCTTTACCACAGCAACTAACTACAGCTTGTGATTCCTATTGTGGGTGTGGCTTTCCCATGGCACTCTTTCCCGCTGATGATTGGCAGGTAGCAGGAACTATTTGTGTAAGCATATGAAATGCTCACGTGCCTGTCAAGTACGCTCTTGCGTTAATTTTCCTGTTGCAGTGTCACCTTGGGCTCTTTATTTTGGCAACCATTATATTGAGATGTAGCATGCATACCATACAATTCACCCACTCGAAGTGTATAATTCAGTGTGTTTTAGTATATTCTCAGAGTTCTGCAACAATCACCACAATCAATTTTATAATATTTCCATCACCCCCAAAAGAAACCCTGTACCCATTAGCAATCACTCCTCATCCCCCTTTTCTCCAGCCCCTGGCAACCACTAATCTACTTTCTGTCTCTTTGGATTTGCCTATTTTGGGCATTTCACGTTACGCTGTGTGGTCCTTTGAGACTGGTTTCTTTTTTTTTTTTACATCTTTATTGGAGTATAATTGCTTTACAATGGTATGATAATTGCTTTACAATGGTGCGTTAGTTTCTGCTTTATAACAAAGTGAATCAGTTATACATATACATATGTTCCCATATCTCTTCCCTCTTGCGTCTCCTTGCCTCCCACCCTCCGTATCCCACCCTTCTAGGTGGTCACAAAGCACCGAGCTGATCTCCCTGTGCTATGCGGCTGCTTCCCACTAGCTATCTACCTTACGTTTGGTAGTGTATATATGTCCATGCCACTCTCTCACTTTGTCACAGCTTACCCTTCCCCCTCCCCATATCCTCAAGTCCATTCTCTAGTAGGTCTGTGTCTTTATTCCTGTTTTACCCCTAGGTTCTTCATGACATTTGTTTTTCTTAAATTCCATATATATGTGTTAGCATACGGTATTTGTCTTTCTCTTTCTGACTTACTTCACTCTGTATGACAGACTCTAGGTCTATCCACCTCATTACAAATAGCTCAGTTTCGTTTCTTTTTCTGGCTGAGTAATATTCCATTGTATATATGTGCCACATCTTTTTTATCCATTCATCCAAACAACCACTTAGGTTGTTTCCATCTCCGGGCTATTGTAAATAGAGCTGCAATGAACATTTTGGTACATGACTCTTTTTGAATTATGGTTTTCTCAGGGTATATGCCCAGTAGTGGGATTGCTGGGTCATATGGTAGTTCTATTTGTAGTTTTTTAAGGAACCTCCATACTGTTCTCCACAGTGGCTGTATCAATTTACATTCCCACCAACAGTGCAAGAGGGTTCCCTTTTCTCCACAGCCTCTCCTGCGTTTATTGTTTCTAGGTGTTTTGATGATGGCCATTCTGACTGGTGTGAGATGATATCTCACTGTAGTTTAGGTTTGCATTTCTCTAATGATTAATGAAGTTGAGCATCCTTTCATGTGTTTGTTGGCAGTCTTTATTTCTTTTACTTAGCATAGTGTTTCCCCATTCACCATGCTGTAGAATGCATCAGCACTTCAGTCCCTTTCATAGTCAAATGGTGTTCCATTGTATGGATATAGTACATTTTGTTTATCCATTCACTGTTCATGGACCATAGTTTCCTTTTTCCCCCTCTGTTTTCTCAAACTTAGTCTGAAAATTTTGCTAAGAAATATTATGATTCCAAAAGTCATGGGGTCGGAAGCCCACAGCTGTTTCCTTCTCCAGAGTCTGTTTATATGCAGGGTGGAGGGGCACCCCCAAACTGTGTGGTGAAAGCCTACATAAAAGCTGGTTGATCCTGGTTAAGAACATGAGACTTTGAGTTAGACAGCCTGATTTAGAATTTTGCTTTTACCGCTTTATCTCAAGCAGCAATTAGCCTCTTTAAGCTTTGGTGTTCTTATCTTCAAAATGGGAATTATACTAGTACCTATGGATGGCAGAGGCTGCCAGGTAGCCCTTAGTTCCCACTGTCACTTCTAAAGTGACAGAGGCCCATTTTTTGTCTAGGTATAGGGCTGCCCTAGATGGAGGCTGCATTTCTTAGCTCTTCTTTGAGCTCTTCTTAGTGTCTACCTTCTGGCAAGCAAATGATAAACAAGGAAAAGCATCCTTAAGTAGCTTTTAAGAGCTTTTTTTTTTTTTTTTTTTTGCGATACATGGGCCTATCACTGTTGTAGCCTCTCCCGTTGCGGAGCACAGGTTCCGGACGCACAGGCTCAGCGGCCATGGCTCACGGGCCCAGCCACTCCGTGGCATATGGGATCCTCCCGGACCGGGGCACGAATCCATGTCCCCTGCATCGGCAGGCGGACTGTCAACCACTGCGCCACCAGGGAAGCCCAAGAGCTTTTTTTTAAAGACATGGCACATGCCCCTTTCCCTTTTTAACCTTGTCTCTTCTTGTATCCTGCTCCCTGGAAGCTGGTGCTATAAACTTGGACCATAAGATCAAAGCTAAGAACAGCTGCAATGTAGAATTTGGTTCCTGAGTGGGAGGCTGCATTTAATAGAACCTAAGCACGCAGCCCAGGATTAGTTGAAGTGGTCTGGTAGTGGGTGGGAGTACACAGGTATTGCTGGCTAAGAAGCTGGTTTTGTGGTGGCAAAACGTTTAGGGAGAACCCCTCCCTGAGTTCACTGGGTGATGGGGCGGGCGCAGTATTCAGGAACCAGTGGGGAGATTTTACAATGTTGGGTGTGTTGACTATTTCTTGACACTCTTGCCATGAGATGGCTGAGCTCTGGCCAGGGTCAGCAGCCTGTAGGCATTGGTGGAAGGGAGTACGGCTCTGCTAAAATAGGACTCTACCGCATCCTGTAATCTAAGTTGATGGAGGGTTCCGTAACTGGGGACCAGGGGCTGAAAATGCCAAGTACATCTGTCACAAACCACAGTGGTTAATGGTGGCTCTGAAGGGGCAGCTTTGGGCTGTAGGCCCTTCTCAAGCAGCACCTATTAAGAGTTCTCTATATCACCATCAGCAAAGTAAAATAATGGCGACAAAGGTCAGGGTGTACACATTGCTATATTTAAAATGGATAACCGACAAGGACCTGTAGCACAGGGACCTCTGCTCAATGTTATGTGGCAGCCTGGATGGGAGGGGAGTTTGGGGGAGAATGGATACACGTATATGTATGGCTGAGTCGCTTTGCTGTGCACCTGAAGCTATCACAGCATTGTTAATCATCTATGTTCCAATATAAAAAGAAAGTAAAATAAATAAATAAATTCTGGTCAATGAGTAAAAAAAAAGATCAGATAGGGTGTTGCCTTCCCTCTAAAGCCTACTGTCTCAGATGGCTTCAAGGCGGCCACTATGAAGATGAAAGAGAACGGTGTGGAGCCCTGAGGCCAGTGAGTAACATACTAGAGGGGGTGGCACACTGCAGATATGTAGGCATGTCTGACTTGCTGCTCGTTTTTGTATGGCCCTGGCCTTAAAACAGGTGGAAAAAAATGTGGACATTTGCTTTCTCTCATATTATATAAGTACCTACATAATACGCTTGATTTTGCCTTTTGGTCCACTAAGCTCCAAATGTTTACTATCTAGCCCTTTTATAGGAAAAGTTTGCCAACCTTTGGGCCAGAATCATGGGCATATATAAGGTCCTGTATACAGAGTGACTGTGGGCAAATAGACAAGAAGCTTAGCAAAATTTTGAGGGAATTTTATTGCTATAAGTAACTATTACCTTCACCTGCAAAAGTCTGGAACTGTTCAACCCCTAAAGTAATGCCGCTGATCCCAAACCTGCACCGGCAGGAAGTGGGCGCTCAGCCTCTAAGAGGAGCACACTCTCCAAAGCCTGCCTCACCCTCCAAGGACAGGACCAGATGGCCACCAGCCAGCATACTCTGCAGCCTGAGAAGGCGCCTGCACAATGCTTGCCCTGTGGGATTTGCTAGATGGCAGTGAGGCAGTGACTGCTCTGTGTTTCCTGAGTCCCCTTTCCCTAGCAAATGTCTTATTTGCTCCTGTTGAGTCTTACTCCATCATCCCATGTTGTGTGTATGTCCTTTAGTTGATAGGTCGCTGAGCTACAAGGAGCCACATGCGTTCCTGGTGGACTTGAGGTGATGGGATACAAATGGGCTTCAAAAGTAGTCCCAAGTCGGGCTTCCCTGGTGGCACAGTGGTTGAGAGTCCGCCTGCTGATGCAGGGGACGCGGGTTCGTGCCCCGGTCCGGGATGATCCCACATGCCACTTAGCGGCTGGGCCCGTGAGCCGTGGCCGCTGAGCCTGCGCGTCCGAAGCCTGTGCTCCGCGACGGGAGAGGCCACAACAGTGAGAAGCCCGCGTACGGCAAAAACAAACAAAAAGAGTAGTCCCAAGAGTCTAATCTAGTCCCAGGAGAGACGATCCTAAAACCATGTTTTCATTTAGACATTTCAAACACGTCTGTGTTGTTTGCATTCTATACAAAATACCTGGCGATCTTTGTCTTAAAAATAAAAGCAGTAAAATAAGAAGAACTCTGCAGTAGATGGCTGTGGGTAATGTTTATGAGTTCTCTTCAAACTTTAGAAACAGGGGAAGGTACAACTTACATTTTAACACACAAACCTCAGGGGTTCCATCCCAATTCAAAATCACTCTTGGGAAAGGGGTAGATTTTACTATAGTACGTTTTTGCTTCTAACGTCTCAGATTTTTTCGTTTTGCTGAACCAGTATCTTAAAGTGGGACTCTTAGTTTTTTTCTTTTAGGGACAAGTAGTTCTCTTTAGTTAATTACACAATCATTATAAATTCATTTTAGTGAGTTTAGACATTATTAGCACAATAATACCATCCTTATGTTACCAGCCTAACACAGCTCTTAACATTGTGGTGACTCCATTCTGGTCCTTTTTAATATGGATTTTAAATGGTTACAAGCATAATGTACAAAAATTTTATGTCTTGTTTTTCATTAAATATTATGTAAAAAAATCTTCTGTGTTTTTACATAGTCTTTTAATTAATCTTTTCTGTGGCTGCCTCATGTCCTATCTAGTAGAGATTTCTGTGCTAGGCATCTATTGCCTTGCAACAAACCACTCAGAACTTAGTGACCTAAAACAATAATTATTGTATTATTTCTCATGGCTTCTGTGTGTCAGGGATTTGGGGAAGGCTTATTTGAGTGGTTCAGCCTCAAGTAGTTGCCATCAGATTGTGGTTGGATCTGGGACAGATGGACTGGGGCAGCTGGGTCTGGTTGGGCATCCGTCTGTCTTTCTATAGTTTCATGGCATCTCAGTGTGGACTCTCCACTTGGCCTTGTTTGGGCTTTCGAATGATATGGCAGCCTCAGGATGCTAGAACTTCGTAGGTGGTGGTTCAGGGCTCCTGCAGGAGTATTCTAGCAAGCCAGGCAAAAGCTACCTTGTCTTCTGTGACATTCAAAAAGGGCCACTTCAGCTGTACCCTCTTGGTAACTGGTAATTAACGTCAGCCCAGATTCGAGGGGAAGGAATATGTCTCACTGGCAGGGGAATGAAAGAATTTGCAGACATGTTTTAAAATTGCCACAGTTCCAGAACCAGTTTAGTTATTCTTTTTTTTTTTTTTTTGCAGTACGCGAGCCTCTCACTGTTGTGGCCTCTCCCGTTGCGGAGCACAGGCTCCGGACACGCAGGCTCAGCGGCCATGGCTCATGGGCCCAGCCGCTCCGTGTCATGTGGGATCTTCCCGGACTGGGGCATGAACCTGTGTCCCCTGCATCGGCAGGCAGACTTTCAACCACTGTGCCACCAGGGAAGCCCTTAGTTATTCTTTTATTACTGGACTTTGTTTATTTCTGTTTTTTTTTCCTACTAAAGCAATATTGTGATAAACATCTTCTTGTATGCAGCTTTTCCCATATTTTGTATAAAGGTAGGATTATCAAGTCAAACAATATAATCTTTCATTTGGTCCCTGAAATATATTGCCAAGTAGCTTTCCAAAAGAATTGTATCATTTTAAAGTGCTATATGCAGTATAAGTGACTGTATTTTCAATACACCATTACTAGCAATGTAAATTACCATTAGACTTTTATTTAACTTAATATGTAAAATGTGTACCTTAAAGGTTTTTTTTCATTTGCATTATTTTTATAATTGGCAAAGTTGCCTTTCATGTTTGCATATTTTATTATCTTACTGTCTGCCTAGCTTATCTACTGGGGTCATAATGTATTTATTGCAAGTCGCATGCACTTTTACATGCTAAAAATAATCACTTCTCACTATATTTGCCCAGCCTATTCTTTTTCTTTGGGTTAATAGTTTTCCTTGGGGAGTCGGTATTTTAAATTTTTTCGATCAAAGCTGTTAAATGTTCTTTCTGATTTCTTCTATCACATGTACACTTAGAAAGTTGTCCCTTCTCCACACTATCCAGAGGTACTAATTTATCAATTATATGTGTCTATGTTTTCATGGTTGGAGTTTTACATTTAACTTCTTAATTTGTTTAAAATTTATTTATTATATTACTTGGGTCTGCAGTCATCCTTCCCCTGATACTAATTAGCAAAACCAACACTATTAAATATTTCTGCCTTTTCTTTCATTGATTTATGACATCTTTTTATTACATATAAAATTGTTTTTTAATAATATGGTCTAATTCCAGACGATTTACTCCATTTAAATTAGTCAGTTTTGTTGTTTTCCTCTGTTCATGTGGATCTGTTTTTTTTTTCTCTTAGGTGAATTAATATGTACTAAGTTTGAAGAAAACCTTTTTTTTTTTTTTTTTTTGAGAATGTGATTGAGATTGAATTAAAGCTTGAAACTCCTCTTGGGAGACTTAATGTTTTTGCAATATTTAGTTTGCAGATACAGATGCACTGTATATCTCTCCATGTATTGAAGCTTTCAAAAAATATCCTTTAGGGCTTCCCTGGTGGCGCAGTGGTTGAGAGTCCGCCTGCCGATGCAGGGGACATGGGTTCGTGCCCCGGTCTGGGAAGATCCCACATGCTGCGGAGCGGCTGGGCCGGTGAGCCATGGCCACTGAGCCTGTGCGTCCAGAGCCTGTGCTCCGCAATGGGAGAGGCCACAGCAGTGAGAGGCCCACGTACCGCAAAAAAACAAACAAAAAAAAACCCCCCAAAAAAAAAATCCTTTAATTTACCCGTAACTCTCTACATGTATCCATACTTGATTTAAAGGCCAGGATTTCTTCTCTCCTTAAGGACCAGTGCAGATGTAGGGTCAGGGTCATGGATGAAAATCTTTTGCTTGATTCTTGGGCAGTCAGACTTCTCTTGAGCAATCCCTTTAGCTCCTTCTAATTTTTATTTTGCATTTTATATAAAGTATCTGTATAATTTTTGTCTTAATTTTTTGTTTATAGTCCTGTTGTCTAGAAGCCAAACAATAGTCAGGCGTTGATGAGGTGGGAAAGGAAGACTTGCTGATTGATCTCAGTCACTAGAAAGAGGAAGGGAGGGAGCAGAGCTGGCAGGAACTAAGACAACAGCAATGATGCCCAGGATGGTACTTGTGGGCCTCCAGGCTCATGCACAACCCGTGTCTCTGTTAGGGGCTGACACAGCATGTCACAGAAAGTGACTGTGACAGATGTACCCCATCTGGAAATTCTGTCAGGCTCGGAAGGCTGGGCCCCTTCCCTGTGCTCAGCCAAACAGGGAGGAAGCATTGATGCTTTCCGTGTGGGCAGGGGGCCCACGGGCTGCCAGCAAGACGGGACATCGTGGGCTCTAGGAAGGACCAATTTCCCACCCTGCTCGATCATTCCTCCTCTCCCTGCTGGATCACATCTGAAATTCCTTTCAGAGGAACCTAAATATTGTACTCCACAGTTTGAAAAGAGGCTGAAAATGCATGGAGTGAGGACTATTAGATTGAAGTACGAATGACTGCCAGCACATCCTTGGTCCCCCCTCTACCTCTCAAGATGGGGGCACACCTGGTGCCCTACTGTTTAAGCCCTGTCTTAGGTTCATTTTAAGCATCCCAGTGTCCAAAACGCAGAGACATGCGGACACACCTCTCCGCCGGCAGGATGACCTGCAGTAGAGCCATTTGAATTGACAATTGCTTCCAGTAAGTGCTGAGGGCTGGAGCCTCATCCAGGAAGACAGTAAAGAGAGCAAAGAAGGAGGGGCTCAAGGGGAGTGGGGGTGAGGCCTGGAGAAAGAAAGTGGTGCCTAAAAGGCTCAGAAGTTCCCAATTGTCACAGTCTGGCTGTGCGGTCATCTTTAATGTGCACTAAGGAAATGGCGTTCAGATGCCACATCACCCCCAAAGTCACCTCTGCTGAGTGACATGCTGAAGCCGGTGGCCCAGATGAAGGCCAGCAAAGCTCCTTGTCTCAGGCATACCCTCACATTTAATGCTTAAGGAGCACATACATCACACACCATTAAAGCTGCCAGTTTCCATCTCTTTCACACCATTAGTTGAATATATATATCATTAAAGGAAGTGAGTTACAATATAAAAATATGGTAATTCAGACAGTCAGGTCACAATTGACAGTGCATTTGGGGGGCTGCTTTCCTGAACTGTCTCCAGAGACCCTACATTTAGTGAAAAGACATTTCCCAGAAAAGTTTTCATAAATATTCTCCATGGGGAAAAAATGTATATTTATCACTTCACATAAAAAGAAATCTAAAGTAAATGTTTTAGTAGCTGGCTTCTCAGAAAGTGAGTGGCTATTTGTAATCCCATAGCTGGAAGAATTTTTCTTATCAACTTTATGAAAGTCAGGGAATGCTCTGTGCTGGGTTACCAGCAATGTTATTAGCAGCAGCATCCTTATTTTTTTTCCTTCTTTGACCTCCCTGCAGCCGTATTCCATACCCCATGTTCTGGTCCTGGTGTTGGATGTTTTTAACTTTCTGTATGTTATGATGCTTTGACATCTTGGAGACTAGCTGGCTAGGGAAAGACTGCCCCTCCCTGGGTAAGCCGGTTCTTAGAGATAGCAGATGAGTCCCCGGTAATCGCACCTGTCACATGCCAACCGCTCCATCCACAGCCCAGCCCCCAATCACCTCCTTATTTGGGCTCTCGGGCATCATGCCACTATCGCCTACCCTAATCACCCCAGGGTCAGGTACCAGACAACGAGGGCCAGCGCCTGTGCCCCAGAGCCCACTGAAAGTATTCAAGCTAGCCAATCCTGCCGTGCTCAGCCGGCTCATCCTACAGAACCTATTCCTTCCCCACCAAACTGTAATAAATGTTCTTGTCCATGCTTCTGCCTCACTCCCTCTGCCTCCTTACCCAGCCTGGTCCTTCCTTGTGGAGACCCTGTAGGTGCTGTGTTGCCCCTCCTCTTGGATACTGCGAGGAGGAAACTGTCTTTTCAGTGGCATTCATCTCCTAATCTGTTGGCCTCACCAATAATAATAAAATCTGCATTTTAAAACAGGGAGCTGGGGCTTCCCTGGTGGCGCAGTGGTTGGGAGTCCGCCTGCCGATGCAGGGGACACGGGTTCGTGCCCCGGTCCGGGAAGATCCCACATGCCGCGGAGCGGCTGGGCCCGTGAGCCATGGCCGCTGAGCCTGCGCTTCCGGAGCCCGTGCTCCGCAACGGGAGAGGCCACAACAGTGAGAGGCCCGCGTACTGCAAAAAAAACAAAAACAAAACAGGGAGGTGGAGAACATTATGATTCCGCTCTTTAAGGGCTCAGAGCAGTGGGCTTAAGGACCATCCCTCAAACTGCGTGTAAATATTCCCAGCCGGCTTCTGCTTTATCAAACTTGGTCTCGGTTAAGATGAGACTATTCCAGTTCAGTGGATCATCCTGCACACTGTCTGAGGGAAGCTCTACAGTGATGAAAAGCCTTGGAGTCCAGCAGCTGTGGAGAGCTGTATAAGGAAAATGAAATTGCAAAGCCTGAGGTTAGTCAAGGCAGGACCAGGCCAGAGTGGGTTGTTTACTGAGGCAAGAAGATTATAAAAAGAGAGAAAGAAAAGTCAGATTTCAGGTAGAATAAGATGGAGAAAACTTAACTGAACAGAAGTCCTCTTAGGCAGGGCTCTGGCTTCTGATAAATGCCTTGACAAATGAGCTGGGTATATGCTCACCCTGAGACACAGGGATGAAGCCTGCAGGTGCCTGTGTGTGAGGGCATTACGGTTTCTTAGGGTGGCCAGACAGGGATAACCGGCAGCCACTGCTTGGTGTGAGTGCCCCAGTGGGCTAAGTTTGGGGCACAAAGCAGAGAGGTCAAAGAAGTCATGAGTACCGGGAGGAGGATTTGCCTGGAGTGGAGTGAGTAGAGGAGGGGAGGTGTTTGGAAGAAGGTCCCAAGCAGAGCAGACAGACTGTGCAAAGGCCAGAGAGAAAGTGAGCCAGGAACGGGTTTACAAAAGGCAATTATACGTACAGATTTTCATTAAAATTTAAAAAAAAATTTTTGGTAAAAACCACGTAACAAAATTTACCATCTTTGCCTCTTTTTTTTTTTTTTTTTTGTGCGGTACGCGGGCCTCTCACTGTTGTGGCCTCTCCTGTTGCGGAGCACAGGCTCCAGACGTGCAGGCTCAGCAGCCATGGCTCACGGGCCCAGCCGCTCCGCGGCATGTGGGATCTTCCTGGACCGGGGCACGAACCCGTGTCCCCTGCATCGGCAGGCGGACTCTCAACCACTGCGCCACCAGGGAAGCCCCATCTTTGCCATTTTTAAGTGTACAGTTCAGTAGTGTTAAGGATATACACATTGTTGTGCAACAGATTTCTAGAACTTTTTCATCTTGCAAAACTGAAAGTATATATCCATTGAAAAACTCTTCAGGGGAGTTCCCTGGCGGTCCAGTGGTTAGAACTCCATGCTTCCACTGCTGGGGGCACAAGTTCGATTCCTGGTAAGGGAACTAAGATCCCAAATGCCACACGGCCAAAAAAAAAATAAATAAATCTATTCTCTTAGCAACTTTCAGATATACAATACAGTATTGTTAACTATACTCACCACGCTGTACATTACATCCCCAAGACTTACTTAAAAAAAAAAAAGGAAAAAGAAAAACTCTTCATTCTCCCTTGCCCCTGATAAGGACAGAGTAAAGGGACAAAGTAGGTGATTAAATAATTAATCCCACTAAGGGATCGTAAGTAAAGAAAAAAAGCATGGGAGACCCCTGTAAGTTAATGATCACTGAAGAAAGCAGGTTTACATAACCACGAAACTCAGCAGGCTTGCTTAGCAATAAAGCCATGCAACAGAAGCATGAGACACGCCCCCAAACAATAAAACAATGGTTGAATGAGACCCACATCCTGCCCAGTGAGGTCAGTAAGTTAATGATTTCTAGGGCATGTTTCTCTGAGCACACTAAAAACAAAAATATAAGGAAAAGGTGACATTATACTGAAACCTGAGATGATTTACCACATTTTCGTATATGTTACCACATTTTTGCTCATTTCCGTTGCGCCATGACAGTCCCAGCTTGACCATGCAGGGACAGGAAGACTCCCCCGCCTGACATGGAGGAGAAGCTGATGATGGAAGCTTGACGTCTACTCAAGAATGAGGAAGAAGGTGGTCTTCTCCTCTCCCCACTTTTGCTTTGATTATAGTAACCCACTAAGTTCTCGGGGTATGGCACCCTCTTACCTGCCCACCTGTAAGCCTCACAAGCACCCTATTCTAATAAATCACTTCTTATCTCTCATTGCGTCTTGCTGAATTCTTTCTGTTCTGAGACATAAAGAACCGGAGCTCCCCAGAGCCCCCCAAAGATGCATTTCTGCGGTTTCACCCTTACTGCCTAGTAACCACCATTCTACTTTCTGTTTCTATGAGTTTGACTACTTTAGCTACTTCATATGGCAGAATCATGCATTTGTCTTTCTATGATTGGCTTAGTTCACTTACCGTAATGTCCTCAACGTTTATCCATGTTGTAGCATATGACAGGATTTCCTCCTTTTTTAAGATAGAATGATATTCCATTGAATTGGCTATCACATTTTCCTTATCCATTCATCCATTGTTGGATATTTGGGTGGCTTCCACCTCTTGGCTATTGTGAATAGTTCTGCAGGGAACGTGGGTGTGCAAATTTCTCTTTGAGATGCTGCTTTCAATTCTTTTGGATAAATATGCAGAAGCAGGATTGCTGGATCATATGGCAGATTTTAATTTTTAAAGAACACTCTAGTGACTGTGTGTAAGATTAATTTTACATGGGCCAGTATTGGAGGCAGAGAGACCTGTTGAAGAATTCAGGCAAGATATAATAAGGTAGCAGAAGTGGAAAGAGAGGAATGGATGGATTCCAGGCGGAATGATACTGAGCTGACAGGTTGAATGGGAAATAGGAAGGAAGAGTTAGTGGTGGAGCTTAGGTTTCTGGTTTGGGCCCTGGGTGGATCATGGAGCCTGGCGTTGTGGTAGAAGTATCAGAGGAACAGGGAGATCGGAGCCTCACTGTTCTAGAATGATGCCTTAGCAACAGTGTGGGGAGATGGAGATGGAGAGGCTGAGATTTACAGTCTTAAAAGAAAGCCTGGACCAGGGCAGCAGCAGCAAGAGTGGAAAGGGGAGCTCAGACCACAAGTAGACTCTATAACAGTATGTAGTGTCTAGTTGATTGTGGTGGTCTTACAGAAGAAGAGATGCCTTTCAGAATCTGATAGAATTTTGATGGGCAGCGTGACACTAAGCTACATGGAATTTTAATGACTATTTTGCATAGTTTTAGATACCCTGATTTTGAGATACATGTGGAATGTATATAGATAACTAGTTGGGAACACTGGAATACCAGTTTAGTACTTGTAAATTAGAGCTTAGGACAAGTGTCAGGCTAAAAATATGTGTTTGGAAGTTAGTCATTAACATGTAGGTGGGAAAGGAGGTTAGGATAAGTGACACTTAACCAAGGAAAGCAGAACGGAGGGAGAAGGGTAAAACCTGGGGGAACATCAACATCTTAGGGGCAAGTGAAGGAAAAACAGCCAGGAAAGGAGTGTGGGAAGGGCTAGGGATGGAACAAAGGAGAGAGTAGTGTGGGAGAAGCTAGGGAAGGAAGAGAGAACAGGGCAAAGGAGATTTGGGGGTCAGTGACCAAACCTGGGCTAAGGGCTTGTGGATAGAGCTGTGATTCTACCTCTCCCTTTAGCTGCCTGATAAACCTTGTAAACACAAAGTTTCTCCCAAGTCGATGGTGGCTTATTTCTGTTACTCTGTATAGGGTAGTGGTTCTCAGTGGGGTAGGGGGTGATTTTATCTTTCTGGGTTCATTTGTGGTTGTCACACTGGGGTAGGGATGCTTCTGATCGTCGGGTGGGTAAGAAGCCAAGGATGCCGTTCAGCATCCTACAACGCACAGGGCAGCTCCCTGCCACCCCCAGCAAAGAATCACCCGGCCCCAAACAGCAAGTGGGAAGGCTGAGAACCGTGATGTAGACTTTGTGTGTTGGGTACACATTCCGCACAACTTCTTAAAGCCTCGGGCGCTGTGTTCACAGTGAGAACTGTCTGCCACCACAGGGCACTGCAACTCTTTCTAGTTTGTGGTTCAACAGTGGGGCCCCCTTTGAAAGTGGAATTTGAAAGATTCTAGCGAGCCAGCCCACCTTTTCAACAAATGCAAGAGGTACGTTAACACAGTCATTTTAGGAATAGTCGTTTTTTTTGTTTTGTTTTGTTTTTTGATTTATTTTTGGCTGCTTTGGGTCTTCGTTGCTGCGCACGGGCTTTCTCTAGTTGTGGCGAGTGGGGGCTACTCTTCGTTGCGGTGCGTGGGCTTCTCATTGCGGTGGCTTCTCTTGTTGCGGAGCATGGGCTCTAGGCATGTGGGCTCAGTAGTTGTGGCTCGCGGGCTCTAGAGCACAGGCTCAGTAGTTGTGGTGCACGGGCTCACTTGCTCTGCAGCATGTGGGATCTTCCCGGACCAGGGCTCGAACCCGTGTTCTGCATTGGCAGGCGGATTCTTAACCACTGCACCACCAGGGAAGCCCCAGGAATAGTTCTTCATAAGTGCCATAAGAGACTTAAGGGAAATGTATTCCAAGAATTGAACATCTTAACTCAGCTCCGGGGCCTTTGAGATCTTTCAGCTCAGCTTAGCACACTGGAGCTTTCTTAATTGAGAGCACTCACTAATAACTCCATTTCCTAGAAACTCCTACCACCCAACAGCTAAGCTTCCTGTGGGTCCTGATTTCTGCTCATCAGGCTGGTGAAGCCAGAGCGGGAACGCGGGATGCTGTGTGTTCACACCAACACTGGCCCATACGTTCATCTCAGTTTCACCTCCCAACTCTCAGAGCTCATGTTTGGAGGCTCCGAGTGAGGGGCCTGGCTCACTGAAGGGGCACTGGCTGGATTAGAGCCTGCTTGAGTATCCAGCCGCTGGGTACGTGACTTAGTATCTCTTATGTAAAATGAGAATAACTGTACCTCCTTCAGGAGGTTGCTTTGAGGATTAAATGGGTAAATACATGTAAAGTGTTCAGAGCAGTGCCTGGCACAGAGCAAGCTCTCAAAATAATGTTAGTGACATTAGTTATTAGATACTCTATTCCTTTCCCAGGGGTGCTTTAACAAAGTACCGTGAACTGGATGTCTTCAAACAACAGAAGTTTAATTTCCCACAGTTCTGTAATCTGGAAGTCTGACATCAAGGTGTTGGCATGGCTGAATTCCCTCCAAAGGTTCTAGGGAAGACTTCTTGCCTTTTCCTAGCTTCTGGTGTTTGCTGGCATCCTTGGTGTCCCTTGGCTTGTAGCTCCAACTTCTGTCTCTGTCATCATACCTTCTCACCTGTGTGCCCCTGTGAATCTTCAGATATCCCTCTCCTTACAAGGACACCAGCAGTCACTGGATTTAGGACCCACCCCTACCTAATCCAGTATAATTTCATCTTAACTAATTACATCTGCAAAGACCCTGTTTCCAAGTAGGGTCACATTCCAAGGTTCTGATGGACATGAGTTTGGGGGAACACTATTCAACCCGCTGCAGTACCATTAAGGTTAATCGACAAATTCATTTTGATTGAGCAAGTACTTCTCTTGGTGAGGGAAATCTAGCAATATGTTTAGGTTTCTTTCAGACAAATTTTAAAAGCTGCGTCTTTAAAACACTCTACATATTACAGCCTGAACACCATCCTGTAGAGACAATTTATTTAAAAAATCAAAAATAGTGTTTGGGGCTTCCCTGGTGGCGCAGTGGTTGAGAGTCCGCCTGCCGATGCAGAGGACACGGGTTCGTGCCCCGGTCCGGGAAGATCCCACGTGCCGCGGAGCGGCTGGGCCCGTGAGCCATGGCCGCTGAGCCTGCGCGTCCGGAGCCTGTGCTCCACAACGAGAGAGGCCACAACAGTGAGAGGCCCGCGTACCGCAAAAAAAAAAACCAAAAATAGTGTTTGACTCAGACTTCCTCTGGCATGAGAGCTGGTGGGAGAGCTGGGGTGGGAGGATGAGGCTGTGTCCAATTTAGCTTGCCACCTGTCCACCGACAAGGTGACAGACTTCCATACAACCAGCTCAGGCAGCGTGATGTGTAATGGAAGAGTCACTTTTCTGGTTTATTGCCAAACAGAATTGGGTCTGTGTGTTCAGAACATTAAGTCCCCAGCACCCCAGTGCGGCATCAGAAAACACGTAGTAAGAGAATGGTGCCAGTCCAAACCCTATGTATGGGCAGAACATCCATGCGTGCATCTCTTTCGGTGGGTGTCCCCTCCCCCCAGGTTTCCCAGGTGGGAGAGACTGCCAGGTGCGCAGCAGTTATGTCTGCATTCAGATGTGTACTGCTTGCAGTCCAAGTCACGTGCTGATTCCTTTACATGCTTGTCGTGCATGAGGAGCAGGTGATGCTTTCCAAGACAATATCTGAATGTAGTCAAAGGTATTAGATACCCATTTAACTCTCACAGCATCCACCCGAGAATAGTCAACTTCTTTATGTCTGTTGATGACTGCCCTTGTGAGCACGTCTTCCACAGTGCTCGCAAACTTCCACAGTTTGCTTCGCAAACCTTTGTGTGCATACAAATCCCCCGAAGATCTTGTTAAACTGCAGATTCAGATTCAATATGTCCTGGATGGGCCCAAGGCTCTGCATTTCTAAGCTCCCAGGTGATGCTAAGGCTGCTGGTCCATGGCCAGGGCAATGGAGAGCTTAACTAGCAAGGCTCTGTGTGAAATGCCCCCCACCACTCAATCCTTTCTAACAGGTGTGCAGCTTGAGAAAAAGTATTTGTGGAATTAACCTTATGGCATCTGAGAATAAGAAATACACTCACCATCCAAGGAAAGAATGCCAGACCAGAAAGTAGGAACCAGATTCTGGCATTTAAGTCCTGGCTTTGCTGCTGAGTAGCTACATCATCTTGGATATATCATTTAACCTCTTTAATGCCTCAGTTTCTTAACCTGTACAGTAAGAGTGATAATGCTTCCTTTAACTACAGAGTTAACTGAGGTGACGCATTTTTAAAAAACTCTGTGCAAAGTGTAAAGCATGATGAAAGGTAAGTTATTCTCTTCTTCCATGCTGTCTGGAGAATGAAAGACCAGTGTTGGCCCATGGAAAAGAGCGCTGTGACATAAAAAGCTGCATCCATGGTACGTGTCTGGGCTTCTTTGAGAAGTGTATCCTTCAGGGTGCTCTAGGACAAAACCATGTTCAAACATAAAGCTTTCATTAATAATTTCTAGTAATTCAATGTATTTGGCATTGACTCAACGCTTTTTACCTGCAAGGTGTCCAGGGCTATGGATGTATCAAGGTAAAGGAGGCAGGCTGTGGTCCTGGAGGAGTTAAATTGCGCTCTGGAGCTAGATCACAGACCTGGAGTCCCATAGAGAGTAGCCTGGATCACATGTAGTGGGTGGGCGCATGGGGGTCCTCACTGCCTGGTGCTCCTTCGGCTTCAGCTCTGTGTGTCTTTGGGTAGCTTACTTAACCTCTCTGTGCCAGAGAGGCTGATCTGTACATTGGAGATACTATAATAGAGAGCTGTTGTGAAGATTAAATAAGTAAGTATAAATATACATAAATATATGTATATGTTTACACGGTAGGCTCTGTGGGTTAGCTGTTAATGTCGAGTGAAAGGGGTGTCCACAGAGAGCAGTGAGGGTGGGGCTCCGCCAGCACAGGGCCCAGGTGGGTGCACGTCTTCCCAGAGGTGGAGAATCCACAGGCGGAGTACAGGCACCTGGGCTGGAAGGCCCTGCACCCCCAGTAGCATGAGATGGACAGTTAAGGAGGCTTCCTGCTTGCACAGTGTGGGTGCCTTGAGTGACAGCGAGTGGCGCACTGGGGTGGCTTGGCTTTCACCCTCTGGTTGGGCTCCCCTGCCGGTCCCTGCAGCCACCACCTAGGTCCTGACTCCTGGGCTGCCTCTCCTCTCCCCCCTGGTCCCCCAGGGCAGAGCGGCCAGTCTCTCCTCCCAAATCTCTTCCAAGTCACACTCCTTTACACCCTCTCCTGGGGGCCGTCTCTTGGTCTCCCGAGGGCAGAAGAGGGTGGAGAGAGGGTGGTCTCCTCCTTTCTCCATCCTCCCGTTCAGCTCTCCGGTTGGGCACACAGTGTAGCTCCTGCTTATGTCACGTGTTCCGTTTTAGTAGTAGCGTATGTAAGGATTCATTCCCTCAGTCTCAAGGCAGCACGGTGGCCTCGAGCACTGATGTAGGGAAAAGAAAAACAAAAATTGTTAATTTACGAAGCCTCTACATATACTGCAGGAAAGGTGCAAGCCCAGGAAAGGAGGGCAGAAGAGAGGGCCAGCAATCAACCAGCACATATTTATTTGTTGTCATTTTCATACAAGACGCTATGGGGACAAGCAGAAGGGGTTAAATCTGCAGAGCACAGGTTTCCCAGTGGTGTGTGTCCGGGGAAAGACTGACCTCTCATGGAATCTGAGAGTGAGAGGAAAGTGTTCACTGTGGGGGGGAAGGCGTGAGGTGTTGAGGCCAGAAGGCGAGCTTTCTAATTGTCACCTCTTCCAGGAAGCCTTGCTGACTTCAACCTGCAGGAATTCATTCCTTCATCCATCCATCCACCTATCCATCCATCCATCCTACAAGGGTTTCTGGTCAACCTTGCTTTTCCCCTCTTCCAGGCCACCTAAGGCTTATCCATTTCTCACTATTGTCTGACTAATTAGCTTACCCCCCCTGTTTCCTATAACAGTGTGGGTCACCACAGTGACTGTTGTTTTCCATCAGAATCTCAGCCTGGCAAAATGAAAACAACATGGAGCGGAGTTTTAGCTCTGCCACTTACTGACTGTATGATTTTAAGCAAGTTACTTAACCTTTCTGAGTTCAGTTTTCTAATCTACTAAATAAGAATGACAATGCCTATATACTAGTCAGCTTGGGCTGCCAAACAGAATACCTTAGACTGGGTGGTTTAAACAACAGAAATTTATTTTCTCACAGCTCTCCAAGCTGGAAATCCCAGATCAAGGTCCAGCAGGGTTGGTTCCTGGTGAGAGCTCTCTTCCTGGCTTGTAGATGGCTACCTTCTCTCTGCGTCCTCACGTGATGGAGAGAGAGAGACAGACAGACGGACACACAGAGAGAGATCTCCGTCCTCTTATAAGGCTGCAGTCCTATCAGATTAGGACTCTACGTTTATAATCTCATTTAACCTTATCTACTTCCTAATGATCCTGTCTCCAGAGACAGTCACAGAGGGGGCTCGAGCTTCAACATATGTATTTTGGTTGAGGGGCAAAATTCAGTCCATAACAAACTGCATGCAGTCATTGCGCACAAGTTTCTTCCTCTGTGGAGGAGGCGGGTCCAAAGGGAGTCTGCCAGCCTCAGGCCTCCCTATCGAGGGTCAAGATCTGAGTAGAGTAATACTCCTCCTAGCGGTCCATTTCTTCTAGGGAGCCCTGTTGTCCTTCCCTGCCAGCTGCTACCTCAGTCCACGGACCTGTCCAATAACTTAAACCACAGCAGGCAGGGCCCTGGTGCTACTCCCTTTCCTATCAGAAGGCTCCAAGGCTCCGGGGAAAATGAGCAGATGCAGATATCCACCAGGGAGGGGCACGCACTGACCGATGCTACCTCTATCTGCAGATCTCCTTGCCCAGACAAAGGCATCTGGGTAGGTAATTCTTCCAGAATGAATGGGCACTTGCCTTAACCTAAATAACTTAGGGGAGCCACTCAGCTGCCTCTTCTCAGAGCAGCAATCTGCTCCAAGGTGGTGTTTCTGACCCTAGGAATAGGAAGGGCTGCGACTTGAGAAATTCTGTTTTCTTACCAGTGATTAAAAGCGTATGTTTAGGGCTTCCCTGAAGCCTGGTGGCGCAATGGTTGAGAGTCTGCCTGCCGATGCACGGGACACGGGTTCGTGCCCCGGTCCGGGAGGATCCCACATGCCGCGGAGCGGCTGGGCCCGTGAGCCATGGCCGCTGAGCCTGCGCGTCCGGAGCCTGTGCTCCGCAATGGGAGAGGCCACAACAGTGAGAGGCCCGTGTACCGCGCAAAAAAAAAGCGTATGTTCATATGTGATAAAGTTCTGCTTTACTGGGCACGTCACTATATTTACAAATGAAATAATATCGACTTTTTTTTTTTCCTAATTGGGTTTATTGTACTTCTAGATGTTATATGCAGGGCTCTCCACTAGAAGGCAATCCGGAGACCGTGAGCAATGAAAGACTAGGTTCCTGCTCTTGCAAAGGCTTCCAATTTAGCCTGAAAGACAAAACAGACACATGTGAGAAGATGAATGCAATGTGGGACTTAATAACATTTCAGGACAACAATGACATGCCTATCTGCACCTGCTTCACAGGGTCATGGTGAAATTGAAATTAATAAGCGAAGGCAGAGGTGGTTGAATAAATGGGCGAATGTATGGTGGCCAGTGAGGGTGGGGCACGGGAGACGTAAGAGCCAATGGAATGCATTGGAGGGTGTGGTCCTGGCTCTGGAGCAAGCCTTGGAAAACACAGACCCTCTGTGTGGCTGAGCTGGAGCTGCAGTTGTCTGTCACTCGGGGATCCCAGCTCCTCCCAGCTCCTGGAGCCCTTGAATTACCCGTCCATTCACAGAGCTCACAGGCAAGGGTGGATTGGTTCAATGTGTTATTTTTATTTTATTTTTTTTTTACATTCCACTTTTTGCCTTTCAGTTGATAGAGCAGATGGAAATCTTGCTTCTCAATTATCCAGTGTCCCCATTTGATCCGAGTACATCTGGAAGGAGATTTTTGAATACATTTGCTTTTTAAAAATGAGAGTGAAAACAGGCATGGAGTTGGGGAGGCTTTTTACCTTTTTTTCCTCCTGCCTGCCCCATCAATATAGCTTCCCAAGAGAAACAAAGAAATAAACTCTTACAACATTAAGTCACAGCAGGGACTACTTCTGCTGCATCCCTTTCATCTCCAAATAAACTTAATTTATAAGGACTGGGAGGGCTACAGTGACCTTCTGCAAATGCACATAAAACTCATCATGAACACATACACGGGAAGAAAGTTTTGCGCTGTGAATATACCCAGGAAGTTCAGAGAGGCATAAGAAAATTGTGCAGGAGCGAGAAATGATTACTTTGGAAGTGAATTGCAATTTTCCGTTTTTCAGGGAACATATTCGCTACAGTTTTCTCTTCCAGGATTGACTAGAGGGTGGCCTTTAGCCAGTTTTTTACTGTGATTGATTTGGTTGGCTGTGTTGCATTTGAAATGCCCATGACAATGCTGTCCTTTGGGTATTTTCATTCCCACTTCTCTTCTTGCAGCCTGAGCAGTTCAGAGCAATGTCACCACCAACTATAATTCAACCATTTACCACTTATTTCTTCTGGCAATTAAAAAGTGTGCTAACCAAGCCAGGACTGACTTGCCAATTGAAGCATGTCTCCCCCCCACCCCACTTTTCTGAAATTCCAGTTATAAGGCTAGAAGCAAGGACTGAACGCTAAATCTTTTCCTGGCTTTGCTATTAAATCAGAGGAGGATATTTGGACAAGGCAGGGATCTAGGACCATCTAAAATTGTGAGGGTAGAAAGTTTGTCTCTGGGCACTGCCTGTCCACTTTATAACTCTCTGCAGGCTCTTCATCTGCTAGCATCCTTGTTCCTCTAGTCAGGAGAGAGGCCATCTGATGCCTGTTTTCAGGCCAAGGAGTTAGAGATGCAATGAGCTAGCAACCTGGAGACTATTTGAATTTATTAAATAATGCCTGCAAAGGGCACAGCTTAACGGAAAAGCATGTTAATGGTGAGATTTCAGTCACAGTAGATCTTGGGTTGGGGAGAATATTTGGGGACAAGAAAATTTCTTGACACTGAAGAAGAGACATTATTCATTTACTTAGTTTCCTATTTAGCTCCCTATCTCTCTAGATCTAGCCACCTATCAATTATCTCTCTCTCTTTCTCTCTCTATCCATCCATCTATCATCTTTGATCCTGAGAGTTCATTATTTATAACAACTAGGTGCTATGCTCAGATATTTAAGAGCTTGACATCTCTCTTCAGACCAGGTCAGAGGGCTCCCAAGACTCTCTGCATACGACACCTGTGGAGTTCTGACCTCTCCTCTCTGTGTGTACGGAAGAGCCTGGTCATAAGCAAAGTATGGGTGGAGAAACATTTGCCATTTGCATCTACGTTTTCTTTCCAACTCTTCTCTGCCCTAGGTTCTATTTGGAGGCACAAGGATGTGTCTCCACGTAGAGAGACACATCTTTTATTTGCGGCAAAATTAAAGTTACCCAGTGACACTGTTAGATTATCAAAAGTTTTAAGCAGAAACTGAATCCCAAAAGTGAAGGGGAGAAGCTTGCCGTTGCGCAGAATCAGCAAAAGAGAGACTCAATGATTCAGTTTAATTCCTTAGAATCGTTTGAATTAATTTTAAGGGGAGTAAGACATTTTAATGAAGCTCAGTATTTAATTCCAGGTTGTTGCCCCAGTGACTGTGGGGTGGTCTCTTGAGTGGCGTGATTAAGGGGGTTGGTCTCTGGAGGTAAGAGCAGTCTTTCTCCAGGGGTCTTCTTCTTAAATCACTAGATGATTTACCAAGGGTTTGATTGACAAAAATATTGCACTCGTCACCAGCTTTCTTTTCTGTCTCTTTGGGACTCCCCTATAAAGAGGATGGAAGGGCTGCTCCTTCACTCCAACATAGCATGCACTACATGTCTGAGACTGCCCCAAGTGCTTTACCTACGTTAACTCATTTAGTCATCGTAACAGCCCAGTGATGTAGGTACTATCATTAACCTGGCTTTATGAAGGAACTGAGGTACAGAGAGGTTAAGTGACTTGCCCAGGGTCACACATTTTGCAAGCAGTAGAGCAAGCGTTTGAGCCCAGGTAGAGGTCTGACTATGAGCCCAGGCTGTTAACGTTCTCTGCCTCTCATCTCACCCCCTCGCACTGATTTATACTTCTCATCTATCTCTTATCCACCGTGTCCTCCACTGTGGCTATATCAACACTTGCCTCTTTCCCCATCACAACACTGTGAATTTCCTGGGATTGGGAATTGCATCTTATATTTGTATTTGCGTTCCTTATCACGTGTTGCTGGCACAGAGCACAGTGGGTGAACAATACATGTTTCCTAACTTTATTACCAGACAACTTTAGAGCAGTTCCCTGGAGGAAGAGAATGCTGCTGTAGGCCCTGGGATCACCTGCTCCAATTGTTCTCAGCTCCAGGGACTGGGCAATGAGCTGGCCTTGGGCCCTTCCCACTAATCTCCACTGGGGAACCTGCTGGAATCTAGCTAGACAGCCTCCTGGGCTGTGGGCTTAAGCCCCTACTGGGCTTATTTGTCCCGAGTAATCTTAAAGTTACCACAATGACTCAGGTGCAGATGAAATCAGAGAATCTGAGTGTTGAAAGAGATCCCTCTAGGTAAAGTCCCTGTAGGTAAATGACTGCAGGACAGGTGTTTTTTCTTCTGAAAGATCTCTAGGGGGGATGACGGCAGTATTTTCAGTCACTCATCACTGATATCTCCTTAGTTTTTATTCTTTAATAAAAATATATCCTTATTTCTTGTGAAAGAATGTGAGCTTTCATATAAACTTGAATCTAACATAGAAGAGTCAAATTAAAAATAACAGTAGCACTCATGCTTTGAAAGGAACAACAAGAATAGATGTTCCCAGGCACCTAGGATGTGCTAATTTAACAGTTTTTTTTTTTTCATGGATCTTGGCTCCAAAAAGTGAAATAAAGTTGCATAATTTTCCTCATAAGATAAATCCTACAAAATTTTGATCAATGATAAATTCTCTTTGGGACTAAATTCACAGTGGAATTTATCCCCAAGGTCCTTTAAAAGGGGCATTTAGTCATTAGTGAGCATTGTATTTACATATGAATGACAGCACTTGAGTGGATGCCTCTCATTTCAGGCCTTTACCTGAGGCATATCTTACCAAAGGCATTTCTGTGGGTGTTGGGAGATCTATATTGTGGCAGCAGATCATTTGAGATTATTCAAAGCATGTGCACAAATATGAATGATCACCCCGCTCATTACAAGAACCCTCTAGAAGTCGGTCAATAGCACAAGTATGATTGTCCATGTGTTTCATGGCAAATTAGTATTGGACCTGGGACTTGGAGCCAGGGCTTCTACCATGAACTCCTCGCACTATGATGTGTAAGTCCAAGTTCTTGGCTTTCTCATGACCTAGGAGAACCTAGAGACCCTAGGAAATCATCTGGTTAACTTGTTCATTAGAGTGGCTGTCTCAATATCCAGTCCTTTGAGAATCAAATTACCTGGCAAATGGCGACAGCACTGATTCTTAGTATTATGGAAATTCCGCAAGGTTGATTAAAAGTGATTGGGCAGACAGAGTCACCATTCTGTTGAGAGAGTAACAAGTTTTAGATCCTCACAAAATCACCCTAAATGGCAAATGGATCTTATTTCCTATTATCTTTAAAGGGCCGCGGTGGCTGTCTTCCTCTGGGCTGAGGAAGGTCTGAGGCTGCATCTGAACTTGGCAGATAAGATTGATGATGGGTGATTGGCGGGCAGGGGGGATGCAGTGCCAGCATGGGGGTATGTATTATTCAAACCTGAGACAGTCGATTTTTACTTAAAGGAGAAAAGAGATGCAGATGTTGCAAATGATGGCAAAAGTACACGGTTTAGTACCAAAGGTCTGTATCATTTATTATGAAAAAATTGGGGGCAGGTATTACCAAAGACTTCATTCACCATAGAAACTTAGTATAATCCTGGTGAAACTTCTGACTGCAAATTTAGCTGCATCATTGGAACAAGCCCACCAGGATGAGTTTGCTTTAAAGTACACCCTTAAGTAGACGCATAAAATTACTTTGTGGGCAGGCTTGTTTATGAGAAATGTAGAGAAAATGTGCCAGATGCAACTATCTCAACTTTGTGCAATGGGAGGCTGAGGCATTCCTTTTTCCCTTTTTTTAAAATTTAATTTAATTTATTTATTTTTGGCTGCGTTGGGTCTTTGTTACTGCGTGTGGGCTTTCTCTAGTTGCAGCGAGTGGGGGCTGCTCTTCGTTGTGGTGTGCGGGCTTCTCATTGCGGTGGCTTCTCTTGTTGCGCAGCATGGACCCTAGAGCGCAAGGGCTTCAGTAGTTGTAGCACGTGGGCTCAGTTGCGGCACACAGGCTCAGTAGTTGTGGCACGCGAGCTCTACAGTGCAGGCTGAGTAGTTGTGGCTCATGGGCTTAGTTGTCCCACAGCATGTGGGATCTTCCAGGACCAGGGATCGAACCCGTGTACCCTGCATTGGTAGGCAGATTCTTTTCTTTTTTTATGTCTTATTGGAGTATAATTGCTTTACAATGGTGTGTTAGTTTCTGTTGTGTAACAAAGTGAATCAGCTATACATATACATATATCCCCATATCTCCTACCTCTTGCGTCTCCCTCCCACCCTCTCTATCCCACCCCTCTAGGTGGACACAAAGCACCGAGCTGATCTCCCTGTGCTATGCGGCTGCTTCCCACTACCTATCTATTTTACATTTGGTACTGTATGCATGTCCATTCCACTCTCTCACTTCGTCCCAGCTTACCCTTCCCTCTCCCCATGTCCTCAAGTCGATTCTCTATGTCTGTGTCTTTATTCCTGTTCTGCCCCTAGGTTTTTCAGAACCTTTTTTTTTTTTTTAGATTCCATATATTTGTGTTAGCATATGGTATTTGTTTTTCTCTCTCTAACTTACTTCACTCTGTATGACAGTCTCTAGGTCCACCCACCTCACTACAAATAACTCAATTTCGTTTCTTTTTCTGGCTGAGTAATATTTCCATTGTATATATGTACCACATTGTCTTTATCCATTTATCTTTCGATGTACATTTAGGTTGTTTCCATGTCCTGGCTATTGTAAATAGTGCTGCAAATAATATTGTGGTACATGACTCTTTTTGAATTATGGTTTTCTCAGGGTATATGCCCAGTAGTGGGATTGCTGGGTCGTATGGTAGTTCTATTTTTAGTTTTTTAAGGAACCTCCATACTGTTCTCCATAGTGGCTCTATCAATTTACATTCCCACCAACAGTGCAAGAGGCTTCCCTTTTCTCCACACCCTCTCCAGGATTTATTGTTTGTAGATTTTTTGATGATAGCCATTCTGACAGGTGTGAGGTGATACCTCATTGTAGTTTTGATTTGCATTTCTCTAACGATTAGTGATGTTGAGTATCCTTTGTTTGTTGGCAATCTGTACATCTTCTTCAGAGAAATGTCTGTTTAGGTCTTCTGCCCATTTTTGGATTGGGTTGTTTGTTTTTTGATATTGAGTTGCATGAGCTGCTTGTGTATTTTGGAGATTAATACGTTGTCAGTTGCTTCATTTGCAAATATTTTCTCCCATTCTGAGCGTTGCGTTTTCGTCTTGTTTATGGTTTCCTTTGCTGTGCAAAAGCTTTTAAGTTTCATTAGGTCCCATTTGTTTATTTTTGTTTTTATTTTTATTTCCCTAGGAGGTGGGTCAAAAAGGATCTTGCTGTGATTTATGTCATAGAGTGTTCTGCCTGTGTTTTCCTCTAAAAGTTTTATAGTGCCTGGCCTTACATTTATTTATTTTAATTAATTAATTAATTAATTAATTTTTGACTGCTTTGGGTCTTCGTTGCTGTGCAGGCTTTCTTTTTAGTTGCAGCAAGCAGGGGCTACTCTTCATTGCGGTGAGCAGCCCTCTCATTAAGGTGGCTTCTCTTGGTTGTGGAGCATGGGTTCTAGGTGCACAGGCTTCAGTAGTTGTGTCACACGGGCTCAGTAGTTGTGGGTGGCGGGCTCTAGAGCACAGGCTCAGTAGTTGTGGCACAAGGACCCAGTTGCTCCGTGGCATGTGGGATCCTCCTGGACCAGGGCTCAAACCCATGTCCCCTGCATTGGCAGGTGGATTCACAACCACTGCGCCACCAGTGAAGCCCCTGGCCTTACATTTAGGTCTTTAATCCATTTTGAGTTTATTTTTGTGTAAGGTGTTAGGAAGTGTTCTAATTTCATTCTTTTACATGTAGCTGTCCAGTTTTTCCAGCACCACTTATTGAAGAGGCTGTCTTTTCTCCATTGTATACTCTTGCCTCCTTTATCAAAGATAAGGTGACCATATGTGCGTCAGTTTATCCCTGGGCTTTCTATCCTGTTCCATTGATCTATATTTCTGTTTTTGTGCCAGTATGATACTGGCTTCATTACTGTAGCTTTGTAATATAGTCTGAAGTCAGGGAGCCTGATTCCTCCAGCTCCGTTTTTCTTTCTCAAGATTGCGTGGCTATTTGGGGTCTTTTGTGTTTCCATACAGATTGTGAAATTTTTTGTTCTAGTTCTGTGAAAAATGCCATTGGTAGTCTGATAGGGATTGCACTGAATCTGTAGATTGCTTTAGGTAATATAGTCATTTTCACAATGTTGATTCTTCCAATCCAAGAACATGGTATGTCTCTCCATCTGTTTGTATCATCTTTAATTTCTTTCATCAGTGTCTTATAGTTTTCTGAGTATAGGTCTTTGTCTCCTTAGGTAGGTTTATTCCTAGGTGTTTTATTCTTTCTGTTGCAATGGTAAATGGGAGTGTTTCCTAATTTTTCTTTCGGATTTTTCATCATTAATGTATAGGAATGCAAGAGATTTCTGTGCATTAATTTTGTATCCTGTTGCTTTACCAAATTCATTGATTAGCTCTAGTAGTTTTCTGGTAGCATGTTTAGGATTCTCTATGTGTAGTATCATGTCATCTGCAAACAGTGATAGTTTTACTTCTTCTTTTCCTATTTGGATTCCTTTTATTTATTTTCTTCTCTAATTGCTGTTGGTAAAACTTTCCAAACTATATTGAATGGTAGTCGGGATAGTGGGGAACCTTGTCTTGTTCCTGATCTTAGTGGAAATGGTTTCAGTTTTTCACCATTGAGGACTATGTTGGCTGTGAGTTTGAGATACATGGCCTTTATTATGTTGAGGTAACTTCCCTCTATGCCTACTTTCTGGAGGGTTTTTATCATAAATGCGTGTTTAATTCTGTCGAAAGCTTCTTCTGCATCTATTGAGATGATCATATGGTTTTTCTCCTTCAATTTGTTAATATGGTGTATCACATTGATTGATTTGCATATATTGAAGAATCCTTGCATTCCTGGGATAAATCCCTCTTGATCCTGGTGTATGATCCTTTTAATGTGCTGTTGGATTCTGTTTGCTAGTATTTTGTTGAGGATTTTTGCATCTATGTTCATCAGTGATACTGACCTGTATTTTCTTTTTTTTGTGACATCTTTGTCTGGTTTTGGTATCAGGGTGACGGTGGCCTTGTAGAATGAGTTTGGGACTGTTCCTTCCTCTGCTATATTTTGGAACAGTTTGAGAAGCATAAGAGTTATCCTTCTCTAAATGTTTGATAGAATTCACCTGTGAAGCCTTCTGATCCTGGGCTTTTGTTTGTTGGAAGATTTGTAATCAAAGTTTCAATTTCAGTGCTTGTGATTGATCTGTTTATATTTTCTATTTCTTCCTGGTTCAGTCTCTGAAGGTTGTGCTTTTCTAAGAATTTGTCCATTTCTTCCAGGTTGTCCATTTTTTTGGCATATAGTTGCTTGTAGTAATCTCTCATGACCCTTTGTATTTCTGCAGTGTCTGTTGTTACTTCTCTTTTTTCATTTCTAATTCTACTGATTTGAGTCTTCTCCCTTTTTTTCTTGAAGACTCTGGCTAATCGTTTATCAAATTTTTTTATCTTCTCAAAGAGCGAGCTTTTAGTTTTATTGATCTTTGCTATTGTTTCCTTCATTTCCTTTTCATTTATTTCTGATCTGATCTTTATGATTTCTTTCCTTCTGCTAACATTGGAGTTTTTTTGTACTTCTTTCTCTAATTGCCTTAGGTGTAAGGTTAGGTTGTTTATTTGAGGTATTTCTTGTTTCTTGAGGTAGGATTGTATTGCTATAAACTTCCCTCTTAGAACTGCTTTTGCGGCATCCCATAGGTTTTGGGTTGTCATGTTTTCATTGTCATTTGTTTCTAGGTATTTTTTGATTTGCTCTTTGATTTCTTCAGTAATCTTGTGGTTATTTAGTAGGGTCTTGTTTAGCCACCATGTGTTTTTATTTTTTTCCAGATTTTTTCCTGTAATTGATACCTAGTCTTCTAGTGTTGTGGTCGGAAAAGATACTTGATACAATTTCAATTTTCTTAAATTTACCAAGGCTTGATTTGTGATCTGAGATATGATCTATCTTGGAGAATGTTCCATGAGCACTTGAGAAGAAAGTGTATTCTGTTGTTTTGGATGGAATGTCCTATAAATATCAATTAAGTCCATCTTGTTTACCACGTCATTTAAAGCTTTTGTGTCCTTATTTATTTTCATTTTGGATGATCTGTTCATTGGTGAAAGTGGGGTATTAAAGTCCTCTACTATTATTGTGTTACTGTCGATTTCCCCTTTTATGGCTGTTAGCATTTGCCTTATGTATTGAGGTGCTCCTATGTTAGGTGCATAAATATTTACAATTGTTATATCTTCTTCTTGCATTGATCCCTTGTCCATTATGTAGTGTCCTCCTTTGTCTCTTATAATAGTCTTTATTTTACATCTATTTTTTCTGATATGAGAATTGCTACTCCAGCTTTTTTTGATTTCCATTTGCATGGAATATCTTTTTCCATCCGATCACTTTCAGTCTTTATGTGTCCCTAGGTATGAAGTGGGTCTCTTGTAGACAGCATATATATGGGTCTTGTTTTTGTGTCCTTTCAGGCAGTCTATATCTTTTGGTTGGAGCATTTAGTCCATTTACATTTAAGGTAATTATCGATATGTATGTTCCTATTACCATTTTCTCAATTGTTTTGGGATAGCTTGTAGGTCTTTTCCTTCTCTTGTGTTTCCTGCCTAGAGAAGTTCCTTTAGCATTTGTTGTAAGGCTGGTTTGGTGGTTCTGAATTCTGTTAGCTTTTGCTCATCTGTAAAGGTTTTAATTTCTCCATCAAATCTGAATTAGATCCTTGCTGGGTAGAGTAATCTTGGTTGTAGGTTTTTCCCTTTCATCACTTTAAATATGTTCTGCCACTCCCTTCTGTCTTGAAGAGTGTCTGCTGAAAGATCAGCTGTTAACCTTATGGGGATTCCATTGTATGTCATATGTTGCTTTTCCCTTGCTGTGTTTAATATGTTTTCTCTGTATTTAATTTTCGATAGTTTGAGTAGTATGTGTCTTGGCATGTTTCTCCTTGGATTTATCCTGTATGGGACTCTCTGAGCTTCCTGGAGTTGATTGAATATTTCCTTTCCCATATTAGGGAAGTTTTCAACTATAATCTCTTCAAATATTTTCTCAGACCCTTTCTTTTTCTCTTCTGCTTCTGGGACACCTATAATTCGAATGTTGGTGCGTTTAATGTTGTCCCAGCAGCCTATGAGACTGTCCTCGAGTCCTTTCATTCTTTTTTTAAATTCTGCTCTGTGGTAGTTATTTCCACTATTTTATCTTCCATGTCACTTATCCATTATTCTGCCTCATTTATTCTGCTATTGATTCCTTCTAGGGAATCTTTAGTTTCATTTACTCTGTTGTTCATCATTGTTTATTTGCTCTGTAGTTTTTCTAGGTCCTTGTTAAACGTTTCTTGTATTTTCTCCATTCTATTTCCAAGATTTTGGATCATCTCTACTATCATAACTCTGAATTCTTTTTCAGGTAGACTGCCTATTTTCATTTGTTTTGGTCTTGTGGGTTTTTCCTTGCTGTTTCATTTGCTGTGTATTTCTCTTTCTTCTCATTTTGTTTAACTTACTGTGTTTGGGGTCTCCTTTTTGCAGGCTGCAGGTTGGTAGTTCCCCTTGTTTTTGGTGTCTGCCCTCAGTGAGTAAGTTTAATTCAGTGGGTTATGTAGGCTTCTTGGTGGAGGGGACTAGTGCCTGTGTTCTGGTGGATGAGGCTGGATCTTGTCTTTCTGGTGGGTGGACTGAGTACGGTGGTGTGTTTTGGGGTGTCAGTGAAATTATTATGATTTTAGGCAGCCTCTCTGCTAATGCGTGGGTTTGTGTTCCTGTCTTGCTAGTTGTTTGGCATAGGGTGTCCAGCACTGTAGTTTGCTGGTTGTTGAGTGAAGCTCAGTCTTTGCATTGAGATTTAGATATCTGGGAGACCTTTCGCTGGTTGATATTACATGGGGCCGGGAGGTCTGGTGGACCAATGTCCTGAACTCGGCTCTCCCACCTCAGAGGGTCAGGCCCAACACCTGGCCAGAGCACCAAGACCCTGTCAGCCACACGGTTCAGAAGAAAAGGGAGAAAAAGAAAGAAAGAAAGAAAGAAAGAGACAGAGGGAGGGAGAGAGGGAGGGAGGGAGGAAGGAAGGAAGAAAGAAAGAAGGAAAAAGGAAGGAAGGAAGGAAGAAAGAAAAGAAAACAGTAAATAAATAAATAAATAGTTATTAAAATAAAAAATATTAAAAATAAAAAAGTAATAAAAAGAAAAAGAAAGAAGAGGGCAACCAAACGAAAAAATAAATCCACCAATGATAACAAGCGTTAAATACTATACAAAAAACAAACAAAACAAAAAACAGACAGAACCCTAGGACAAATTGTAAAAGCAAAGCTATACAGAGAAAATCACACAAAGAAGCATACACATACACACTTACAAAAAGAGAAAAAAAATATATATATAATAAAAAAGGAAGAGAGCAACCAAATCAATAAACAAATATACCAATGATAATAAACTCTAAATACTAGACTGAGATAAGCATAAAACCAGGAAGAAATTCGGTGCAGAATGCAAACCCCAAGTCTACAGTTGCGCCCAAAGTCCATCGCCTCATTTTTGGGATGATTCGTTGTCTCTTCAGGTATTCCACAGATGCAGGTACATCAGGTTGATTGTGTAGATTTCATCTGCTGCTCCTGAGGCTGTTGGGAGAGATTTCCCTTTCTCTTCTTTGTTGGCACAGCTACTGGGGCTCAGCTTTGGATTTGGACCCGCCTCTGCGTGTAGGTCGCCTGAGGGCATCGGCTCTTTGCTGAGACAGGACGGGGTTAAAGGAGCAGCTGATTCGGGGGCTCTGGCTCACCCTGGCAGTGGCGGGCTCCACAGGCTCCTGGGAGGGGAGGTATGGATAGTGACCTGTGCTCGCACACAGGCTTCTTGGTGGCGGCAGTAGCAGCCTTTACGTTTCATGCCCGTCTCTGTTGTCTGCACTGATAACCACGGCTCGCGCCGATCTCTGGAGCTCATTTAGGCAGTGCTCTGAATCCCCTCTCCTCGTGCACCCCGAAACAATGGTCTCTTGCCTCTTCAGCAGCTCCAGACTTTTTCCCGGACTCCCTCCCGGCTAGCCGTGGTGCACTAGCCGCTTCAGGCTGTGTTCATACTGCCAACCCCAGTCCTTTCCCTAGGACCCCACCTCCGAAGCCCGAGCCTCAGCTCCCAGCCCCCGCCCGCCCTGGCGGGTGAGCAGACAAGCCTCTTGGGCTGGTGAGTGCCGGTCAGCACCGATCCTCTGTACGGGAATCTCACCGCTTTGCCCTCCGCGCCCCTGTTGCTGTGCTCTCCTCCGCGGCTCCGAAGCTTCCCGCCTCCGGCACCCGCAGTCTCCGCCCGCGAAGGGGCTTCCTAGTGTGTGGCAACCTTTCCTCCTTCACAGCTCCTTCCCAGAGATGCACGTCCTGTCCCTATTCTTTTGTCTCTGTTTTTTCTTTTTTCTTTTGCCCTACCCAGGTACGTGGGGAGTTCCTTGCCTTTTGGGAGGTCTAAGGTCTTCTGCCAGCGTTCAGTAGGTGTTCTGTAGGAGTCGTTCCACATGTAGATGTATTTCTGGTGTATCTGTGGGGAGGAAGGTGATCTCCACGTCTTATTCCTCTGCCATCTTGAAGGTCCCTGGTTCATGGCAGGCAGATTATTAACCACTGTGCCACCAGGGAAGTTCCCTGAGGGACTCTTTAGGACAATAACTAGCTAACATGTTCAAGTGCTTCTGATAGTATCAGCTAACATTTTTTGAGACCTCCCTATGCACCTGACAGTGTCCTAAGCACTTTGTGAGGCTTAAGGTATTTAGTCTTCACACCATCCTTATCAGGGATGACTATTGTCATCCCCACTCAACAGATGAAAAGGAGTTGTGATGAGGTTAATTACCTTGCCCAAGGTTGCACAGTTGGTAAGTGGGAGAGCCAACGTTCAATCCTAGGAAGTCTAACATCATAGACTCTGTTAAGGGCCAAGTATAGGAAGAGAGGTCTTTGAAAGACTAATGTTATGGCAGGTGTTTGATACCCACAGAACCTCCTTCCCACCAAGCACATCTGATTTGGGGTGGGAATCACACAGTAGGTGAGTCTGGGGTGTGTGTCTTATAAGCCTGGCTCTCTAATCCTAGCGTTGAGAGCTACAGAGTCTGATACTATCTTATTTATCTCTCTCTATTATATATATTATTTATCTCTTCCCATGACAAAGACGTCACAGAGACACTGATGCCTGCCTCACATCAGAAGTTTTGCAGTGACATGGAGCCGTGCATATTTAGGGGAGTTCCTGACCCACTTTCTCAAAGGAAACTGGAGTGCTAATACCCAAAGCAGGGGGGGAGATGCTGCTAGTTGGGAAACAGCACGTGTCTGCCTCTGTATGTATCCATCTCATCCACTGGCAGTGGACCAGGGCAGTAGCTACCCATTAAATGAGTGAGGACATGGTCATATTTAGCACTCTTTAGATCTGGGTTTGTTTTTGCCATGGAACCATCACTCCCTACTCTGATTTCAGCACTAAAATGTCAGACTGGCCTTTCGCCCTTCCTATTCCAATGTCCACTGTCCCAGGGTGGCCCCTCATTACCCTTTCTCACGTTATTGCAATCACTTTGTATCTGCTTTCCCTGTATCCAGTTTCTGTACCTTCTAATTTGTCCAAAGCACTAGTCTAATAATTAGCTTTGATAGCACAGATCCTATGATGTTACCCCAGATAACACGTCTTCAAGAATTTCTCAGCTTCTTTTGTATGGCTTTCAAGATTCTCTAAAATCTGACCCTTACCTATTTATCTAATTTTCCTTCTAGCAACTCCTCTTGACACATTAGGGCCCTCAGTTTAATATCTCCACCTCCTTGCCTTTGCTCATACCATTTTCTCTACCTGGAACATTTCCCATTCTTCTCATAGCATTTCTACTCATCTTCTGAGGATTACCTCAAATACTAAGTCTCTGTGATGCCTTTGCAAATCAACTGCATTTACCTATATGCTGTTGCCTTGCTCTCAACTCCCTTTTATGTATGCACTGTTTCTATTTATTTCTTAGGATATTTATGATTGCAGAAAGAGAAACTAATTCTAGTTAACTTAAACAAAAAGAGAACAAAAAAGAAAATTTGTATATGGATGCAGACAGTCTCATAACCCCAAGGGCAGGGATAGAGGCGACCAATTGGAAGGTACTAGGAATCAGGTCCACAGACTCTCTCTCTGCCCCTTATTTCTGTTTATCTTTGTATGTCTACCCCTTTCTCTCTCTTTCTCTGCAGATTGACTTTGTCTTCTCTATTGTACAAGGTAGAAAATGCCTACCCTTCCAGATACAGAGTCTGATGTGATTTTCAGTCTAATTCTTAATTCCCAGGAGAGTAATATAATTGGCCTGTCTTGAGGAAGATGTCAGCCATGGGTCCAGTGGGCCATGGCTAACGAGTGGCATTACCATACAAACATGGCTGTTGGGGTCCATCAAGGGGAATGGGGGTGAACTTCCAAAGAACTGGGCCGTCAGGCCAATGGAATGGATAGATAATCACAAAAAGTTTCTACTATGATCTCCACTAGTGCGTGAGGACCTCAAGAATACACATTATATTCTCTTCTTTATTTGTTTCATTTTCTCCAAACTCTCATTTTCCCAAGGTTTAAATATGGCTAGTCTTAGAGTTGTACTCAGTAAAATAAGGCAATTTTGTTAAGGACGATACATATAGAAGAGTAACAAGTTGTTAGATGTCACTGCTACTCTTGTCTCAGATTTTTTGGTGACGATTCCAAAGGCTGAGAACAAATTGACTGGTGCCAGGTATCTATACTCATCAGGTGGGCAACGTGCCGGACAAGACCCTGGCAGAGCATGTGAAGAGATGGTGAACTGGTCTGCCCTCATTAGCCCATCTTCCGCATCCAGCGTAAACAGGGGAGGAGAGATCGAAGCATTGAAAGAAGAGAATTCTTTGGAGGGAGCTGAGAGGGTTCTAAGCATTTCTTCCACCTTCATCAGGACTTTTCATTGATGTTAAGCCAAATGAAAGGGCGTTTCAAGAGAGTATTCAGAAAGACTGGCTGCGTTCCTTAGAGTTTGAGAGACTCTGAGACTGATACCTGATTCTGGCTTAAAGTGAAGGAAGGCAGGTAGCTGAGGCTGTGACTGGCCAACAGCCCTGGGACAGCAGAATCCAGAAAGAGATGGCTGTGTGGAGAGTGACTGACCTCTGCTGACAATGGGATAAAGGAGCATATTTTAGAAGGGAGATGGCTTGGGTGCATCTCTCTGGGTTCCTGCCTAGGAAGATATGGAGGGCTGATATAACCCTTACTGAGAGGTGAATCCCTGGAGACAGAAGTGGGAGTCAGAAGTACTTAGCCAAAGGAGAAGCATTACACGAGGCAACACAACCAGAGTCAAAAGTTGAAAATCCCCAGAAACTAGCAAAACCACATCGGAAGAGGAAGAGCCCACTTTGGACATGTGCAATGGCAGGAGGCCACCATGTCCAGATCTCAGCTCTGCTGGCACCTAGTGAGTGGCAGTGGAGATGGGGCAGAGGAGAGAGGGGGATGGAGAAGGTGACCACTGCTTCTCCTCCCCTGCAGGTTTCCAAGCCTGAGGCAGGTGTCACATGGGGGACAGAAGAAGGTTTAATTAAGTAAAAGTTTGGCTATTACGTTGCCCAGTGTTACAGATGTGTGTCTATAAGCTGGGACTGGACTAATATTCTGCTAATATTAGTTTCCATTGGACACTTTTATATCTAAAAGTGGCCAAAGCGAAGGGAATCTGCCCAAAATTTTATCAAAAGGGGTAGTAAGGAATGATGGTGCTAACTCAAACTTATGGGGAAAGGTGAGAAAAATAAAATCAGTTTTTGCTTGCTTCCTATTAAGTCTAGTCGATTCAATAAAGCATGACTGACACTCAGAAGGAGAGATCTCTGTGGGCAGGGATGATCTGAAAAAGTATCACAGAATACGAAGAACTTGCGCCGTGTCTTAAAAGGATGGGTTGGATGTAGTCTGACCTTGTTCTTTCCTGTGAAACATTTATCACAAAAACTCATTTCCTGTGCTCATTGGTTCTTGGAACCTCTGATGATCCTGACACCACTCAAATTGACTTGGAGTAAATGAACTGTGCAAATCTTATGCTATTTACTGACCACTGGACAGAGAACTTAGCCTGACAGAGACTTAGCAGTGAGAGTCACAATGTCATGGCTCAGCCTGCATTCTGAAGTGTCTTGTTAAAAAGCAATGTTTGGGAAAACTCTAGGGATAGGGCAACACCCAAGGCAGCATATCTTTATTAAGTGACTTGATATCAATTCCAAATATCCACATTATTTGAATTAAGATATCTCAGATTTGGTCAGTATAATACACATGTCACTTAAGGAGACCAATAGAGAACATTTCTTCCAAAGTGTTCTCACATCTGATCTCATAAGGTCTGTGTGAGAGAGGGAAGGGTGGGGATTGGTTTTCTGTTTTTATAAGGAAATTGCATGACTTGTTCATATTGACACTGCCATATGTCATAGCCCACAGTATGAATTTCATTATACGGGAAGTTCTTTTTCTAGAAGGGCGTATCTGAACTCTCCCCCTACCAGGGTAAAGTTCCCCACAAGCAAGAGTGAGCCAATTCTCATCTATTTCCATCATAACATGTGGTAAACTGCAAAAATGGTCACAAATTATTCCTCTCTCTCTCTCCACGTCCTTTGCTAGTGCCACCCTACCTTGACTCTGGCCTTGGGACGACCTTTGGCCAATAAAACTTAAGCAAGTACCACATAAGCAGAAGTTTAAAAAGCACTTGTATATTGGGACTTTTTCCTTGCTGTGCTTGGAACCTTGAGACCACCATATGAATGAGCCCATGGGAGCTGTTATGGGATAAATTGTACGCCCCTCCCCCTGTTCAGATGTCGAAGTCCTAACCTCCAATCTTTCAGAATATGACTCTGTTTGGAGATAGAGCCTTTAAAGAGGTAGTTAAGGCTAAATGAAGTCAGTACGGTGGGCTCTAATTCAATATTACTTGTGTCCTTATAAGAAGAGTAGATTAGGACACAGACACACACAGAGGGAAGACCATGTGAAGACACAAGGAGAAGATGGCCATCTATGAGCTGAGGAGAGAGACCCTCAGAAGACATCAACCCTGCTGACACTTTGAGCTGGAACTTCTATCCTCCAGAAATGTGAGGAGATAGATTTCTGTTGTTTTAGCCCCCCGGTCTGTGGTATTTTGTTAGGGCAGCCCTAGAACACTAATGCACTAGCTCAGTGGAGGATGAAAGGTCGTGTGGAAGAGAACTGAGGCGCTCCATTCAAAAGCCGGCCAACTTCCAGACGTGTGAGAAAGGCCATCCTAGATCACCCAGCTTCCAGCTGACTGTAGGTATATGAGAAAGCCCAGCAGAGATAAACTACTAGGGTTGGCAAGAGAAGGCACAGGTCCCCTGATGCTCCTTTCTGTCATGGGAAGGTTTGCTGGGCTCATGGTAATTTTGTCTTCCAGGGAAGGAACATGGCCCCCTGTTGCGTCCCCTTTTTATAGGTAACTGAGAGAGTCACTTTGTCAGCAGAGGGAAAGATAGTCTACTTGGATGCTGGCTAGTCTAGAAACAGGTGCCAGCCTTTCTTTTAGGACGTATTCTAGGAAGCTAGCTGCCAAGTACCAGGTGACCTCAGGCTCATGGGAACTTGTTGCTCCTTTGGCCAGGAGCACTACTGCTATAGGAAACTGAATCTCAGTGTAGGCCCTCCCATCGGGAGAGGAGTCCACACTGGCTCCTTGTCTGGGAAAACCCAGAGTAAACTCCAAGGATCGTTTTTAGATAATCCTTGTCATACCACACTTTGTCTGTGGAAACCCAAACAAAATCAAAGGGGAAAGAGGAGCAGGCTACATTTTAGATTCTCATTGGGTTTTCCATCTTCAAAAGGCAAGTTCTTGTTTTCCTGGTTAAGAGATGGGAGAACCAGAGATAATGTCATGGAACTGAGCCATGCCTCTTACAAAGGTGATTGATTTTTCCCATTAGTACCATAGATTTGCCCTGAGCCATTTACTGATTCTCACTAAATTTCCCTATTGTTCGGAATACATTTTCTTAAATGGTTGGTTGGATTTATTGGTGCTGTCAGTGGCTGGAGAGTAGAGGGAAGTGAACTGACTCATAAGGAGATCGTGTTAGTTCACCTTGAGCGTACTGTTATCTTTCGACAAATTGTACTAACTCACCTCTGTGGGACTCTCCCAATGTCCACATGGACTGTCAAGTCTGAAGTTTATTTTTTAATTTGCCCTTTCACTTTTAGCCTCAGACTTAGAAAAAAATTACTCTTTTGGACTATTTCTGCTGAAAAAATCAGCTCAATAACAAAAGAATTGAATATTATCTGATAGGAGCTGACTGTGTCCCTTTCCCCTCCCTTCCTTCTGTATATTTATTTTATTTTATTATTTTTTAAATTAATTTCTTTATTTTTGGCTGCTTTGGGTCTTTGTTGCTGCGCGCGGGCTTTCTCTGGTTGTGGTGAGCAGGGGCTACTCTTCATCGCGGTGCGTGGGCTTCTCCTTGTGGTGGCTTCTCTTGTTGCAGAGCACAGGCTCTAGGCGCACGGGCTTCAGTAGTTGTGGCATGCTGGCTCTAGAGCGCAGGCTCAGTAGCTGTGGCTCACAGGCCTAGTTGTTCTGCGGGATGTGGCATCTTCCCGGACCAGGGCTCGAACCTGTGTCCCCTGCATTGGCAGGTGGATTCTTAACCACTGCGCCACCAGGGAAGTCCCACTTCTGTATATTTTAAAGCACCATAGGATCAATAGGTAATTCTTACACTTCAAGAGCAGTTCTTCGTATAGGTTTCATGCTGATTATCTGCTGGAAACTACCAAAATTTTTCAATTTCAGTGGGCGTCTTTTGAAACCTGCTTAAAGATAATCTGTCTGGAACCTTTGATTTGGAAAAATGGAAAAGGGAAAGAGAAGTGACTAGATTTTCAGAAGTTTTTGAGATCAAAGGATTTGGTTAATCCTTTACGCTGTTTGCTATAACTTTATAAATTTGGGTGTGCAGGGTTAGTCTCCGTAAGTCGTTACTCTGCCACTGTGTGGTGTTCCCAGGGGTATAGTCTCAGGAAGCCCACAGGTTTCCTTAGTTTGGGGTAAATTCAGTGGTTCTCACCCTGGGCTGCACGTTAGAATCACCTGGGGAACTTTAAAATTTCCAGAAGCCCATAGCCCATCCTTAGAGTAAGGAAATCGTATTTTCTAGGGGTAGGACCTGGGAATCAGCATTTTAAAGTCTCCAGATTATGATGTGCAGTCAGGATTGAAAACTGTTGAGGCAACTGAATCAGAGAAAATAGAAAATGTGATCACACCTAATTATTCTTTTAAAAATAAACAAAGGTATTGAAGTCAGCTATTAAGATACTAGCCTAAACATTATCCTTAAATAAGATGTAAAAATTAAATGATATTGTAAAATTTAAAGCAATATAAAGACCTATGCATAATTAGGTACCATTTTAACAGAACTATCTATGGTTTCCAACTCTTGCTGGATCTTTTCTTCTGTAAAATTTTATGGTTTTTCCCTCTGCCTTCCTCAGGTTTGAACAGGTATTGTTCACTTAGAATCCTTCCGCTTATAGTCAAACATAATCCGTCTCTGTGAATGTGTCCCTATATTTAAGATCTCCCAGCGAGCTTGTGTCTGCAGGGAGAGCTTTTTTCTGCCACATGGTCAATTGAACCTCTTATCAGATGATGTTAATTAAAGCCTAGCTACTGGAGGCGTGGTTTGTGGACCAGAGGCAGCATCACACCTGGGAGCTTTGTTAAAAATGCAGAGATCCAGACCCTACTCCAGATCCTACTGAATCAGAAGGAATTTAACAATTTAACGAGATTCTACATAATTTAACAATTTAACGAGATTCTACATAATTCATCTGCATATTATGTTTGAAAAGCACTGAACTAAAGAAACTCTTTTACTTGTTTTGCATGTGCTTTTTACCTCTGGCTTTTAGCTGTCTTTCCAATGCAGGCATAATCAGAAAAAGAAAGATTTCTATTAAAAACTTACATGTATATGTATGATTCATACTTTTCTCTTTGAATTAAAATGGATTTTCATGTATGGGAAAAGAATTTGAAAAAGAATAGATATATGTATATGTATAAATGAATCACTTTGCTGTGCACCTGAAACGAACAGAACATTATAAATCTAATATAAAATAAAATTTTAACAAATTGTATATCTACCATCAGTCTTCTTGGCTATGTTTTTATAAATTTATTTTTATGAATAAGTGTAAAAAATGAATTTTCAGAGCTCGATGATCACTTTTCTAAATGTTAATTGCTTGCTCATTAAAAGTTGCGTCATTTCCAGGTGATCTACTAATTAAGCTTTGCTAGTGACAACCAAAACTGAACTGTGACCTGATTGATACAAGTTGTTTTAATCAAGATTAGGGGATCTATTCTGGGTATGCTGCTTTAAGGAGAAGTACCTTGGATCCAGAGTCAAGCTGTGTTCCTTCATAATGCTGCCCTTTGCTTCCTGGCATCAGGTACAGTTGCAGCCATCTGTCCCCCTGAATTTTCTCATTTGGTAAACAGAATGTTGACCTGCAGTTCCTTTTGTCTTACTAAGTTTCCTCCTTACCTTCCCTAGCTTCCCTAGTTTGATTATGTGCTTTGAGCATTTGGTTGATCTGTCAAAGTGGGACATCAGGAGGTCCAAGATGTCCAGTAAAAGCTAGAAATCATGGATTTTTTCCATACTGACAGCTCAAGAGAAAGATAATATAAAGCTTATGACAATAAGCATCTCAGAATTGAGATGAAGGCCCCATTGACTATGTAACCCTCCTGTTTCTCCTGTTAGCACCCCTGCTTATCGCAGGGATGGTTGTTACAGTAATGAGAAGGGTGTTGGGACCACAAGGGGACAGTGAAATGTGATGACTGTCCCAGGGTTTTGTCGTTGGATGTCTTTTTTCCTCTTTCTACACCTACTCTCCCTCCAACTAATGGCTTTAAATACTATTCATATGCTGACAATTCCTAAAATTATATTTCCATTTCAGACTTCTTGCAGAAGTCTAGATTCTTGGATGTCCAAAAGGCATTTCAACTGTCACAAGTCCAAAATCAAACTTGTAATCCTGTCTGCAGACCTGCAGCTCTGTTTCTCCAGTTGCTCAGTCCAAAACAGAGGAGTCCCCTTTGACTTTTCCCTCCCACGCACATCCACTTCATCAGTGAGTCCTGAAGACTTTTTCTTCAAAATATACCCCAAGTCCCACCATTTCTCACAAGCCCCTTTCCCATCACTGCTGCCTGGTGCAAGCCATCATTTCTCGCCTGGATTGGGTTATCCCCTCCCTAATTCTATCCGTGTCATCTTCCATTCTCTCTACAATATAGCAGCCAGGGGATCCTTTTGAAAAGTCAGACCAAACCAGCTCTCTGCTCCAAACACCACAAAGCCCTCGTCTCACTCAGTAAAAACAAAAGTCAAGGTCCCAGATAACTTCCTGAACTTCTCTCCAGCTACCCTTTCCCTGGCTCACTCTTTGTGGCAGGCTGGGTTTTCCAGAAGCAGACACTGGAGACAGAGTTGGTCTGGCTATTCATTAGGGCTTAACACCTGTGGAAAGAAGTGAGCTGAAGTAGAATGGGGAAAAGAGAGAGAAGTCAAAATGTGAAGCAGCCCAGCAAAGCTGCAGGGAACACTTCAAGGAGGTTGGGAGAATACATGGCCTGCTGGAGGTGCCTCTCGTGAGGCCCAAATAGCTGCACCTTTATACCTGCCTCACCAGCCATTGGATGAGTACTGCCATGAGAAGGGACCTGGTGCAAGGTTGCTCTCTGTAGCTGAGGCACACCTTGAAGGAGCTGACTACTAGAGGCTGTCTGCTGGTCCCCTGGGCAGTGAGTGTTCATGTCCACTGCATACTTCCTCAGCCACATTAGCTTCCTTAAATAAATCCAGCCCACTCTGCCTCATGGCCCTTGCACCTGCGGGAAGGCAGTTTCACTACATGCTTTTCATATATCTTGTTCCCTCATCTCCTTCAGGCTTCTGCTTAAATGTCACTTTATGAATGAGGTCTTCCTTCCCCAATCATTCTATTATAGATTAAAAATGTTAACCCTCTACTTTTCTCCACAGAATGTATCACTATTTGATATACTATATATTTAATCCCTGACTTGTTATTGTTTGTTTCTCCAGGTAAAATGTAAACCCCGTGAAGGTCCTGTCACATAGTAGGTGCTCAAAAAATATTGGCTTATTGAATGAGTGAAAAGAAGATTTTGTTTATATGGGCTTGGATCACAGTGTATCTCCTTGTGTTGCTAGGATATAAAAACAACCTTAATCTCATGATATCAGTAAACTCTTTTGGAACCACATTTAGTAAAGGAGGTTTTTGGTATTGATTCTGAGACAGGAGGGAAGGGAGCAGGGCACAACCTTTAAAAAAATGACAGAACCATTGAGGATATGGCAAAAACTGGTTAGAATCCATTAGGCCCATGATGGCAGAAGATTTGACTTCCAGTGGACCTTGAGCCTCATTATATGCTCATTGTAATACAATTAGCTAAGTGACACACCCACAGGCACCATGAGGCCAATCATAAAAAGCCAAAAAGTGGGTGGTGCCCCAATTCCTGGAGATCTCCGCCCCTTCTCCAGAATTGTTGGAATAATCCTTCCATTCATTAGTCCATGAAATTACCCAGCCCATAAAAACTAACCGCCCCCAACACCTCGGGTGCTCTCACCTTCTGAGAAGGCCCACACTCTGGGGAGTGTGTTTCTCCTAAGGTCACTGTTGCCCATGGATAACATGTATCTCTGCTTTCACTTTACTATGGCTCGCTCTTGAATTCTTTCCTGTGAGAAGCCAAGGACCCTCACTTGGTGGCCCACCCCAGGGACTCACCCGAGACCGGGGACATGACCATCCTCTTGGGCCCCATTTTCCTGCAACATCTTTACGAAGGATGTTAATAAATCTACTTCTTGCCTATCACTGTGCCTCTTGCTGAATTTCTTCTGCGCTGAGACATAAAGAAGCTGAGCTTCATTAAGTCCTGAGACCAGGTGTGTGGTTTCAACTGGGAGACTGTGGGTTCGAGTCCCCTCCTAAGCCAGAGAGTGTGGCTCCGCCTCCCATCTGAGGTGCGATTGGGTTCAAGTCCAAGTCTGGGGTGTGTGGTTGCAATTCCATGAATTTAGATCTGATCAGATTTAGAATTCATGATAATTTGAGGTGTTTATATTTTTCCCTACAAAATAACGTGTCCAAGATAACAAATAATGTAGAATTACGTTTAAAGAGATTAATGTTTAAATTCAAAGAAAATAGGTGTTCTAGTACTTATTTATATCTCCACTTTGATATGTTGATTAAAAACCATTCTTTTTTATTAATTAAAGAAAATTCTCCAACCCTGCTTGTTAAATAATCTGGGAAGCAGTCCGTGGATCTCATTGATGTTACTATAATTGCTGGAAAAAAAATAGAAATGCATTTAAAATTCTTTAATTTATATTTTTCCTTAATCCTCTTTTCATAATTAGTTCTTCTGCTTCTTTGTTGTTTTACTAAACTTAATGTTTCATGGGGAGGGGGTGACTCCTGTCTGCAGAGTTAGGAATGGGCTGAGGTCCATTTGGTTTGGTGTTACATGCTCTTTGCAGCATTGTTGTTGGATTTTTTGTGTCTATTTGTTGTTGTTGCACTTGTTATAAACTGGGAAAATAATCAGAAGCTTTAATGAAAAAGTGATCTAAAGACTCCTTTCAATGTGCCTCTGATTTCCACCTCCACTTCGTACTTTACCCCTTATCATCTACGTTCCTTTATGCTGCTTTCTCCTTAAACTATCCAAACCATTTTGCTGGATAACCAGAGTCACTCTCCCAAGGGAAAAAAAATACAAATCCAAATGTATGAAAACTGTCCACCTGATGATCACCTCTAGCTCTGATTGCCAAGGAGATTCAGCATCTCTTCTCTTGTCTTCTCTCTCCATTGGTAACCCTGGTGTTTCCAGCATGCCTTTTTCTATGAATTTCACCAAGATCTCTTAAATGTTACTCTCTTAAGATCTCCTAATTGTTCCAATGCCAGCTACCTATTCATAATTGAAAAGAAAAACAGATAATTTTGGAAGAATCCAGTGCTTTTCAACACCACCTCAAAAACCAGAAAACATGAGATGTTTGCAGTGGGGAGAAAGGGGACCACACATCTGAAACCTGCCCATGGCTCTGCAGAGCACATCCATTGGGATAATTCTTTTTTCTTTTTTTTTTTTTTGTGGTACGTGGGCCTCTCACTGTTCTGGCCTCTCCCGTTGCGGAGCACAGGCTCCGGACACGCAGGCCCAGTGGCCATGGCTCACGGGCCCAGCCGCTCCGCGGCATGTGGGATCTTCTCGGACCGGGGCACGAACCCGTGCCCCCTGCATCGGCAGGCGGACTCTCAACCACTGCACCACCAGGGAAGCCCTGGGATAATTCTTATAATAACCTTTAAGTCTCAATTGACAGTAATTTATATATATTTTTGAAAGCCTGAGAAAGAAGAAGAAACTGACCATGTGTTCACAGCGTATGTCTCTTAAGAGTGTTGCTCATTCTTGTCTTCCCGTATTTACACAGTGCCTGGCGCATAAAGGCAGATAATAATGATGTAACACCAAGATGGAAGATCAACACGAGGATCGCAATCTTCATTTTATGTAATTGTTAAATATCTTTAACATCATGTTATATAAAAATACTCAGAATTCAGAAAATACAAAATATCTTTAAAACCAAATATGTAATGGTTTCAAATATGTAAATATATTATAAAACATAAAGTATAAATACAATAAATGTAAATAATAAACATTTCCATTCTAATTTATTAGCAGATAAAATGAATGCAATGAAGTTGTATTGAAAAGGAACCAGAATTAGTATTAAAAAGGAAACAAAAATACATACAAAGTAAGAAAATTTAATTTTATAATTAAAAATTAAATGATTAAAATATTTTTAAAAAGTAACATCTTAAAAAAGAAGTGTAATCATTGTGTCATCATTGAGTCATTGACAAGTGAGTTTTTTGCAGAATTTTCCAGCTGATGAATGGCCCTTTTGACACTCCAGTGGGTGGGAGAGTGGAGAGGAAATAGTTACAAGCTAACTCCAGATATTTTCTTCTGATTCTTCATCTTCGAAGAATTTCTTCCCTTCATTAAACATGTTGATATCTTTTTTGAATTTTTCTTGTTTAGGAAATATACTCTTTTTAATTTCTACCAAGCTGAAGTTCGTTTCCAAGAGGGCTACGCTGGCTTTTCCTTGTTTTATTTACATCATCATGTTCAGAGGAGTTTCCACTTCAGTTTCCACTTACATTTAAAAACTGTATCCATTTTTTAAATTAATTTTTTTATTGATGTATAGTTGATTTACAATGTCATGCTAGTTTCTGCTTACAGCTAAGTGAATCAGTTTTACATATACGTATATCTACTCTTTTTTAGATTCTTTTCACATATAGGTCATTACAGAGTACTGAGTAGAGTTCCCTGTGCTATACAGTAGGTCCTTATTAGTTATCTAATTTATACATAGTAGTGTGTATATGTCAATCTCAATCTCCCAAATTATCCCTCCTCCCCCTTTCCCCCCGGCAACTGTAAGTTTGTCCTTTACATCCGTGACTCTGTTTCTGTTCTGTAAATAAGCTCATTTGTACCATGTTTTTAGACTCCACATCATATGACTCCACAACATCATATGATGTTTGTCTCTCTCTGTCTTACTTTACTCAGTATGACCATCTCTAGGTCCACCCATGTTGCTGCAGATGGCATTATTTCATTCTTTTTTATGGCTGAGTAACATTCCATTGTATATATGTACCACATCTTCTTTATCCATTCCTCTGCCAATGGACATTTAGGTTGTTTCATGCCTTGGCTATTGTGAATAGTGCTGCCATGAACATAGAGGTGCATGTAGCTTTCCAAATTATAGTTTTCTCAGATATATGCCCAGGCGTGGGATTGCTGGATCATACGGTAGCTCTATTTTTAGTTTCTTAAGGAACCTCCGTACTGTTCTCCATAATGGTTGTATCAATTTACATTCCCACCAACAGTGTAGGAGGGTTCCCTTTTCTCCACACCCTCTCCAGCATTTACTGTTTGTAGATTTTTTGATGATGGCCATCCTGACCAGTGTAAGGTGATAACTCGTAGTTTTGATCTGCATTTCTCTAATAATTGGTGATGTTGAGCATTTTTTCATGTGCCTCTTGACCATCTGTATGTATTCTTTGGAGAAATGTCTATTTAGATCTTCCACCAGTTTTCTGATTGGGTCATTTTAACACCATCATGTACATATTCCGTTAATATAGCAAGTCTTTGGTCCAGGGTGGGACTTTTTGCAATAGAACTTTTGCTTTGCTTATTGTCATTTTCTTCTACTTACAGAGGGAAAGAAAAATGCTTTCTAAATTATTCAAATTAAAAATTTAATGCCCTATATCACTTTCCAGATATATTGCAGATTAATTTTTTTAATAAAAAAAATTAAAGTTTTTGGCATGTCACCAATAAAATACTGTTATTTTGGCAATTAATGATAGCACAGAACCCCAGAGTGTCAGACACCAACCACAATCCTTAGTCAGTACCTATTGTTGAGTGAATCTGGTAAGTGCTTAACCATTAGTCTGGTACTTTAATCCTCATATAATGTCACTTCCATCTCACAAAGAGAAGAAGACAGGGTTCGAGAAATTATGGAACTTGCCTAGGGTCATGCCACCAGAAACTGGTGTGCTTGACATTCCAACCGAGCTCAGTCTTCTGGCTCTTAGGACTCTTTTTCCTCCACAGTGAATGTGACGCTGCATTAAGTTCCACTGCCTGTAAGGGCAGGTGTCCACAGCGAATAGATGACATCATCTTACCAGAAAGCAATCACAAACACTTGGGGTGGGGAACGGGCTTCAGATGGGCTGTCCCTTTGGTGAGGAAGAAAATAAAAATCTCTGGGCTCCACATTATTTTATTTTTAAGCTACCTACCTGGATGATTTGAGCCGTGCTGGGAAAATTCCTCTATCCAAATCTAAAGCCCTATATTTGGGTGCGATGGAGTTTGCGATCTCAGTCACTGGGTTCAGTTCAGCATTGTCTTCTCTTAAGAATGTTTGTTTGTTTGATTTTTAATCTTAACTTTTCTACAAGGATAATCACGCTAAAGTCTCTAATGTCTTTCTCTGAAGGATTTGTTTCCAGATTGTTTTCCTCTGTTTTAAGGGAAAAGCGGAGGCAACCGGGTGTAGGATTCTGGGAGGAAAGACTTAAATGAAGTGTGGAAACGACTGTGGAAAGAAACAAGTGAGAGCACCAAGGGGGGACCTGTCTCCCCAACTTGCCAAAGGCTAGTGCTGCCTTTTGGGGAACACTCAGAATGCTCCAATGGCTGGGACTTCATTTGATCTATTCCTGAGGAGTTTTCTTAACAATGATACCCATTTTATAGATGAAGAAACTGATGCTCAGAAAACCCAAGTGATTTTCTCAAGTTCACATAGTAACTCTGTGGAACACTTTGAAGCAAAACCCGGATTATTAATTGTCTGTTTCAGGGCTCTCTTTGTGATAACACCCTATTCTTCATTATGCTTAGTCTATGTGGAGGGATTTTAAGGATCGATGTAATCAATGGCTTCGATAGATAGGAAAAGACAAAACCCTGAATCAGAATCTTTAAGAATCAGGAAAAATGATTTTGACATATTCAGATTTGAAATCCAGCATTGGAAACAGAGGTCAGTTATCCAATCCATCTCACAGACAATGTGTAATCACATCTAGGTCATCACGGACATAGAGCTATTTTCTTTTGGTTTCAACACAGCCAGGGATGGGCAGCCTATTCCTTTTTTGGACAGCTGGAATTATTATAACTAATTTTTTCATCCTGAGTTGAAAACTGTCTTCTCATAAATTCTTCCAAAGACCCCATTTCTTCTCTGGAGTTGGTAACAACACTAAATTCATTTTCCACCCAGCCCTTTAACTATTAACAGAGTTACCAGCTCTTCTCTTTTCTAGGTTGAAGGTCCCAAGTGCCTTTGGTTGTCTCTCAATTGGATATTCTCTCAGCTTGGTCACCTCTAACAGTTTTCCACACTCCGGTTTTCATACTCCTGTTTTCAATATTCTGCTTACAGAGTGGAGCTCAGAACTGAAGGTAGAGACAGTAGTTCAAATGTCATCCTTACCAGACTGCAGAGGAGCCACATCAATAGTGCTCACCTCCTGTTCACAGAGGATCTCTTCTTCTGTGCATTGGAGCCTTTGTTTTGTACCACACGAACAGAGGTCTCCTTCAGGGTACCCATAAAACATCAGATCTGAAGTCTCCGGGACACAGCTCCTAGGCTCACCTTTCTCTGCACTGATTCTCAGTGGTCTTGAAAGCACTAGGGCTGGGCCATGTGTTCAGGTGAAAAGAGAAAAGCTTCCCTTGAGGCTGAGTCACCGGTTTCCTATTCTGCTGGTGCCCGGAGCCCCCCAGAAAGACTCCGGTTACATCAGGTCCTCCAGCATCTGGGCTTCACCTTCCAATAAATATAACTCAGTACCAGCCTGAGGGTCCACGTGTGGGCAGCCACCAGCAACCTTCCTCAGGCAAACTTTATCCCCAAATTATCTCTTCTTTCTCCCCTCCTTCTCCTTCTCTTTCTCAATCATTCCCCCCTTTCCCCGTTAGAAAATAACAGATTTCAAGGTGGAGGCAGGCAAAGGACTGTGTGTGGGGGGGTGGCGGGGGGAGGGAGGATGCTGTCCACCCAGATGGTGCTGAAGCTCCAGCTCAGCATGGAAAACTTCAGGGATTAATTATAATAATTTTTCTAAACTGTAAAATGATGATAATTATAACACCCATCTCTTAAAGTTATTGGGAGGATTAAATAAACTCATATGTTAAGAGCTTTAAACAGTGCTTGGTGTATGACAACTACTCAGGCTTTGCCACACAATGGTGATTGGCATTACTACCCGTGCTTCGGAAATAGCAAGCTTTGAGGAAAGGGACCCCAGCAACAAGTGACATCCCCAAATTCATATTCTTTCATAGATGTAATGAACATAAAGAGATTTCTGTAGTTTCTGAAGACCTTTTTTTAAATTTGCAATTTCCAAATTCTCCTATGATTTTCTATCATGCTTGTAGGTTTTTTGTTTTTACTTCTCATGAGAATAATTTTAGGAAAATAATTATTCCCTTAAAAATACATCAATCAAGCTTTAAAAAATAATAGAATACTCACTTTCCTGAATATTCCAATAGAAACGGGATATTTTTTCATTCTTAGTAAAAAAACACCATATTTTATATTCTTTATTTTTTAAGTTTAAAATTAATCCAAGAAGCACATAGATCAAGAAGTCAAAATAACCTTTCATCCTTCCCCTAATTTTAGTCCCGTAAGCACTCACAAAAATAAATATTTTTTTTTCTTTACTTGTTTTCTCCTTTCTTCTCTGCCATTCAAGCAATTTGTCAGGTTAGTTCTCAATATCTTAGATGAGTGGCAAGTTGCAGAATTCCTGGTTTTTGTTGTCAAAACCCAAGCCTCTGGTAGAACCTGGAGAGTTTACAGAGGCAGTAGAAGAAAAGAAAAGAACGGGTGTACTTCTGGGGGGAGTTCTGGGGTTGCCTAGAGCTGAAAGTGGCAACTGGGAGTGATTGCAAATGTTCCAAGGAATCTTACTGGGGTGATGGAAATCCAGAACTGGATTGTGGTGATGGTAGAACAATTTGGTAACTCTATTGAAAATTATAAAATTGTGTATATAAAATGGGTGAATTTTATGGTATGTAAACTCTATCTCATTTTATAAGAAATTAACATTTAAAAAATTATAAAAGTATTTTTAAAAAAATAAAACAAAACAAGACCAACTTTTTGTTCTGTTTATTTTGCAGAATGCTGCAATACAGGGCTCTTCAAACTTGTTTGATATAAAATACATTTTCCTTTGTTTAAGCATTTTTTTCAAACACTGACAAGTTTTTGAACATCTATTAAAAGTCAGTTTTTTTAAGTTGTCTATTACATTTTTATAGTTTTTGAAGATGATCTAGGTAAAGCAAGAGCAAAGTACCATTGTTTGCCTTTAACTGGGGGGTGGGATAGTCTCCATACTTTTTCTTTTTAACTTTGCACTGTCTTTATATAATAGTTTACTTCTAAGGGAAAGATTTTTCTTCAGACCAAAAAGGAGGTGGGGGAGGGATTTGTGCTAGAGCACTGGGAAACCAGGCCCTGTTCCCCAGCAGAGAGGTAGGGGTTTGGAAAGAACCAGAGAGAAGGGACTGCAAGATGTGCCAGGACAGAAGGATGGGGATTCAGGGCAAAGGGTCCCTTGCCCTTGGAATAGCAAGTCTCTGGAGCCGAAGGGACCACGACTGCAAGAACATTGATGGCGTGTGGAGTCAGTGTGGACAGGTGCCTGATGACCAACTTCCACCCCTTTCCCCACTTCATTTCCCTGACTTAAATAAGATCCCAGAACTGTGGCACAACTGGGGCTGGGGAGGCAATTCAGGAAGTCACACTAAAGGGATATCCTAGTCCCAAGCTCAGTTATTCTTGATATATTTATGTTTTCATCTTCTGTAAGTCTACTTAGATTCAAATTTAAGCCCGTCTCCCATAAGCTGGTGGCAAATAGAATATATATTTGTTTAAACATATACATAGACAAATTAGATTGTATTTATATATCTCTTGGCAACTTACTTTTTAAAATTAATTTATTTTTGGCTGTGTTGGGTCTTCGTTGCCGCACACGGGCTTTCTCTAGACTCTTCGTGGCAGTGCGCGAGCTTCTCATTGCGGTGGCTTCTCTTTGCTGTGGAGCACGGGCTCTAGGCGTGCGGGCTTCAGTAGTTGTGGCACACGGGCTTCAGTAGTTGTGGCTCACGGGCTCTAGAGCGCAGGCTCAGTAGTTGTGGCACACGGGCTTAGCTGCTCCGCAGCATGTGGGATCTTCCCGGACCAGGGCTCAAACCCGTGTCCCCTGCATTGGCAGGCGGATTCTCAACCACTGCGCCACCAGGGAAGTCTGGCAACTTGCTTTTTACCTTACTAATTTACCTCTTTCGGTGACATAAAATAAACAAGTTTGTCTCTCTTTTTTTCCCAGATATGTAATATTCCAAAGTATGGATATTTTAACTATTTCATGTTCTTAAGAGTTCGGCAAAATGAGGCATGAGCCGGTACAGGTAAGTTGAATGGCAAGCACTGGGACCCACAGGAGACTGGCGAGTCCTTGGCTGACAGGTGGCCCTCACAGACACTAAGAGTCCATCTCTGTCTCAATCCCTGCTGTGACTTTCCCTCACAAACCACGGGAGATTATGGTTTAAAAGCAGGCGGGAAGGGGGAGCTTTGCAGCCCTTCACTGTAGCTGCATGCTCCTGGCACAGGGTGCAGGTTGAAATAGCACAGCCTCTCTAACTCCCTGGCTCTGCAGTTTTGTTTTTGTGATTAATGTCCAGTGCAAGGGTGAGTAATGTAGCAATTCATTGTAGTAATGCAAGTTATGGTGAATATATGGGCTCCTTTGCTCAGCATCCCTGTCTCCAACTCCTTGTCACATGCAAAGAATCATTACATTGGGAATACAATGTCATCAGCCACAGGACCAAGCAGAGATAAAACTCACGCACCCCCAGATATCTCGACTCTTAGAGCCCTTCTTTGTAGGACCGGAGGATGCAAACTGGACTCAAAGTGTGGTCAGGAGAGCTCCCAAAGCTTTTTATGGCCTTACTTGTTTTGGCTACTATTTAAGAATGACAGGTCAAGTATGAATGATTCACAGCAGCTACTAAATTAATTTAACTTTCATACTGTATCGTTATCACCCCAAAGTAACTTTCAGAATCCTGGCAGAAGTTTTAGGAGTGCAGTTAGGGGAAGACACCTGATTGGCAGCGTTAGCAAGACCTCCTACCCCAATAGGTCCAGGATATCATGGCCACTGTCACCTTGCAGGGTTGGAAGAGCAGGCGAGCAGATGAAATGCAGATGTGTTCCCAGGTTCAAGGGAAGAGATGGAATGCCTGTGAGGCTGAGGACCCTGAACTCCACCAGCTTCGGAAGCAAACGATAGCACACGCCTTAGGGTTTCCATGGCTATATAGGAAAGGGGGGTAGAACGCATTAAATCTGGATTTTCTGCTCTCACCTGTGAGGCTGCAGTCATGTCATTTTGGCTGTTAATGTTATGAAAGTGTTTCTGAATTTGTTAGTGGGTGGAGCCCAAGACCGTGGGTTCCTCTTTTACTAATCCAAGATAGACAGGTTAAAGTTACAAGCATTGAAGCACACTTGGATACGTTGAACAGTATTGCAATCTTTCTTGAAAAAAATTCCCTGTCGGTGAAGAAAGTGTGCAAAGGTTAGGGAACAGGGGAGCTAGCTCAGGCCCTATTGTTTACTTGCATTTTGGTGGGTAACTCCCTCTTACTGCACTGTGAGCCTGTGCAAGCCGCTGTGTGCGTGAGAGAGAGGGAGGAGAAGAAAGGACAGGAGAAGAGAGAAGAGAAGAGAAGGGGGCATGCCTGTCTAACCCATGCAACCTGGTCCCACAGGAATTTCCTGCCCTATCTGAGTCTCCACCACTCCCTGTCTAGCCACTAAACGTGGGTGGGAGTGGGTTTAAGATGAGGTGGGAAAGGAGTCCGTACCCCAGCTCTCTCCATCACTCCCCTCTCACAGTCTCAATGCCCAGGGCTGTCTATGCACATGGTTCCAATACCTTGGATCCTGAGCCCAGGTTGTTATTCTCCGAGATGTATAAACAACATTATCTGAATCCAAGGAGCAGCCGCATATGTTGTTTTTACAATGTTCCTGTTCAATTTTACAACATGTAAATTTCAGAAAGAAACATTGTGCTCTGCACACTGCACCCCTAACCACACCAAAGCTGTCTCCATCCAGTGGGTGTCTGATTGAAAATTCAATTCAACTCACTTCAAATATGTATTGAACACCTTTATGTTGGCAGCTAACTGGTAAAAGCCATAGGGGATACAAAATAAGTATAAAGCGTAGTCTCTACCTTCAAAAAGTCTGCCATGCTATTGGGACCAACATGGAAGAACAACAAGAGACCAACATGAGACAGAATATATTTACTCTTCAGAATGTGTTGTTCTGACATTAAGGGCATGGAATGTTCCAGAAAAAAGGAGTTCTCGGTGAAGGGCGGAGTTGTCAGAGCAGAAAGGTTTCCTGGAAGGGCTGAGGGTTGGCGTGGGGCTTTGAAGGATTAGGAATATGAATGTGTAGCAGGATCACTTGCAAAACTTTTCTTGTTTCAGATTTTCTACAGAAGCCTCAAAGCTGAAAACGACATGACCCAATCACTCCCACGGTCTGCAGATCTGGCCAAGGAGTTGCCAGACCTAGGCAGGGCCTTCTCGGAGGTGGCCAGGTCATCCTACGATCCTCGCTCCCCGCTCCACACTTCTGTGCTCCCCAGTCGCTCCCACCCACTTCTCCTAAGACAAGAGAGAAGAGCCTTGAAGCTGTGAGGCTGCTCTGGGGCTTCCCATAGAACAGAGCATGGAGGGGAGTTCTTGGGAGAACTTGACACAAGACCTTGGGTGAGAGAAGGAATTTTGAGCTTATAGACTGGTACCTACTGCTTGCAGGGGAAATCTGGAAGATGGAGGTGAGTGGGGCCAGCCTGTGTTGTCAGGGCTATGGGCTGCCTGCCTCTGCACCGCTTAGCCTGCCAAGGATTGGTGAGTTTCCCGTGGACCAAGTGGATGCTGTGGAACAGAGCATCTGGTTGAAGAGGGTGGCTGGCCAGGTGAGGGCTCTCAGCTGTGAAAAGCTACGGGGTGAATGAAGGGGCAAGTCAGCAGGGAGACGTCCTTCTTGTCCGGGCATTGTACCACATGGAGGCCCCCTGGGGTCATGCAGCCTCAGTCACATGGAGGGTGTTGCTGGTGAAGGGGAACAGCCCCAGTTAGGTCAGAATGTGCCCCTTCTCTCAGGCCTCTTGCTGACTCCAACTCTCGAGGAGGGAGGGGGACCCGGAGAGAGAGATAGAGGGAGGAGAGGGGGCGCGAAGGGACAACCACGCTCTTTCTGTCTCAGGCTGCAGGTCAGGCCTGAGCTGGGAGAAGGGGAGAGGCTTTCCGCTGCATGTGAGATTAGATTTTGATTTATATGGAGTCGGACTTTCCAGTTCCTGAAAGGTGAGTCTAAATGATCCCAATGACACTCTTCTTAGAATAGAGTGGCTGGACAGTGTGGGAACTGTTGTCCTAAGATGCCTCCAGGGTCACGAAAGGGGGGTGACACAGAGCTCCGTCCCAGGGCGTTTCCCCCAGCACCCCACAAGGATGCTCCACCGATTACAGGCAGATGGGGGCACCAGGAAGCGGAGTTCAGGAGACAGAGGGGGAGGGGGGAGTCATGGGTGGGGGGAGCCTGAATTGTCTCAGTGACTTGGGCTAGCAGGAGGGGGGAGTACAGCAGGTGACAACCATGTGAGGAAGACAGGCACCCGCTGTGAAAGCCTTGAAATAGACCTTCAATGTTTTTGAGAGCAAATAAACAACAGAAGAAGGACTGTCCCACTACTCAAGCATGCTTGCTGGGAAGGGGCTTATTCTCTCCAAAACCCCCTCCTCCTTTCCTGCAGCCAACCAGCCTTTCTCTGAGACACCTGCAAATTGGTTTGTTGTTGCCACATGCATTTGAGACTCTGTCTTCTCCTAACGTTCTCATGAGGGGCTCTCGGGAAGGAGGGCCACTCCAGTCCTTTTCCCTACTCCGCATGGGGGCAGGAAAGACCCACTGAGCCTCTACTTGTGTAACTGGACTTAAGTCAACTCAGACCCAGAGATGGTAGTTTAAGGTATCGTTCACAAAACAAATAAGGAGCAAGGAGAGAGGAGGAACGTTTGTTGTCAGGGTATTGGGAGAGGTGGCCCACCGCGCTTGCCTGAACCATGGATTCCAGAGAGCTTTAATCATGACCTCTGAGCTGGCACCACTGCAAAAAAAAGGCAATTGGTAGCTGTCTTATTTATATACTGCTGTCGGGCTGACTTGTATTTGCCTCTATAGCAGTTAAAATTTTGATTCACACTCGCAGGGGGCAAGAAATGTCTTGTTTTTACAAACCAAATTTCTTCTGACTGAGAGCTTTAACTCTTTAGAGGGTGAGAAATCAGATCTCAGTCCTATTTGGAATATTGTTCCATTTCCGTGCAGGTACACAAGGATCAGGGCAGCGGGGATGGCTGCAGGGCCTCTGGTCTATAACCCGTCCTTATGGTGACCAAGGTCCTCGCTGTTCAAACTTACACGGTCCACTTGAAGGCGGGATGCTTTCCTGGTTCCCTGTCAAGCATTTGCATGCCGTCTTTGGCTACTGTTGGCAAGGCCGCCTCTCTTAATGTTTGGTCTCTTCAGCATCCCTGAGCCAACTCTGGTATTTCTTCTTAAGAGGCTGTAAAACTTTGTCTCCTTTCCAGGCTCTTTTGGAAAGAGATACCAGCTGCTTTTGATATGGCTGCTTCCAGATGCCCTGCCCAGCCCCACTCCTTTGCCTTGGGACCCTTCAGCCTATTCGCTTCAATGAGTCATGGGTCTTGGACACAGAAGTCCAGATGGGGGAAGGGAGTGTTAACCCCTGGGTGCCTCTCAACTTCTGCTCTCTGCAACACAAAAGCACACGAGAGAGGCAACACCAGGCCTGGCTCCCTTTTTGTATTTGCTGGAGGGTGGAGGAGGAAAATTCCTATAGTTGGAAGTGAGAATCCACAAATATATTAGTCTGTCTAGTCTTTGAAGTACAAATGGTGACTAAGCTGAAGCAATTCCCAGCCAGAGACTCGCCTCAGCTGACCGTGGGAGCTGTCGGCAGCTGATGTTCTCAGCAAGGAGGGCGTTGAGTGCAGTGGTCCCGCGGGGGGGCGTCGGGCGGAGCACCACGGTATTCTCTACGGCATGTGCCACCAAGCATCTACTAGCAGCCCTCGCTGCCGCGGCCCCCCCGTCAGTCGTTACTCACGATACATGAGAGAATTTGACTGTGACACCCTACCCACTGTCAAAGACAAAAACTGAACAAGCAAGGAGTTGGATATATCCAGCCTGCCACAGTAGAGAGAGTATCCCAGATCCAAAGACCAGAGTGGAATTGCCAAGTGGACTTTTATAGGGAGGGGTAAGAGCATTGCAGATGGGGTGATTGATAGCTGGAGTTCTTTTGTAAGCAGGGGAAGCCTCAGTTGTCTGCGTTGGAAATTTTTTTTTTTTCCCCTATGTCTAGCTACTTTCAGGGGAACAAACAGCTTTAATCATTCATGAGATAAAGAATGGGAAGTTGAAGGGTCTATGTTATGCACTGAGTGGTGTCCCCCCAAAAGATATAGATATGGAGTCCTAACTCCCAGTATTTGTGAATGTGACCTTATTTGGAAATAGGGTCTTTGCTGATGCCATCAAGTTAAGATGAGATCATTAGGATGGGCCTTAATTCAATACGACTGGTGTCCTTCTAAAAAGAGGTGGAGATAGAAACACACAGGGAGCAGAAGGCCGTGTGACGACAGAGGCAGGGATTAAAGGGATGCAGCTGTAGCCAAGGATTGCAGGTAACACCAGAGGCCGCGAGAAAACATGGAACACGTTGGTCCTACAGTCTTGAGAAAGCATGGCCCTGCCAACACGTTGATTTCAGGCTTCTAGCCTCTGGAACTGTGAGATGATAAATTTCTGTTGTTTAAAGCCACCCAGTTTGTAGTACTTCGTTACGACAGCTCTAGGAATCTAATACAGTCTTTTTTTTTTCTTTCTTTTTTAATTTATTTTTGGCTGCGTTGGGTCTTTGTTGCTGTGCACGGGCTTTCTCTAGTTGTGGCGAGCGGGGGCTATTCTTCGTTGTGGTGCACGGGCTTCTCATTGCGGTGGCTTCTCTTGTTGCGGAGCATGGGCTCTAGGCTCATGGGCTTCAGTAGTTGTGACACGTAGGCTCAGTAGTTGTGGCTCACGGGCTCTAGAGCGCAGGCTCAGTAGTTGTGGCGCACTGGCTTAGTTGCTCCGCGGCACGTGGGATCTTCCCGGACCAGGGCTCGAACCCATGTCCCCTGCCTTGGCAGGCGGATTCTTAACCACTGCACCACCAGGGAAGCCCTCTTCTTTCTTTTAATACCAGTGTTTACTACTATGAACAATACTATAACAAACAGTTCTTAAGTTCTGGTGGTTTTATTTATTTCTGCGGGATAGATTTCAAGGACTGGGTTTGCTAAATTGAAGAGCACATATATTTAAATTTTTAATCTGTATTTTAATCAGTGTTACCAGATTGCTTTTCCAAGAGGCTGTAACATTTCATGCTTCCACCTAAAAGTACAATTTCTCCACACATCAACCTGCAGTAAGTATGGTATTCCAAAATTTATGCCAGTTTGATGGGCACAGCATAGCTTCAATTTTGCATTTCTTTGGTTAGGGGTGAATTGGATAACTGTGCATATGTTTGTGGCCCATCTGGATTTGCTAAACCTGTGAATTAGACAAAAAGCCTCATTTCTTTTTCTCATTGCTACATTAAAATTTAAAAAAAATTCTATTCAAAGTAATGCATGCACAGAGCAAAAAATAGAACAATACAGAAGCATTTGTAAGGAAAGACATAACCATTTGTTCTTATAACCTCTTCACTCTTATTCCTAATCCCCAAAGGTAGGCAACCGAATCCACACTAGCTTTTCTAAGCAGAAAATGCTTTATGTCAGGGTAATAGGTGGTTTACAGAATTTCTGCATTCTTCAGAGAAGATGTGTTAGAGCTAGGAACGAATGATTTATTCAGGAGAAACACCCAAGTACACAATGGTAAGTTCTGGCAGAAACTTCTTTGCTTGCAGCCTGACGCTTAGTACCCAGGAGGTTAGAACCCAGGGAGCAGAAGTTGGAGTTTAGCTGCCTCAGGAGACACCATCTCTCCACTGGCAGCATCTAGCTGCAAGAGAGCCAGGGAAGTGGAGGTTGTGAGTTTCCAGGCTCAGCAGCCTCCAGGCACACAGAAAGTGGGGTCGGCATGGGTGTTGATTTGAGTGAGCCACCTGTAGTGTCAGCTGCAGCTACATTCCATCTTCCCCTTTCTTGCTGCCTCCTTTATTTTCTGGCAGTACTTCCCAAGTACATTGCAATAAAGATACAACTTGCTGAATGCCTTTCCTGAGCAAGTTTTCTGAAACCTGTCAAAAAATGTGTTGATTTTCCCCTTGTTCACAATGGATAGTTTGAAGATTCAAAGTTTAGATTCAATATTATCATTTTCTACAGAGCTTTGAAATCGTGGCTCATTGTCTTCTAAAGAATGTTGCTGTTGAGAACGGTTTTGCATTCCCTTGTAGATGAGGTCTTTTTTTTTTTTTAAATCTCTTCGGAGACTTCTGAGTCTTTTCTCTCATCATGGTGTTCTATAATTTTGTGAGGACGTGAATAGAAATATTCACCCTGTTCAGTTCTTAGCTGGCCCTCTCAAAAGAAGAATTATCTCTCTCTTCAGGAGAAATTTCTTTTTTCTTTTGTTGATTATTTATGCTCCTTATGAACTGGATGTATTTTTGTCCTACAAATTATTAGCTTATTTTTCAAGAACTTTATTGGAATTGCTCTCTTTTCATAGTAGACTATTCTTATTTTATGAGTGTAATAACTTTAGAATCTTTGTGAAGATACCTATTAAAATTTTTAAATCTTCTCTCTCCCCATCCCTCCCCTTCCACTCATCTCTTTTCTCTAAAATCAGTTGTTCTGTGTTCTTGATCTTCTCTTTTGTATGGGAACCCAGGACCTTCCCTGGCAGACTTCAGTTTTGCTGGAGAGTGTTTATCCAGCTTTATTCTGGGGTAAACATTTCTGTTGCCAATTGTTCCGAGTGCAGTGTGTGAAGCCAACTTCGGTGGCTGCTTTGAGCTATTCCGCATCTAAAGCCTTATTTGTTGTCCTGCGTCTCACTTCACTTTCTGTATCTCCTTGCCAAGCGTGCTAGGCAGAATAATGACCCCCAAAGATGTCCAGTTCCTAATCCCTGGAATTTCTGATATGCTGCCTTACATAGCAGAAGGGACTTTGCAATGTGATTAAGCATCTTGAGACGGGAAGGTTATCCTGGATTATCCAGGTGGGCCTATTTTAATCACAAAGATTCTTATAAGAGGTAGAAAAACAAAGTCAGAGTCAGAGTAGGAGATGTGGCAATGCAAGCACTGGTAGGAGTGATGTGGCCACAAGCCAAGGAATGTGGACAGCCTCCAGAAGCTAGCAAAGGCATGGAAATGGTATTCCCCCTAGAGCCCCGGGAGGAACACAGCCCTTTGATTTTAGCTTCATAAGACCCATTTCAAACTTCTGAGCTCCAACACTATAAGATAATAAATTGGGATTTTTAAGCCACTGGGTTTGTGGTAATTTGCTGCAGCAGCAATAGGAAACTAATATTCCAAGTCATGAAAAACCTGCAGATCTACAGGGAAGATCAACTTCCACCACCACGGAGTTTTCTCCTCAGCATATTCTGGGCTGTGTCTTCCTCCCTCTATTTATTGACAAGTACTATCCCATCCCCTTTTTAACTTCTGGAAGGCTATAAACATTTCTGATCTGTCAGTGGTCCACTCTTCCCTATTCCTGGTGCCTCTACAAGTTGATTTCCTTTTCTGTTTCTTTATTGTCACACAGTGGATTTGGGAAGATGAAAAGTTTTTGGTGCGCTTTTAGAATCAGTGACACTCTAATGAATACAGAATGTTTCCAAACATCTCATTATTTTAAAGTCACAGATGTCAAAGATGGCCCATCAGAAGTAATTCTTCTGGCTCCCCCTCAGTCTCCCTGAAGCCACGCTTTAGTCCAACATGGGCATTTGTGAGACAGCTGGTAGAGATTGGCAGTGCAGACTCTGTAAATTGTTCAGAGTTTCTTTTTACAGAAAGATAGCTGGGGTGAAACAGCAACCTTGGCCTCATAAGCATCAGTCTCCAATCCACAGAGGCAGCCATGCAGCCATGTGATGCGAATTCCGGCCAGGTACTGCTTCGCTCCTGGCGCTGGGCATGGTCCTGCAATGAGGAGGAACATTGCTTTCCTCCAGGAATCTTTGGGGAAGGAATGGAAAGCTGGCAGGCCTGCGTGGGAGCCTGTGTTCTAGAGCAGTCCCTGCCGTCTCGTGGTCTTCTCTGCCCCTGCAGGCAGTGACCTTATCTCCTCATTAAGGCTCATTACTCGATTACCGGACTCAGCTCCCACACTTCTCCCCATTCTGAAACTTTCCTGTGCTGCATGGAGAGAAGTCATGTATCCAAGGGGTTGGTGGCCTTGGCTTTCAAGAGAGAGAAACTTTGATCTCCTCCCTAGCCTGGGCACAGTCCGCAAAACACAGATGTTTTCTTCGCCAGTTATTTCTGAGACTTGGAAGGTAAAATGTCATGTTAGTGATTTCATTGTTTGGCTCTTTCTGCCATTTGAGAAGTAGTAGGAAGTGTCCACTTTCTAGCCGTGTGATTGTGGGTAAACTTCTTAAACCTCCATCAATCTCAGTTTTTTCCCCTTTCGGTTAAAAAGGCAGATAACACCTATATCATAGGCCTGTTGTAAAGATTAAGTGAAATAAATTAAGTTATTAGCACATAAGTGTCCATCCTCTTGTCCGCCTCTATTGTAAGAGCCAACAGAGTATTTGGAGATGCCAGCAAGAGTTAATAGTTCTCACATACTTTTCTTTCTTTTTTTTTTTTTTTTGTGGTATGCCGGCCTCTCACTCTTGTGGCCTCTCCCGTCGTGGAGCACAGGCTCCGGACACGCAAGCTCAGCGGCCATGGCTCACAGGCCCAGCCGCTCCGTGGCACATGGGATCCTCCCGGACCGGGGCACGAACCCACGTTCCCTGCGTCGGCAGGCGGACTCTCAACCACTGTGCCACCAGGGAAGCCCTCTCACATACTTTTTTTTTTTTTTAGCATCAATTTTTTTTTGGCTATAAACATTATAAATGTAGGCTTATGTAGAAAATTTCAATAAACAATGAATATTATAATAAAACTCTATCAATCTCACCCTCTAGAGGTAATTACTATTAGCATTTTGGTATTTTTTCCATTGTTTCTATAAACAATGAGAGAGAAATTATTCATTTTGCATGGGAAGCTATTACCCGCTTTTCTCACTTCATGTTATGCTGGCACTCATCTTCTTGAGTGAGGGATTTCCTCTCTCAGCAGCTGTGGGAAGGACCCGCATTCTCTGTGTCTAGACTTGGTAAGATTGAGTACAAGGAAGATTAGACTGCGGAGGGGGGTGGATAGGTCAAAGCCAAGAAGCAATTTGACCCCTGAGAGGGCAACATTTTAAGGTGGTGAAATGTGGTGGGTTGGTTTCACAACCGTATAAAGTAATGATGCTGCTGTTTCAAGATGGTGTGCTTGGGGCATAAGAGGTTTAGTACAACGGTGTCCTCTGGCCTGGCTGGACTTCACCCTGGACAAGCAGGAAACACCACCATCAACCTGAGCTGAGAAGCCACACTCACCAAACATCCTCCTGCCTGTATCTCTTTACACACTTCGGGGAGAATGCATCATCTGGATCGCAGCTTCTACCAGATGTATGCATCAGAACGCTCAACCCTGCAGGAACAGGACAGGACCCAGCATGTGCCTGGGAATGTGTGCTAACAGAGGCAAGGTCCAGTGGTCCAAGGACAGTCACTAGGAAGAGGCATTTAGCAACGAGGGTCCCCTCAGGAATCCATAATGAGACTTGAGGGACTGTTTATGAATCCTCTAAAATTTTATGTACATATATTTTTCTAGGAAAGCGTCTATAGGTTTCATAAGATTTATAAGGGGGTCTGTGCCTGCCTCCTAGTTATTAAGAGCTATTGATCTCAAAACAGGGGTAGAGTGCATATTCTGTAGGCAGTCCCTCAAGAAAAATGATTTCTTATCACTGAACTTTAGATAAGGATCAGAGAATAGAGAATTTGAAGTTATGTTCTTTGGCAAGAACTGGAATACAGATATTGAATATTGCTACGTAAGGGACGAATCATATGCTTTTACATCAATCATTATGTCTTCCTCCCTCCCTCCCTCCCTCCTTCCCTTCATTCCTTCCTCCCTTCCTTCTTCTGATTTATCTGTCATCTATCCCTTTATAGCTATTATTATTACTGTTGAGAGACTAGTTTGACTTTAGACAGACTTGTAAGTAACTTATCTTTTTTGTTGCTTTCTTCATTGCCCATGTAAAATTGGGATAGTTTTTTACCTCATAAGGTTATTGTAAGGATTAAATGAGTTATCTTTGTTGTAAAGCCCTTAACACAATGCTTAATATATAGTAAGTTCTCATTAAATATTTGCAATTATAATGATACTAATTATTAACTATAGATATATTATAACTCTCAGGCCATTATATGCGCAGAGGAGTTTCCAATATTGTTTCACTCTGGCCTGCCTTCCCGGAATACTGAGTGTTAATGATTTCTGCCTTTATCCATGTTTCATTTCTTAAAAAATATGCTCTTTCCTGGGGTTAATTGGTTAACTGATTGTCTATTAATTACTGATAACAGGTGAGTTAGAATCTGCCTTTAAGGGAAACTCAATGACTAGCTTTGCTGGAGAAACTGTCAGAATAGGCTGTGCTATACTCCATTAACAAGTGATCTCAAGGTCTTCATGACTTCAAACAAGAGAGGCTTATTTTATGTTCATGCCACACATCTCTCCTGAAGTGGTTATGGGGCTCTGGTTCTGTATCTTCACCTTGGTTGGCAGAGCAGCCACCATATTTGGAGAAATAGAGCTCTGGAAGGTCTCCCACTGACATTTAAATCCTCTAGTCTGGGGTGCACCTGGGGCTTCCAGTTGCTACTCATTGGTCAGAAGCAGTCACAGGGCCACACCCAACCACGGGGAAAGGGAGTAAGCAGTGCAATCGGACACGTGCCTTGAAGGGTGGAAACCCAGAAATACTTGGTGAATTTATCCACGACTAAAAGAGTAATGATGAGATTTTAGGTTACGTATGATACTCGGTTATGAACACACAGGCTGTTTGGCCTTCCTGATGGATCACCACCAACTTCCAGGTAAAACATGTAAAAGCTCTGGGGGCCTGTGGTGATATCCTGGGATACTGGAGAAGGAGATGAAAAAAGACTTGCTTCTCTCCTTTATTTTTCTTAATCTCCTTGAGTTTGGGCATGTCAGGACTGATGTTGATATAATTACAGAAAAGTGGTCTTTGGGTGTAGTTTTTTCCTTGTATGGTGTCTAAAATGGCACAAGGAGGAGCCTTTGCTCATAGACATGGAAAATACCTGTTCAGAGGAGGGATTTTTAGCCTCAAGGTGGGACAGTATCTTTTGAAAAGGAGATATACAGGATTTCTTTTCCTTTTAGTGACCAGAAGATATCCTCTGTGGAGTATTAAGAGGTAGCAACATATTAAGATAATTTGGGTTAATTTTTTTTTTTTTTTTTTTACGGTATGCGGGCCTCTCACTGTTGTGGCCTCTCCCGTTGCGGAGCACAGGCTCCGGACGCGCAGGCTCAGTGGCCATGGCTCACGGGCCCAGCCGCTCCGCGGCATGTGGGATCTTCCCGGACCGGGGCACAAACCCGTGTCCCCTGTATTGGTAGGCGGACTCTCAACCACTGCGCCACCAGGGAAGCCCTTGGGTTAATATTTAATTGTTCTTATATTTTCCATGAGCTGAGAATTTTTCATTTTGCAAGGCATTTTATCTTCATCAGTTATCTCTTGAACATTCCTAGTTATCATGCAAATTTGGTATATGTATATATATATATATTTGTTTTAGAGATGATAATATTGAGATACATAAAGGAGAAAGAAGGAGAAAAAACTCAGGTTATTCATTGAGCACCTGTTGTTTTCCAGACCCTCTGTGAGGCACTTTCACATGTGTTATTTCATTTTAATCTCCCAATAGCTGTGTAAGTCATGTATTATTATCATATTAATAGGAAAACTGAAGCTCAAAACATTGAAATGTATTGCATTTGAACTGTATTAGAACCAAGGTTTCCTAATTGCTAGCATCTTCTTGAGCCATGCAATCTCTTTTCTCTGCTTCACTCGGGATTGTTGGGACTGAAGGCATGTTTTTGAATTAGTGCTGCCTCTATTCATAGTATTTCTCCTTGACACATTCAATTTGACTAAAATGATTAAAGTAATGCTTCCATTTTGTTTGGTGAAGTTGTTACTAGAGCATCATAGAGAGAGCTCTGCGTTGAGAGGGTTGATTGCACTGACATTCTAAACATGCCACTGCAGTGTTAAGATTTTCTGCACCAATGAAGCAAGATAAAAAAATTATCAGTGAATCTAACCTGATACTCAAAACTGTACACCCATCAGTCTTCTTTTTCCAGTTTCAGCCGGAGTTAATACAGTTGACTTCAATAATATGTCCAAATTTTCCAAGATCCCTGTTTACAGATTAATGGATTCAGCACAATAGCATCAGCAATCACATTTTTAAAGATCAAGATGACAGTATTTGTTTACCCAACTTAATACACACACACACACACACACACACACACACACACACATCTTATTGCTTTTTATTTGGGGTTTTCTTTTTCATTATTCAGTAGTCCCTTGGAATTTTCTAATGTGACATCTATGTCTTTGATTGTGTGCCAGGAACTCGAAAGGTCCAAGACACATAGTAAATTTGACGTTTTGTTGAAGCATGAATTTGAACTGCAGAGTTGGTGAGAAACATAATTTGTGGAGTAAATTACGTATCTAGAAGTGAGCTCAGCCTAGGGCTTAGCATTTCTGTCTCATCCTAGCTGTGCTTTGTACTCTTTGTCTTAGTGTATAGAAATAACAGAGCAGATTATATTCTGCAGTAGTAATCGGGAATTGGTGAATTAAGAAAAGTCTAATATTCTTTCTCGTAATCTTGGGCAGTGGCCTCCAAGTGGGTAGGAGAAAAAATACTTGGGACTTTTACTTTTACTACTATTTACTTTTCAATTCAGGGGTTGGCAAAATATGGCCCATGGCTGAATCCAGCCCACCATTTGTCTTTGTAAAGAAGGCTTTATTTGAATATAGCCATTTGTTTACATATTGTCAGTGGATGTTTTCATGACACAGTGGCAGAGTTAAGTAGTTGCAAAGAAGACCATATGGCATGCAAAGCCCAAAATATATATTATCTGGTGCTTTAAGAAAAAGTTAGTTGACCCCTGTTTTAATTTTATCTTTAAAATTTTTTGTAAAATTTTATAGTACAGTTTTATACTGTACTATATAGAGTATATAGTAATCGTACATGTACACAATTTATAAATAAATATAGGCGTATATTGATGGGACATTTAAAAATCACTTACTCAAATGGGGCCACATTCAAAAAAATTTGAGAACCACAGATTTAGGGCTTACTATTTAAGAAACACTCACAAATGATTGCCTTTGTTGTGGTGATTAGTGTCATTAAAGCTACATATCTTGTTTTGTGCAATGTTTATATTTTTATTATGCAAATTCTATGGAGAAAGAATGAACACAGTGACACATGAAAGGCGGAATTGTGACCAAAAATAGAGAAAGAGAGAGGAGAAAAAAGGAAAAAAAAAAAAGAGGAATGAAGAGTGGAGGAAAGAAACAAAAGAGGCAGCCTACCCTGTAAGCAGCAGTGCGTCTACTCAGAGCTGGCCTATTCTCTTGAAATAGGTTAGACATCAAAACCAGCTCTAATCTGACTGCAGCAGACAGCTGCCTGCACGGTGTGATTTGAAGTATTTGAAAAGCTCCTTCCATTGACCAAGAAAGAAAGAAAAAAAATTCTCCATTGGTTTTTCTCAAAGCCCGAAATTCTCCCATTAATCAACCTCTCCGATTATGGGATTTGAGATTCTCTTTAAAATATATTTCTGTTCTGATGCTGAGGGACGACACACTGCACCATCTTTTGCCATTAACTTTTTTTTTCATTAGCTCGTCGGATTACTTTGTGTTCAGTTGCTTGGTTGAAAAGTATCTGTGGAGACCTTGAACCCAGGATCATTCTTTCATTTTGGCAAGAGCAAACCAACTCAGGGATGGCAGAGACGGGCCAGAGGTGCCGTGGCTGAGGGTGGAGGGTCTGATGAGGAAGCCTGCTCCAGGAAGCTCTGATCCCTGGTCCATCTGCAGAGAACGTGGACAATTGGAAGTTGCTTCTCCTGAGCTTGAGGGTTCCTTAGTTAGCAAAGTAATAAGGACTATATATTACCAAGGACCCAAGGCCTACTGAGAATTTCTTGTGTGTGTGTTAATCTCAGCAGAGCAAAGCTATGCCAAGCTTCAAACTAATCTGCATTAATGAACAGCCTCCTTGCTTTCCATCTTTATGATGTGTGCAGCATGGTGACTTGTTTCTCCACGGCTTGTGATGGGATGGCTGACTGATGAATCACCTTCTCTGAGAAGCTTGTCTGTGAGCAGTAACATTGCAAATGGGTGCAAATCAAAACGTCTGTTATGATTTCATTAAAAGGATGACACAGGCTCCTAGTTTCCAAAATTATCCCCTCTCTTCCCATGACCCACTGAAGTTTCTGTCTCTGTGTGGGTGTGAGTTGAACCAGTCTCTGCACTAGTGCTGTATATTGGAAGACGCAGCTACTTGGGACAATTCTGACACATCCTAACTTGGCTAGTCAAGCAGGAGAAAAGGCTGGAGGAGATTATTTTGGGGTCAGATACAGGTATTTGGAGTGAATTGAATAGAAGAGTTGGAACCAGGGCCAGATCCAGAAAAGCTGGAAATAGTGGAGCGGAAGCATGGAAAAGAAGAGGAGGAGGAAAGATAAAGTAGAGTGCAGATGGGTTGCTCTTGGGTTTTAAATTTAGGCCTTAAACCCGTGAGCACAAGATATTCCTTAAGGTGATACCACCATAATCAACCACCACCACCATCATCACCACCATCACCATCATCACCATCACCATCATCACCACCATCACCGTCATCACCACCATCACCATCATCACCATCACCATCATTACCACCATCACCATCATCACCATCACCATCCTCCTCCTCCTCCAGTCTGGCACTACGCTAATTGCTTTATATGTCTTTATCTTTAATCCTCACAGCAACCTTTTAAGGGAGGTGTTACTATTCTTCTTCTTTCTTTTCTTCTTAAAAAAAAATTGGATAGAATTCATAAATCATAAAATTCACCCTTTTAAAATGCACGTTTCTGTGGTTTAGTATATTTCAGAGTTGTACAACCATCATCCCTGTCTGATTCCAGAACATTTTATCACCCAAAAGAAACCCTGTACCTGTTAGCAGTCACTGCTTATTCTTTCCTACCCCATAGACCCTGGTAACAACTAGTCTACTTTCTGTCTCTTTAGGTTGCTTATTCTGGATATTTCCTATAAATGGAATCATACAGTATGTAAACCTTTGTGACTGGCATCTGTCACTTAGCATAATGTTTTCAAGGTTCATCTACGTTGTAGTGTGTATCAGTACTTCATTCCTTTTTATGGCTGAATAAAATTCCATTGTATGAATACACCATATTTTGTTTATCCACTCATTGATGGGTGTTTTTCTTTGTTATTATGAATGGTGCTGATAGGAACATTAATGTACAAGTTTTTGCATTGACATATACTTTCAAATTTCTTGGGTATATACCTAGGAGGGGATTTGCTGAATCATATGGTAATTCCATGTTTTTTCATGTGCTTATTAGCCATTTTATATCTTCTTTGGAGAAATGTCTATTCAAATAATTTTCCAGTTTGTAATTGGGCTATTTATTTTTTATTGTTGAACGTAATAGTTCTTTATATTTTCTGTATACTGGACCTTCATCAGGTATGTAATTTACAATTATTTTCTCCCATTCTGTGGAATGTTTTTTCATTTTCTTTATAGTATCCTTTGAGCATAAAATTTTTTAATTTTGATGACATTATTTTATCTTTTCTTTCTTTTGTTGCTTCTGCTTCTAGTGTCATGTCTAAGAAACACCGTCTGATCCAAGATCACAAAGATATACTCCTATGTTTTTTCCTAAGTGTTTCATAGTTTTTAACACATATTTTGATCTTTGATACATTTTGATATATTTTTTAAGATCATGTGTATATAATTTTTGTATATGGTGTGACGTTGGGCTCCAATTTCATTCTTTTGTATAAGAATATTCAGTTGTCTTAGCCCTATTTTTGAGAAGAGATTTTCCCATTGAATAATCTTGGCAATTGGTGAAAGTCAACTGTCCATAAATATCTGTATTTATTTCTGGATTCTGAATTCTATTTCATTAATCTATCTGTCTATCATTATGCCAGTATAAAGCAGTGTTGATTACTGTAGCTTCATCATAAGTTTTGAAATTGGGAAGTGTGAGTCCTCTGAATTTGTTCTTTTTTAAAGATTGTTTTAGCTATTCTGGACCCCTTGCATTTCTATATGAATTTTAAGATGAGCTTGGTCAATTTCTCAAAAAAGCAAGATTTTGATAGGGATTGTGTTGAATCTGTAGATCAATTGGAGGGGGTATTGCTATTTTAGTAATATTGTCTTCTAGTCCGTGAACATGGGATGTTTTTATTTATTTAAGTGTTCCTTAATTTTTTTCAACTGTATTCTGTAGTTTTCAGTGTAAAATTTTTTCACTTTTTGGTTAAATTTATTTTAAAATATTTTTGATGCTATTGGAAATGGAATTGTTTTCTTAATTTGTTTTTTGGGGATTGTTCTTAGCTAGTATATAGAAATACAATTGATTTAGTACATTGATCTTGTATTCCGTAACCTTGTTGAACTCATTTATTAGTTCTAGTACTCTTTTGATTTTGTGGATTCCTTAAGATTTTCTATATGCAAAATCATATAATGTACAAAAGGAGATAGTTTTACTTCTTTTCTAATATGGATGGCCTTTTATTTCGATTTTTTGCCTAATATTCTTAGCTGGACCTCCAGTATAATGTTGAATAGAAATGGTGAGAGCTGACACTCTTGTCAGACTCACCAAAACCTTTTAGCTTGGTCACCGAGCCATACTGTGTCATAGCTTTTATATATATAAGTTATATATATGGGGTTGCTACATAAGTATATATTATATATAATGATATAATTACGTATATGTATGTCTTATGGATTTGTACTATTGACTCCAAAGAGCTCTACCAGCTTGGACAGCAATGTTTTTCTGGGAAAATAAGCTTGCATTTCTTACTAACAGTGAGCAAGAATTTCCTCTAGCTCCACGCTGCTGCTGATAAGACTCATAATGGAAGGCAAGGACTGGGGAGTGTTTGTTTGTTTGTTTGTCTGTTTTATTATGCACATATCATGTATATATACAGTCAGGCATAGTTTTGTTACTTGGTTGCATTGTATTACTAGTTTATTTATTAGTATATAAAATTTATATATTCACAAAATCATCTATTTCTCAGTTAAAACCCTTTCCCCTCTCTTCCTGTTCTTCCCCCATGGAGTCAACTCTGAAACATGCAAGAGAAACTGTAAGGAATTGTACTCAAGAAAACATGTGAGAAACCTATGATAGCTTTTTATATGTATAGTGACCATATAATTTGTAATTAATGAGCACAGTTTTGAGAGTGAAAGGGGAAATCAGTAATAATTAAGAGGCAGCAGACGAAAGCTAAGACTGGCTGAGGAAAACTGAGACATAAGCTCACGCTACAGTAAGTCCCCTACATACAAACGAGTTCTGTTCCGAGACCGCGTTCGTAAGTTCAGTTTGTTCGTGAGTCCAACAAAGTTAGCCTAGGTACCCAACTAACACAATCGGCTATATAGTACTGTACTGTAATGGGTTTATAATACTTTTCACACAAATAATACATAAACACAAAAAGAAAATATTTTTAATCTTACAGTACAGTACCTTGTAAAGTGCAGTAGTGCAGTGCAACAGCTGGCATCCAGGGGCTGGCATCGCGTGAACAGGCAAGAAGAGTTACTGACTGGAGGAGGGAGAGGAGGTGGGAGATGGTAGAGGTGAAGGATCGTCAGCGATAGGAGACGGAGGGCAGGCTGCAATGTCACTCACGCCTGACGTGGATGGCACAGGTTCTGGTTCCTTGCTGGATTCAATTCTATCTACCCTCTTGAAAAAACGATCCAGAGATGTCTAGGTGGTAGCTCTTTTTTTCTCGGCATAGATGACAAGGGAGCACTGGATTGCATTCTGAATGGCTGCTGCAAACTTCGTGTACCGTTCTACATTCAGGTCCTGTACCTCAAAAACTAACAGTGCCTCCTCAAATAAAGAAAATCCCCTTGCTATTTCCTGTGTCATGAACCTCTTCAGTTCTTCAGTTACCTCTTCCTCTTGTCTCTCTTCGTCCTTCCTCTGGACCTCCAATTCCATCATTGCTTGGCGCTTCTTAACAGCACCAGCTACATCACTGCTGCTTTTACGCTTGCTTCCGGACATCCTGGGCTTGAAATAAAGATACTTACTGTACTGCTGTATTCTATACAGTACTGTACAGTCAAGTACACAAAAGCACAACCACTTGTAGAGGATGCATGCATGTGACAACGTATGCCAGACACATGAACTAATTTACTTGATTGGACACGTGAACGCACGTTCGCCTCTTTGGAAGCTCTCAACTTGAAGGTTCATATGTAGGGACTTACTGTACTTAGAAGAGAAGATAATAAAACATGTTTTTTAATATCTACTTTATACTTTGATTTGAACACCAAATGTCATCAATATATAGCACGTGTCTTATTATACCGACCCCTGTTGTCTGATGAAATGTGAGTCTAGAATCACATTCTAGCTTATGTAATTCTAAAGAAGCGTTTCCAGGAGTGGTTCAATGTGCTCTTTTGCAAAACAGCATTAGCCATGAGTATGTTCTTCGGGTAATGTGATGCACTGACTTGGCATCTCAGTCAGTGACAGGAGGCACTTTTCTCTTTTTTGAGGAAATGTCCTGTCTTGACCTGAGGCTCATGTAGTGCACAGGCCTCTGCTAAAGCAGATTGTTTTTCTGGACCAGACACAAGCCAGGATTTTAAACTTGTGAAAATGCATAATAATTTGTCCTCCTGCATGTCTGGAGTCTGAATTGATGGTTCTCATTTAACCACCAGCACAGATCACAGGCGGTACCCAACTCACCAGTGTGAGGAATTCCTAACATTCATCAGAAAGTTGGATGTTTGGCACTAGGGTTGATTTTCCTCACAAAAACAGCGACAATTAGGTTCCCAGGTTTGTCAACAGAGCCTTGAGCACCCCAAGTGTGCTGTATTATTGACCCCATATTGTCCTCACAGTGCTCTGCCGGCCCTGTTTGGACCACAAAGTTTTCTGTGAAAATGTGAGCGAGGATTTCCCCTAGTTCCAAGTTGCTGATGGCAAGGCTCGTGGTTTGGGGCTGGGGTTTGGGGAAGGCAGGACAGTGGGGTCTAGGGTGCTGTATTAGTTTCCTATTGCTGCTGTAGGAAATTACCACAAATTTAGTGGCTTAAAGGCACACAAGTTTACTGTCTTACAGTTCCAGAGATCAGAATTCCTTCGTGGGTCTCAATGGGCTAAAATCAAGGTGCCTGCAGGGCTGCATTCCTTCTGGAGGCTCTAGGGAAGAATCTGTTTCCTTGCCTTTTCCAGCTTCTAGAGGCTGCCCACGTTCCTTGTCTCATGGCTCTCCTTCTCCATCTTCAAATCCTGCGGCGGTTAAGTCCGTCTCATGCTGCCGTCTCGCTGGGTCTCTCTTCTCCCTCCCTCTTCCACTTCCAAAGACCAAAGTGACTACATTGGGCCTACCTGGATAATCCAGATTCATCTCCCCATGTCAACGTCAGCTGAGTAGCAACCTCAGTTCCATCTGCAACCTTCATTCCCCTTTGCCATATAAAGTAACATATTCACAGGTTCCAGGGATTCGGTCACAGACATCTTTGAGGGGCCGTTATTCTGCCACAGGTAACCAGGAGTAAGGGGGTCCATCCGAGTGTCACATTCAGTTAATTGCTAAGTTTTATTGATAGTGTTTTGGAACTCCCAACAGAAACACCCTTATCTTTTACATCTCCCTAGCTGTTTTCCTTACTGCCTCTCACATGTAATGCTTTTGCAATACATTAATAGCTACAGAAGTCCAGCTTTTAGAAAGAGTAAACATGATTGAGCCACTGAAGTGACCTGGGCAGGCCTCATGGAGGGGGCTGGCCTTAGGGAAGGTGATGAACGTACAGGACAGGCTTCCAGAAGGGATATCTTGGGACAAATGTAAAGATTTCAAGTTATTAGGAATGGCTAGGGATAGGTGGTGAGAAGAAAGGGTCGTGTCGGGGAAACCACGTCAAGGAAGGGGATGATTCGAGAGACTCCTGAGTTCCAGCCTGACTATGGGTTTGTGTAAACATACAGATTGGCCTTCTGCAAGAGCGTAAGATTGGGCCACGTCCTGGCCAGCCTGATCCTGCCGGTGAGGAGGAACTGTGAGGCCCTGATACTGCTCTGCTCTGCCCCTCAGACGTGGGATGGAAATGAATCATGAATCTTCAGTTTCACCAAGAGCCTGCTTTGTAAACCAGTTTGAGGCCCACACTCTTTGCAGCATCTCATTCAAAGAAATTCCGGTCCAGCATCTAATAATACTTGAAAAGCAGTTTAAATCTTGACTTCAGTCTTGAGAAAATGCCAAAGAGGGCACGAAATTTTCAAAGCCCCGTTGCCTTTCCTTACATCTCTTTGACTCCCATACAAAGATCGGCCTCCCCTCTCCTCCTTCCACTCTAATGACTCAGGTCACAGGGACTTCTTTGCTTCCTTGTCTGTTTCACTCTCTTTCCTGTTTCTGTTCAATTTGGTGAAAGTCCAGCTAGGCTCTTGCTTCACGATCCAGGAAAGCAAAGGCAGGTTCTCCTCTGTGGGTGGCAGGGGGATGGGCTCTTGACACTCATACTCGTTTTTCCTGTCGCATTTAGTTCTTTCAGCCAAGGTAGAGAGCAGGGAGGCGAGGGCTGGCGGGCACGCAAGGCCATGGGCAGGGCGGTCCCCAGGCGGCTGTGGCCTTCTCCCTGCTAATGGAATCGGTGTCGTGAAGCAGCGAGGGCTCCACAAGAGCGGAACCGAAGCCGGCACCCGTGGGGCTGCAGGAAGAGGCAGAATCTTGCTGGGGTTTCATTTAAATGGATGCATTTTACAAATATTGGATTTTAGCTCACTCAGGAAACAATTAAACTCCAAATCGTGTTGTACATATTAAATCATAACAGTGGGGAGGCAAATGCAGAGGTGCTTAGCAGATTTAAGAATTAATAGAACAGAAATTGGTACCGTGAAATTAGCGCCTCGTCCATCTAATCGAATGGTGCATTTACCCACAGTGCCAAAATAGATACAGTTAGGCATAGCACTTATCTTTCCTGTGGCACCTGATGGCTGGAGGTCTTAAAGAACTTTTCAAATTACCCTTCTAAAGTAATTAAATCTCTGCCTGGAGGTAGGGGGAAGAAGAAGAAGCCATCCGTAAAATAAAATGCAAAGACTCTCGCTTTTCCTGTCGCTTTGTAATGCTGGCAGGCTGGTTTCTTTCTCTGTCCACACATGCATTTTCGTGGAGCTGCCAGGTGACCACCAGCATTGGGTTGGTCTTCCTTGGGGCCACTGTAAATCCAGCCTTATCCTTGGAATCTTGCCCGCCAGTTCTTCTAGAAGTGACTGCCTCTTCTGATCTACTGAAATCCTTAATACGTGGAAGTAAATGCTAAGTACCTTGTATTATTAATAGACTGAGCTCCACAATCAGGTTCTTGTCTTTTGGGGAGTATGGGCCATGTCTTTCTTTTTTTTTTTTTTTGCGGTACGCGGGCCTCTCACTGCCGTGGCCTCTCCCGTTGCGGAGCACAGGCTCCGGACGCGCAGGCTCAGTGGCCATGGCTCACGGGCCCAGCCGCTCCGCGGCATGTGGGATCTTCCTGGACCGGGGCACGAACCCGTGTCCCCTGCATCGGCAGGCGGACTCTCAACCACTGCGCCACCAGGGAAGCCCCCATGTCTTTCTTATATGTGTTTTGTTTTGTTTTTCCTGCAGCTCCCAGCATGGTGTTTCATACATAGCTGGTGCCAGGAGGAATATTAAAAATATTTAATAACTGACTAGGGCACCAACTGATCAGAACAGATGTTGGGGGCTAACACCCAGTACAGCGATGCCACCATGAACCCACTAAATGTCAGCCCTGTAGGGTACAGAATTGTTCATTGGCTTACAAAATGGACCCAGGCTGTGACCGGTTCCTTCTTCTGGAGCAGAGGGTATTGCCAATATGACTAATATAATTGGAAAGTTATAGCATCTTTATTTTACAAGTGGACAGACATTTTAAACTAACTTCCTGAATGATACTGCGGCTTGCAAACTGCATTTAAGTTTTGCATGTAACGACAACATGATGACACTTATAATGACAATGCCACACATTTTTATGATTCTTTATAAATTCTTAAAAGAATGTTCCCATCTGTGATCTCATTTTATTTTCTTAGCAACTCTGAGATAAATATGACAGATATTAATATTCTCAAATTATAAAGAAATGGAACATCACAAAGATTATGCCTTGGGTATTGCATCATGTAAATATTCACACACATGCCCCTATGCACACATATGTACATGAACAGACTTACACGTAAAAGGATGATGCCTATGCTTGGGAAGCAGATGGTTCAAAGAGATGAGAAGTCCTGGTATTGTTTAAGAATACGTACAGTGCAACACATTGAAAGTTTGGAGGGTGGACAGAAACATTAGTATTCATCTCAGGTGGATGAAGCTTCTCACCAGAAGTGTGTTTAGAACAGGAGTTTTGAGAAACTCAAAAGAGTGAAGCAACTTCAGGAGTTTGGGGTATATATTTATACTTATATAACTGGTTAAAATTTCTCAGTCTAGTACAGGTTACCGTATCCTGGGATCCAACGATAAACTTTCAAAAGGGTCTTTGAATACTCTGAAATTATATACGGCACTTTGTATGTATAGATGTGAACTTATCTGGGGAGTGAATCCATGGATTTCATTGAGTTTTCAAAGACTCTGTCATTCAAAATAGTTTAATAATCTCTGCTTCAGGGAGTCTCAGTTATTTACCTTAAATGATTAATAGAGTAGCATAAATTAGGGTTTAGGATTAACACAAATAATTTGCAGACTTATAATGATGTATGAGTTTAAGTGGTTCGTTAACCTATACACTCTCATGGCAAGAATATACTTATTATCTTTTATTCTAAGTCGTCTTTTCTAGGTTGCTTTGCTGTTTCTACTATTTCCAGCTTCCTCAATCTCCTTTTCTGGAAGCCTTAATTTTACAATTTTCTGCACCTCTAGGCAATTTCCCTCTTACTATTTAGGGTATAAAAGAACTTGAATGACCCCAGGCTCTAGAGAAGGACTGTAAGTTTCTACCTCAAGCACCCTCCTGAGTAAATGCCATCACTCAGACCCTCGAATTCTCACCTAGACTTTTCTGTCCATATTATGCCCAAGAGCTGAATGGTTTGCACATTCTTTCTCTATTACCCAACCTATTAATTTTCTGATCAAGAGTAACTGCTACCACATGATTACCTTGTTGGTGACAGTAACATATTGACTCGATTAACTTTCAAGGGGGAAGTAATAGAGGTTAATGGCCCACATTTGTTTATATCCTGTTAATAGGTGAGGCTATGGGGGATTGTGGAAAAGACTGGAAATTAGGGCCTCTGGGTTTCATCCCAGCTCTACCACTGCATGCCCTCTGCCTAACACGTAACCTCTTCTCATCTCTGAAATGGCCTCAGTTGTGAGAGGTCCTTTCTGACATACATTTATATCATTCTTTAATAGGGCACCTGAGCAGATAGAGAATCATTTTGGAGAGATCTCCAACTCTCAGAGATAATTTTGGAGTTTCCAAAATGCTTGCCTCATCTCTCGCTTAATCAGTGGTTTGTGAGAAATCACTGTGGTTATTGAAGCACAGGGCACCATTTTTACAGCTTCCATTAAGGAGTGAAGCCAGGCTGTGGCTGCGCTGGCTCAATAAATCATTTGTACTGGGAATGTATTTGTCAGTTTTTCCGCAGATTGTGTGATTACGGCATCGTTTTATTTCCAGTGCTCATAAGTGGGGATTAGAGCTGACATTTGGTAATTGAAACAGTGTTCTACCTTTCATAGCACAGTTAGCAGGAATTGTTAAGAGTTTTATTTCTCTCCAAAGGGTTTTCTCTTGCTGGCTGCCTCCAAGTTCCCAGGGTTTCACACATTCTGCACCGGGCGGGCTCGCCAGGACATCGAAGACCACTACCAACAGCTGCTACAAGTTTAAAATCTTTAGAAGAAGGAACAGATTGCAGTTTGCTCCTGAGGGTTTGTTGAGTTTACATTTCTGAAATGTTAAGAGACACACAGTATAAAAATTTTGAACATTTTGCCTTGTGCCTTTATTTATTTATTTTGATTGAAGTATAGTTGATTTAATATTTGCTGTATAGCAAAGTGATTCAGTTATACATCTATATACATTCTTTTTCATATTCTTAAGAATTTTTAACATTATTAATGAGTAGAGTTCTTCCTTCTTCAGGTCTGAAGGGAAAGGGTTCTCTTCTTTCCATGATCCTTCTTGCTCACCAACTCCCAGCATCGCTGTCACTGTGTGCCAGACCCCGTCAGTATTCATCACAATGACCCTAAGGGGTCCTCAACATAATAGTCTGCATTTTATCGGAGTGTGAGCTGATTGGCTCCAAATCAGGAGTCTGCCTTCCCCACTGGCACCCCATTGCTTCACACGTTCACATCACTTTTAGAGGGATTTCTTTTCTCATTATTGTTAATGCTGTTCTACCTATAATGGCGTTAGAGTCGACAGCTTTGCCCTACGCCACCTCCTCTCACCCTAATCACACATATCCACACACACACAGGGACACACGCACAATCCCTCACACACAGACATCAGCACAGACACGTGCACATAAACTATCAGAGGCTCTATCGCACGCGTATGCACACACGTGCACACGCACACACTCACACTCACACACATTGAAAGTAAAACCCCCAGAGTTTCCATGGTGCATTTTCCCGAGACTCCTCTTCTCCCTCACCCGGGACTCTGACTCCCTGCTGCTCTAAGTTGCCCCCCTCTGACCCCTGCTTCTCCCTTCCTGAGCAGTGTAGCCAGCTTCCTGCATCTTCCACCTCCTGCTAAGGATAGAGGTGTGGGGCTGAGAGGTTAAGGCAAAAGGCTCTGTCTGCATGCCTGTGGGAGTTTTTAGGCAGACAGATGGTTGGGATCAGGGGCGAGGTTGGCTCCAGTACCTGGTAGTGGGGTCATGTCCTACCGCTGCTGGGCTGACATGGGGACATAAAATCTTACCCCTCGACACTGTAGGAATGGGGCTGCCCCAGGAACCTGGCAGGGCGGTGCAAGCCTGGGGAAGTATGGAAAAGGACCCATGGCTAGTTTATATATATATATATATATATATATTTTTTTTTTAGTGGTACGCGGGCCTCTCACTGCTGTGGCCTCTCCCGTTGCAGAGCACAGGCTCCGGATGCACAGGCTCAGCGACCGATCACGGGCCCAGCCGCTCCGCGGCATGTGGGATCTTCCTGGACCGGAGCACGAACCCGTGTCCCCTGCATCGGCAGGCGGACTCTCAACCACTGCGCCACCAGGGAAGCCCCTATATATTTTTTTAATTAATTTTTTATTGGAGTAGAGTTGCTTTACAATATTGTGTTTCTACTGTGCAGCAAAGTGAATCAGCTATACGTCTATATATATCCCCTCATTTTGGATTTCCTTCCCGTTTAGGTCACCACAGAGCACTGAACAGAGTTCCCTGTGCTATACGGTAGGTTCTCATGAGGCATCTATTTTATACATGGTATCAATGGTGTATATGCGTCCATCGCACTCTTGCTTGCCTCGCCCGTACCGCCTCTCCCGAGGTGCCCCGTAGTGACCCAGCAATAATAACACAAGATTCATAATAGTGTGGTTTTAGAGGCAAACAACTTCTCCCTTTGGAAGGCTGATGTCAGAAATTCCCTTGGAGATGAACAAAGTCGTATGCCTTCTCCCAAGTTTAAAGATAAGGGGGAGCATGTGGGTGTCCTCAGAGAGCTGACCTAGTGGCTTTCACACACACAAAGATCGCTGTGGTGTGAGCTCAGAGCCACGGGCTGGGGCTGGGACAATGGGCTCCCTCTGGTGGCCTCAGACAAGCCGCCACCTCTCTCTGTGTCGTATTTTTCCCATCTGCCGAAAGATGAAAGTGTTGGCTTAGAAAATCTCCAAAGCCCTTTCATGGCTAACTTCCAGATATGTGTATTATGATAAGTTGACCATGAAGCACTTTCATATTTTAATGGGGGTGGGGTAAAATGAGGACACAAGGGAACCAGCACCTGAAAGGGACCCAAGTGAAGTAGGGACATAGGCCCTAAGGTCAGGCCTCCTCACTTCAAACTGGTAAATCAAGGCTTTGGCCAGAGGTATGTTAGGTTGTCTGAGCTGGGCGTGTTCTGATCTCCACGGGGAGACGGCTTCCAAAGTTTGATGAGGATGGAGGATCTGCAAAGGTAAGAAGGGGACAAGGAAATAGCCTGTTTCACAATCTCATCAAGGGTCTCCTGGTTGCATTAGATTAGGCACTGTAAGAATTACAGGCAGGCACAACTCCTGCCTAGTGGAGTCTCACAAGCTGTGTGACCCTGGGAAAGCTGCTTAACCTCTCTGAACTTCAGATGATTCCCCTCTAAGGTAGGGATAACAATTCCTACCTGGGAGGCTTCGTGAGCTAGGGTTTGCAGAAACGCCAGCTAGAGAGCAGAGTATATATGGCAGGCTGTTCGTGAATGGTCTCACAGAGATGCATCCATGGCTCAGACACTTGACCTGGGATTGTAGCAAGTTCCATAGAGCAGAGAATAACATGAATAAATAACATTTAGCTCTTTGGTGTTCGGAAAGCATTTTGCTTTTAAATATTCCTGCCTGCAGGAGGTTTTCTAAAGGTCAGCTCCATACAGCTTATTAAGGAAGATGATTAAATCAGTTGGCAGTTTGAGAAGAAAAAGCAGATGGATTTCAACAGCATCCTCCCCTCACGATTGACATTTTCTTTTACAAATCAAGGTGAGATTGTGGATTTGCTCTCGTGGTTCTCCGAAGGAGACCGTGGTGGTGCTGGGATGCGGCTCCGGTGCCTTCTGCCTTGTTTACGCCCAGCTGTTATTCTTGTTCCTGTCACTGCCAGTTACTGAAGAATCCATCATGCCTGAGACTCACAAGGGGGCTTCTTTTCTGCTTCCTGAGGAGGAGTGGCAGGGGCAGTGGAGGTGAACAAATTGGATTGATTACCATCTGAAGACAGGGTTCGAGCTTCTGTCCTAATCATGCTGGCGGGACCGCCAGGCTGTCTGATTCACTCAGACAAAAGCCCTGAGAAAACAGGGAGGGTTAGGAGCCCATATGCTCACCTGGTAGTCTAGCGGCCGCTCTGGATTGAGCAGGACTTCAGAAATACGGAGAACATTTTTACTGCTAATAACCTCCCACAAATGTCATAACCAAGGCTCTGAATGCAAGAGACATGCCAAGATCTAATTCCACGTACTTATGTGTGTGGCTTTCTGATATCGACTGAGGTATTAATTGCTGCGTGTGTTCCTTTTTGTACTCCCCTTCCTGCAGGTAACTGGCTCAGCACATCATTGATTCGGGAGAGCTACGTGGTGGGGTAGAAGGTAGAAGTGGCCTGTTAGTCCCTCTGTCTCTGCTTTTTCAAAAGCTGAATTGCTCAGGAGAACAAATAGGGTTTGCTGAGGAGGTAGAAAGAAAGGAGAAGTGATTTTAGAGAATTGTTAGAGAAGCAAGAGAGATCAAAAGACTCTCTCCACTGACCCCCACCCCACCCTGCCCTCTACTAGGCTGGGAGATGAGGGAGAGAGATATCGGAAGCACTGAGATAACTTACTCATCAATCCTATTTTGTTCTATGTATTCATGTATTTATCACTCCTGGGTGCCCACTTCTGGGTGTACACTTCCTTCTCTCCTTACTAGGACCAAAGCCTTTGGCTCATCTCATGAGCTCATGTATTGCCTGTTTCCTCTGTTTCTGGAAGACTGGTTTTATGAAATATCTGGAATTTCTCATATCACAAAGAAAAAGTGCAGATTTTCCAGAATGACCAGGGGGTCTGTACACATAGCACTGAGCATCGTTGGAGAGATTAGAACTGAAGACACTCTTCTAAGATAAGATGTTACTATAAGGCGGAATGCATAACAACAGTGTACAATGTTTCCTAGGAACTCCAGCATTTCAATTTTATTATACTTTTATTGAATATTCAATAAAAGAATATGACACCCTTTCAAATCGTGTTCTTGTAACCTCCTGCTATGAAGATAAATGAAGACAGATCTGTGCTATCAGCACAAGTGGCATTCAACCGATTCTAAAACTTATATTTTTCCTGTATTGAGCATATTTTAAATGCACAGCATTAAAATCCTTGGTTCCTAATAGCTCAGTCCTTTCACTTGCATATCACATTGCATTCAACAGTTCAGCATTTTTGTCTGAGAACATTTTTGGACGCTAGTTGGTGCTATTGTTGGCTAGTAATGGTACTGTTTCCTTCATTCATTCCACAAAAATTTATTGAGTGCCTACTCATTGCCAGGCATTGCGTTAGGCTCTAGAGAGGACTAGGACATACTGTCTTCGTTGTCAATGAGTTTGCAGTCGACCAGGCAAGATGAACTCAGCTGACTCTATCTTAATGATCCTCTAAGCTCCGTAGCAATGTGAGGCAGAGGGTGATACGATGGGCACCCAATCCTGGCTGCAGGGGGCCGAGGAGAGGCAGGGCAGGGAGGGCTTCCACAAGCAGAGGAGTAAGGGTTACCCAGGGGAAGGGGAAACGGGGAAAGGGGCAGCAGCATGTCCAAGGGTAGGTATCCATCAACTGGACATGCCTATTTGACTCAGGGACAATTTCAGATTTCAAAACACAAACCAGTAACTTCCGGCTGAGTAATACATGTAATAGACAACCCTATGCTGGTGCTCGCCTCACTCACATTTATAGTCCAGACTCTATCAGTTAAATCATGCTCCTTTACATGGAGGAGTGAAATTACTTTCCAAAAAATTGCAAATGTATGTGCAAAAGTGCAACGTTTAACATTTTTGCATAGTGATGACTTTGTCCCGTCTTCCTGGAAAATTGCAGTACTTGCCCCCAGACCAGTGCCTCCAGGGGAATCCAGCTTTCAGAGTCTGTACCTTCTTCTGCCCCTTCCACTGGGTGCCTTGTCAGGCTGCTGGACCTGGAAGTTACCCTCCCTCTTGCCTCTGGTCCTTCACAAGCCTGAAGTAAGTCTTTGATTTCATGAAAGGAGAGATCTTTCTTGGACTGTCCAGTTCTCCAAAGCAGGAACATGTCAATGGAGTCTTTTAAAAGCAATAGAGGTGGCAGTAGGACCCAACAAGTTCACTGGACTTGGCCATTAGGAGGCCATTGATGACCTTGGCTTGAGCAGAGAAGCCAGATTGGGGTGGGTTGAGGAATGAATGAGAGCTGTGCAAATGGAAATCATGAGTGGGGTCTTCTCAGTTAGGACTTGGCTTGACAAAGGCGAGTAGAAAGGGACTAGACGGTGGGTGCAGGGACAAGTTGAGATACAGAGAAAACAGGTCTAGACATTTCCCATGCTACCTATTGCCACTTTTCATGCTCTTAAACCTGAAAGTCACTTAAAAAAGGTACTTGTACATTTCAGTTTTTCCCCCAAATAGCCATTGTTTCCTAAACAGAAAAAGTTTAACATCCTCTGCCTATCACTGACATCCAGAAAGAAAATGCAGTTCATTTTTTCCCTTTCAAATCATTAAGAACAATTCAATCACTTCGGGAAAATTCTTGTCATTGTCAGTGTGCCGAAACAAGCTGTGGTTCTGCCCATGGGCACCGCGTTAATACATACATTTATTCTCTTTGCTCGCACAGAGACCCTGGGTTGCTTGTTTCCGTAAAGGCTGCCTGTCATCTCTTATGGGACCTTCATGTGTCAGTGATACCGGTTACCTCACGTCACAGCCCATCAGTCGGCTTATCTCCAGAAGAATGTGAAATTGCCTAACAAGCCTGCAAATGTGAAGGGCTCCACGGTGGCTTAATCACACATGATGTTCCCCTGTCTCATCAGTCCCTATACTGAGGCTGCACCTCTCATTTCTTAGACAAATACTAGAGCTGTGGCTGGACTATCCCAGTTGTGTGGGGTTTTAACCCCCATTCCTCAATTCCAGGGTGAATTTCATTCTGGAAGCCCTCCCGTGCCCTTCTCCCCACCTTAGAATATTTCAATCATCTCCTTCCCTAAAACTGATCTGGGCAATCTGGCAACCTGGCAAAATTATTTTAAGCCCAGGCTTTTAACTGTGTTTGGAGTGAGTGATAGCCTTGGAAACTTACTTGGGGGTAATGCACACATCCAAGTATATATGTCCAGCAACGTTTGCCACTTTGGGAGGGTGTGTACTCCCTTGATGCTTGCCCTCTTTGCAGAATTCTCCTGCCAGGGTCTTCTATAATCCACTAGCTGTCAGCAGGGATGGTTGTGATCAAAACTGCCCCCTCCAAAAAAGGTGCACGTTCTGTGAAGTGAAAGACATCATGGTGGATGCAAAGATGAATAAAGCGATGGCCCAGCCCTCAACAAGGCAGAGGGCCATACATTGTATCAACGGTACATGTATTATATAAAGGACTAGGAAGCTGGGGACACAGTGTCATGAAGGAGCCAATAGTGTGATTATTTCTTAGTGTGATTATTTCTTAAAAGAAGGAGACGAACATGCCCAGGATAAGTCAGTGCTTTGTTCTGTGGTCCAGAGGTTTTGGGGGCAGCTGCTTCCTTATAGAATTTGTATTAACAACATTTAGAAATTTTCTGTATTCCTGATGCTGTGGCATTTGTGGCCTCGCTGGCTGGGGAAAGACTGCTGTTCCAAGGGGGCTAGTGAGTTCTTAGAGACAGCAAAACGCTCACCCCCAGGAGCATCCCTTTCATTTGCAAACTAACAAATCCAGAACCTTTCCTCTGAACTACCTCCTCTCTCTGGCTCAGACACTCTAGGAGGCAGGATTCCTCTGCCCTAATCAGCCAAAAGTGGGTACTAGACAACTAGAGACCACCTCTGTACCCAGAGCCCACTGATTATTCAGACGAACCAGTCCTAAACTGGTTCCTGCGGAAAGCACAATAAATGCTCTGGGCCATGATTTCCATTCACCCCTTTGGGCTCCTGACCAAACCTGGTGTTTTCCCATGTGACCCTGCATGGAGTAACATGCCCCATCCTCTCCGGAAGTGTTGTACTGAAACAAAATGTCTACACTGAACTCCTTTCAATGGCATTAGCCTCTCTGTGTTGTCACTCAGTCACCTCTATAAATTAACATCGTGCAGGTGCATTTTGAGATAGAAGTGGGCTCTGAGATGGAGGGTAACCCCGTAAGAAGAAAAGATCTTGGGTCTTGGGCCATCTGCTTCCTAGGGCTTATGGGGTGTGGGAGTGAGCCTTTCCCCTTGTCATTAAATTATTTACAAAAACATGATTTATAGCAGCGGCATACTTACACTTACATAATAATTTATTTAATTAACCTCCTGATTTATGTAAAAGAATGTTTTTATTTTTCCGCTCATAAATATTTCTGTGATAAGCATACTTTTAGATAAAGTGTGAACGTTCTTGTTTCTTTCCTTTAAGAAATTTTAAAGATAAAATGACTGAACCCAAAGAGACATTTTTGCTGAGATGGGATGAGCTGAAAAGAGATGTGTACCCTGAAAATTTCTGAAGGTGTGTTTGTTTCTGTTTCTGCTTCTTATTTTAAAATAAGACTTAAAATCATGGTTTTCGGGCTTCCCTGGTGGTGCAGTGGCTGAGAGTCCGCCTGCCGATGCAGGGGACACGGGTTCTTGCCCCGGTCCGGGAAGATCCCACATGCCGCAGAGCGGCTGGGCCTGTGAGCCATGGCCGCTGAGCCTGTGCGTCCGGAGCCTGTGCTCCGCAACGGAAGAGGCCACAGCAGTGAGAGGCCCGTGTACCAAAAAAAAAAAAAAAATCATGGTTTTCTAGGTAAGATAAACAATTTCCATACTTCTCAACCCTCAACTCTCTCTGCCCATATACCGGGCTAATTGCCAGTGGGCAGTTTTAAAACTCACACATGTTTTCATCTTTATAGTTAACTCAATTTATATAATACGTGGCCACTTCCCACATGTTAATAAACACAGACAGTAAAATTGTTAGACAGTGATTTCATCATTGTCTCCACAGTTCTTTTAAGTGCTTCAACATGCCTGTCACTGCTTTTTGCTGTAGCTGAGTAAGAGACCATCCCAGACCTCACAGACTGGGCTATTTGGTGCAGACATTGTTGAGTGAGCAGAGAAAAGATGACAACAGTGGTCAGAACCCTGGACACGTGCAGAATCAAATGAAATGTGACTCTAAGTTGACAGCTGATGTTTTTTTAGAAGTGGAGACATTAGGACTTCTACATCCAAGTGACTATGTCCTCGGGAACAAAGGCACATTAGAGGCTCTGTACCTAGAAGAGTGACACTGCTGTTTCCTTTTGGGAGTGTCCTTGTCATGTGCAACACCTACGGCCACATTTTCTTGATACTCCTCAGTGGCAGCGAGTCTTTATTCTTTGCGAGTGGATTTGCTTATTGACAAATTTCACTTGTCACCCGGACCCCAGTCTGAAGTTGTTCTGGGTCAAAAGGAACCAGGACTTCTTCAAGGCAAAGTCATCACTTTTTTCCTGTAGCTTATAAACTGGTTCTGAAGACAGTTCTCAAAGACAAGATTTCCAAAATATTTTGGGCAATAGCAGAATCTCCAGCCTGGACCTTTGGACTCCCAAAAGGATACTCAGATATAACATGTTTGGACACACACATGCACATGCACATACAATGATATTGGCCAAGGGGTCAAGGGAATGGACTGGGTGTCTGCTAAGGACCTTTCTAACTCTAGGGGTCTTTGCTTCTATTATCAATTTGATTAGTCAGGGAAAGCCTGGGAAGTGTCAAAGCCATCTTTATACCATCTACCATTCATATTTACCTCTGTAATCAGAGCAAGAGGACATCTCCCCTGTGATAAGTAGCCCAAATGGAAAAGGCCAGTGGGACTCATTTCTGGGTATTAGTCAAAACTGGGTGTGCCTAACAAAAGCAATGAATGTTATTTTCAGTTTCAGATCATTGTCTAAGTGAAATGGCTAAAATTAACTTCCTTAAGTATCACGGGAACCCAAGCATCCTCCAGAGGAAGAGGCTGTGAGGGGAATGGTGTGCACTCCACATCTGAGACCCCTGGTCTTGGCTTGACCAAAGCTCTTAGGGAGGCCCTGTGAAAATTTGCTGACTAGTCAGACCAGCAGCTGCTCATTGTACTGTTGTCTAAGAGTCGGTTTCATCCTTAAGGCACTGCTGGGGAGTCAGTCCCAGTCTTGCCTATCTCTTGGGGGTTATTACAAGTGTTAAAGAGGTAGTGCAGATAAAAAACCTTTAAAAATGTTTTATATTTATATTCCCATTACTAGGCTATGAGTTATCTAATAATATCAAAGACATTATATAGTCTGGGAAGTGGATTACTAGAATGTTATAAGTCCATCTTAGAATCAAGAAAATGTGCTAATAACTTATGGAAGTCACACCAAAGGTGGTTTAAGAGATGGATGCTAGTGGCTTGGTGGCAGGTGTTATAGAGAAAACTCAGCTCAGAGACTTGAAACCCATCGCCCATGCCTTCCCTTTCTCCTGACTGCTCATTCCCATACTGGCTCTGGATTTAAGGTTGAAGCTTGGGGATAGGGCGAGGGGCACGTTCCCCCCAGGAGTCACCAGCTGTGCTCCTGGGGCCCCTGGGCCGGTACTGTGACCTCTCTGTTTGTACACCTCCATGGTTTACTCTAGGACAGATTGAATTGGAAGAAATGTATGGTTCAGGGAAGAGCATAATGAAAGCAGGAACTCCTTATTCATAACGCAAATACACATTGAGCCCTTATTATAAAGCATAGCGCTAAAAGCTGGTACTGCAGAGGGGAGCAGTAAGTGGGCAAGAAAATCAATGTAGAGAGAAATGAAGCTACATTTCTCCAAAACATCCTTAAGATGTTACAGAAAAAGCCGAACAAAATTTTTGGCCAACCCAATAGAATGAAGGGAGGGAGGACACAGTTTGGGCAATGGAAGCGGATATGAGATATTCTCTCAAAACTGTCCATCCCCTCCCACTGCTACCCTCTACTGTAAGCTACCATTATCTACTGCCTGGGCTATTAGCCTCTTAGCTGAACCACTAACAGACACTCTGGTCCCCTTCTAATCTGTTCTTCTACTTGCACCCATCTCTAAAAACTCAAGGCTGTTCATGACGCTTCTCTGCCTATTACCCTTCATGGCTTCCCACTGCTCCTAAGATGAAGACTAAACTCTTAAGTGGACCAGCAAAGCCTGCATGGCCTGGTTCCTACTCTCTCTTCACCTCATCGTGCATCACACTTTCTCCAAGCTTCTGTTGCCACATGCTGGTTCTCTTTTTGTCCTGTATGGTCATCACGTTCCTTGCAGGGACAGGGGCTTTCAGCTGAGGTCCCTTCTGCCTGGTGCACTCTATACAGGGTGAATTTCCACATTTCCAGAGTGGATGATCACTTAATGCCAGAGTCCTTCCTTGATCTCTTTGTTTAGGTCAAACCCCCAATAGTGGGTGTGTCCTACATCACCTTTGTAGCAGTTTTACATGCTGGACTGTGGTGTTTGGTTATGATTCTTTCCCCTGCTGATATACTAGTTCTCTGAAGAGAGGGACCTCATCTGGTTTGGGTTACGGAGGTGTTCCCAGCACCTGATACATAGTAGGGGCTCATTAATATATGTTGAATCAATCAATAAAAGCAAATAGTGAGAAATAATGAAATCCCACTCTAAGACTGGACCAAAGAAATCTTCTCAAAGGTGTTGTCCTGACAGGAACGTTGAGTAAGTTTATAAGGTAACTCACCTGTCTGCCTTTTCTCCTCCAGATGAACAGAAATTCTATTTTCTAACTTTGAATCTCTCTACTGCATTCAAAGTCATTTCTAACATGCAGCTTCTTAAATTTCTCATATTAAAACAGCTTGAAATTCTAGGTGGAAAAGAGTCTTTTTCTATGAAAGCAAATAATTTAAATGTTATTCAGTTTGATCTGCAAACCAAGAAAATACCCAGAGTCAATTAGGCTTACTCAGGGGCTAGTAGGTGGTCCTGTGTCTCTGAAGCCGTTTCTTTTTCTTTTGCTTTACAGATGTGACTGTGGAAGCCAATATGATAATACAGAGTGACATTCATGTACTGCCAGCGGATTTAGCTGTTTTCTCGCCAAATGTTATGTTTGTTAAGACTGAGCTATCATCAAAACAAAACAAAGGAGTCGTTCAGGAAGTGAGTTCGAAATGCAATCTGGTATTACATTTCTGATAACAAGAATAAATCAGTTCCAATGAGTCTCAGTAAACAGGTTTTGACGTCCTTTGTAATTTTTAAATGACATCCTTAACTTATTACTTATGTGCGATTTATTTGAAGGGATTACTACTCATATATTAAAGACTCCAAGTCTGAGGATCTTTAATCAACTCCCATATCGTCAGTCATCAGGACAGAATGTTGAGGGAGAGCATATACTGCCTTCTAATAAACCTTCCCAAGGCCTAGAGAAGCTGCAGAGACAGCAGGTTTCAGATTTTATATGGCATTTGCTCAGTTCAGTGAGCATCTGCTGGGTACCATTTTGTAGCAAGCACTATGCCAGCCAAAGAGGGAGGAGAGCAAGAATGGTAGTCAGTGACTTGAAGTAGCTGCTTCTTAATGTTTATTCTATGGCTGGGCAGCAGGCTTGAGAAGCACTGCCTTATAGTTACAAGTATTACAGTCCCTATTGATGAGATCCTTCACTGCTTAAGGAAGGGCATTGAAACTACAGGCTTAATTAGGGCAAAAAAAATTACAAATCCAAGTCGTAAAAGTGGTTCCCTCCGAAAATCCACATTGTGGTAATTAATGGCAATCTGTCCCATGTATTTTAAAAGGCGAGAGGTGGGGCTTCCCTGGTGGCGCAGTGGTTTAGAGTCCGCCTGCCGATGCAGGGGCTGCGGGTTCGTGCCCCGGCCCGGGAAGATCCCACATGCCGCGGAGCGGCTGTGCCTGTGATCCATGGCCGCTGAGCCTGCGCGTCCGGAGCCCGTGCTCCGCAGCGGGAGGGGCCGCAACAGTGAGAGGCCCGCGTACCGCAAAAAAAAAAAAAAAGGCGAGAGGTGGAGAAAAGATGAATGGTTCTTCTCTGAAGACATAGGTTGTCTCTGAAAGTTAAAGGAGATTTTGTCTGTTTCTTGAAGTGTCTTCTAATTTTTTGCCTACGGGCTACTTTTTATAATAGGATACTTGTTCATGAAACTGTTTCTTGATCTTTGCTTGAAAATCCCCTTTTATACCAGCAAAAATCTGCCGCAGCTGGGATCCCACGCGCTCCTATTTTAAACACCTTGTTACAAGAGATGCAGTGCGGAAGGCATTTCTTGATTCTGTACTGCCAATTCAACATTCACTTTATCTTAGGATATTTGCTGTTATCAATTGGAATGGCTCTGTCAGCTAAAGACGGTATAAGTCTTATCCTTGGACTGCTTCTTCTCTGGGTTGTGATATTCAACATATGAATATTATAGCACAGCAATGAAGAAGATGAGTCAGGGCTTCCCTGGTGGTGCAGTGGTTAAGAATCCCCCTGCCAATGCAGGGGACACGGGTTTGAGCCCTGGACCGGGAAGATCCCACATGCTGCTGAGCAACTAAGCCCGTGCCCCGCGACTACTGAGCCTGCGCTCGAGAGCCCACGAGCCACAACTAGAGAAAACCTGCGTGCAGCACTGAAGACCGAACACAGCCAAAAATAAATAAAATAAAAAAAAAAAAAGAAGGTGAGTCAAAGGCAAGCAAAGCATTATGGTGTCTACCTGCAGAAGGAACCTCCACCTTCATCTGGGCTGCAAGAGCCAGAATGAGCCTATTATCCATTTTTGAGTGCAGAGCCAGGCCTCAAATGTATCTCTGTTTTATTTACTCTTCTTAAACCTGAAATAAATTTTAGTTTTTAAGCTATAGCAACAACAACGACAACAAATGGTTATTCCATGGACCGCAGCTTCATAATAGTTTCACACTTCAGTCTCAACGCTGTTGCACCTTTGATGGCACAAAGTCAGCTGCCCGGCACTGATGGCCTAATTCATAAGAAAGCACGCAGCACAGTCTCTGGCACCTGGTATTAATAACAGTTGATCGTAACTGTTGAGAACTGGAATTCAAGGGCAGCTTCCTCTACCAGTTTCTCCAAGATTTGTTTTAGGAAGTTTTCCACCTAGGAAGTCATACTAACGTGCTTTTCTCTTATAACTAAATATCACTAGAAGTGGAAGCTTGCGGGTTCATATCTTTTTCAAGCCTCAACTCTGCTTCCAAAGAATTATGATTTGCTCTGTTGAAGGAAATCTTAAACATACAAAACTAATTGCAGACCGGATTTTGCAGTAGTCACTGAAGTCCAAAGTTTTAAATTATTTTCATGAATTATAGTGGAATGAAGGAAGGGAAATGATGTGAGGGCAGGATGGTTATTTTTGTGACTTCTTGTAAGAAAAGTGTTTTATTCTTCACAATTACTCATCCTTTGGAAGCAGGGCTAATCCTTTATCTGAGAAAGGCAACCAATCATGGTGTCTGATTGGAAGGGCACAGAGAGGTCTCTTTTCTACTCCAGTAAGAAAAATGGTTCTCTGATTGGTCTGCCACCATGTCTGAAATTCCAACTATGATGCCGTAGTCTAAAGACAAGACTCTATTATAAAAATGCAAATACATTCTCCAGGAAAGGTAATATTTTATATCCATACAGATAATAAATTAAAAAAAAAACTAACTGGTCCATTAGCTTGTCCCAGAGGAAATGGGTGCTAGAGAGGGTTCCAGTCCCTACAATATATTCAATCACAGATGGACCACCACTTGTTAGTGACATTACAAAAGTGACTCTTAACATTGATCGGGTCATTGTGATTGCATGAACACTAGTCTGTGTGCTCCCTGAGACCGGGAGCCCCATCTCCCTCTTGGAGTCCCCAGCATGTAGCCTGTGGCCTGCTGGCACGTAGTAGGCTGTATAGTCCCCTAGCCCCCTTTTTTTAAAGACTGTTTTTTTTAAAAAAGAGCAGTTTTAGGTTGACAATAAAATTGCAAAGAAGAAGGTACAGAGATTTCCCATATACTCCCAGCCTCCATGTATCCATAGCCACCTCTCTTTATCAACATCGCTCAATAGAATGGTACATTTCTTTTCTTTCCCCTTCTTTTTTACCAAGGATGAACCTACTTTGACACATCAAATTACCCATAAATCCATAAGTTTATCTTAGGGTTGACTCGATGTTTTACATTCTATAGGTTTGCACAAATGTGTAATGACGTGTATCCATCATTATATCATGCAGAGTGTTTTCACTACCATCAAAATCCCCTGTGCTCTGCCTATTCATCCTCCACCTGCCAACAACCACTGATTTTGTCGTTATCTCTATAGTTTTGCCTTTTCTAGAATGTCTTATAATTGGAATAAGACAGCATGCAGCCTTTTCACATGGTCTTCTTCGCTTAGTAATATGCGTTTAGCTCTTCTGTGTCTTTTCATGGTTTCATTGCTCATTTCTTTTTAGTGCTGAATAATATTCCATTGTCTGGATGTACCACTCTAGTGCTTTGTCCTCAAGTTAAAATAAAACTAGTAGATTCACTTGGCCTGTGTTATTTTTTTTTCTTTTTAAATTAATTCGTTGCTTCTAGTCAAACTGGTCTGTATGCATGTAGGTGCAGCCTCCTATTTGCCACGCCACATTTCTATGCATCAGATGTTAGAAAAATTGATGTCACAAAATTAGACACAATTAGGAAAAACTTGACAATGCTGTTATATTATTTGTCACATACTTTAAGGTAGTTTGGTATAAACAGTGTGCTGGATATGGGGTTGGTTGACATCCAAAAAAATCTTATCAGGAGCCCACTTTCCACAGGTGGGCCCTTCAAATGCTTCAAAAGTTATTTCTCACTTGTGTTGGGGGGATGGGTTCATTTGCCTGGGGAATGCTAGGAGGAATTTTTCACTGGGAAGTGATTAGTGTTCCAGGAATGTGATTGCTTAGAAAGTATAATAATCTAGCAAACCCAGTAGTACATCAGTTGTCAAAGAGCCCTGAAGTGAAAGATTGCCCAAGTGAAGCCAGTCTTTACTCAATGCTAGCTGGAGGCTGTCTGAAAGGGAAACTGCCCTGCTTTCCGGCAGTTAGCAGAGTTTTACAGCCTTGGGAAGGGTTACAGCCTCCCAAGTTAGGAGAAAAAGAAACAAGAAAACAGTATGTGTTGTGTGGAACTAGGCAAACGTTCATTTCTCAGCTCTCAGAAGTGGATGGTCTAAAGATAAGAAAATTTGGGAAATTACGCTTTGTGGGTTCATGCTTAGGGAGGAAACTGGGCATTTAAGGAAGCCCAGGAGAGCACATTTTTCAGTTCGGGGCTGCAAGGCTGAGATCTTGCACCTCTTGGTGGTTCAGTGGTGTTGTTGTGGAGATTGCATATATCTTAACCCTTCACACATCCGTGCAACTGTGTTCTAGGTCTGGATTTGTCTTGGTCCTGTGCCTTTCTCCCTTGCTGGCATTGTCACCTGATAAGACAAGAAGACTAGTAGATCCTGCTTTCAGAGCACTGTTGAGTTACCTGGGAGCTCCAGTCTTCATCCTAGTGACAGATTGCTCTACGAGAGAAGCAGGGACAACCCCAGGCTTAAGGAAGCAGTTAGTGGGATTGATTTTGTGTTTACTTACTTTATTTGTATGAGAAGCAGAATTATATTTGAAACTTTTTTTTTCTATAGCACCACAACTGGTGGCAATATATCTGCAGCTGCAGGCATATTCCTAATCACCGAGGTTCCTGGTAGTTAAAAGAGAATCTACGTATGGATTTAAGTCCATTCAGAACCAGTATGGACAGGGAAAAGAAACTAAGGGATATATTGGGTTTAACTGGGGCTGACACAGTGCTTGGACTATTGGAGTCTTCATAATAATCCTATGAGATAAGAATTATAACCCAATTTTGTAGGTATGAAAATTCAGACAAAGAGGTTAAGTAATTTTCCCAGGGTCAGTAGCAGAGTTAAAATCTGAAACAAGCTCTGTTTAACATTCTCTTATTCCAAAGCCTAAGCATTTGCAGTAGCAACACCTTCCTTCTCAGTATATGGAAGAAGGGATGTTTGTGATTCCATCTTGTAGAATAAAAGTATACCGAAGAGAAGGCATTTTAATTTAGTGTTCATTCTTACTTTTAAAATATTTGTTCTCCATCTAAATGAAAAATACGTTCTGCTCAATGCCATGAAAAATAAAGTTCAGTTAATTTTATGTTTGTTAGATTGTTGAGATTTCCAGACATGGTTAAAAATAAAATGTGTTATTTTGCTATTTATGGTTTGAAATGCAAGCTCTTTGGGGAAACTGAATTGTTTGGGGGTTTATAAAGCTCTTGATTCTTTCTTGCTCATTTTCACTGGGTTTGAAATTGAAATTATCCAGAGCAGCAATAGCCTTGAAGTATATTCTGTATTCCATCAAGAAACCCAACATGTCCTTTCAAAACTTAATTGAGCAGCACAAAGCTAATTAGCTGTCTGAAGACACAGCATTTAATTCACAATCCAGCATTAATTTGTTCAACACAATGAGCTTATCTTCCATATAAATGCCTTGCCCTATGGCTTCTCAAGCAGCTGCAATATACAAGAATGACTGATAACTCTTTTGTTTAAATGTGATGTTGGCTTTTATTCTCTCTTCCTTCATTTGGCCAAAAGAAGGATGAATGGCATGCCGATTGTAATGGGTGAGTTTTTTGTGTGTGGCAACTTTGAAGGAAATAGATGGCTAGAAGATCATAGCATATAGTCATCAGAGAACTACCAAGTCATTAGGGAATGCAGCCATTATCGAATCCTAGTCCTGCATTTCATAGACTCCCAGGAAATGAATGCACAAATGAGTTCTGAGTGTTGTCCAAGGTCACTTAATAGGGTGTGACATGTACATATTGTATAGTTTTTCTCCCCTCAGGAATAAGGAATTGCTTTACTCTAAAATAAGGGCCTAGTTTGCTGTTTATCAATTGGTAGCTAAATAGATGAGCATATTGAGAAACTAAGGAGAATGGTCCAGCAATGTTCCTACCAGCATAGTAATGTCTATCAAATGCTGTTATTTCAAACGCACCTATCCTTCAAGCCTCAGTTCAAGCCTTCCCTAGTCTCTGACCCTTCACAAATCTTACCTCCCTAATGTTTTAACCACTCACTTTGGATCTTACTTCCTAATTCCTTTAATAACTCATTGTGTGTGTGTGTGTGCATGTGTGTGTGCATACATGCGTACAGATTTTAGAAATTTCGATTTTATAATGCACATCATTATAACAAGCTCATAGGAATAGGCTTTTGCAAAAATGTTATGTATAGCCAAGCCGTTTAGTGAACTTAGCATCTCATATCCAACAATTAGTAGAGGTAAAGTTCAGGGTTGACCCACAGGTGATTTGTGCTTGTGAACCAGTAGGGGCACACTCGGCAGAGAAGGGAACACAAGCCCGCTATGGTTCTGCCTACACAGCATTTTCACCCAGGTGGAACGCTTGCTTCTTATTGAAGTATTAAGATAATTGAAGTCAACAATTATTTGCTGGTGGCCTAATTCAGCGGAAATTTCCAAGTCCTTATTTTACTTGCCACAAGCTGTGATTCTGTCAATAAGACTCCTATAGCTATGTCATTGAGTCCGTGTACTTCTTAGAATTCAACACGCCTCTGGGCACATAGGTTCCGGAAGACCTTGTAGAATTGAGCAGGGAGCTGATGAAATATATCAACATTCTATCAGTGTGGGCTGTTCAAAGTTCAGTGAGTAACCAAAATGCTTGTTTGCACCATGCCAGATAACTGAATTGAATATCTAGTAGAATTGAGAGCTTTGTTTTGCTTTCTGAAGGCACTGTTTAAAAATCCATTGGTGAATGTAAAATAGATAGCTAGTGGGAAGCAGCTGCATAGCACAGGGAGATCAGCTCGGTGCTCTGTGACCACCTAGAGGGGTGGGATAGGGAGGGTGGGAGGGAGGGAGATGCAAGAGGGAAGAGATATGGGGATATATGTATACATATAGCTGATTCACTTTGTTGTACAGAAGAAACTAACACACCATTGTAAAGCAATTATACTCCAATAAAGATGTTAAATTAAAAAAATTAAAAATCCATTGGTGATGACATTGATATTTTAATACCTCGTATCTGTTGGATTAGGTGAACTCATGCTGGAGGAACCTCCTGAATCCTAGAGGTGTTTAAATGCAAAAAGCTTGCCTATTAGCTCCCTATCTCCACTATAGGTCAGCTGGGTGCTCCGTTGCACAAGTCATGTAGTCTCCCCCAAAACGAGGGGCCCAGAAATGCTAGGAGGCCCTGGGCCCAGGAGGCAGAGAGCTGGGTGTATTTGATTAGCAGCAGTAATGATTACTGTACTGGCACAGACTGACTATGGACTAGTCTCTCATGGACTAGTAAGGCCCTCTGTACCCCAGTCTCCTTGCCTTTGAAAGAAAAGGAACAGTATCACAACTTTGCAGGCTTAGCTTTGACACCACTGGAACACTAGCATCAGGAGAAGGCAGGGGAGCTGGCAAGTCAGAGTCAGTTAAGGCCCAAACTAGGGCACTGGATCTCTTGGTAGGGTTAGTATCCAAGAAAAGTATACTGTCATCGGATAAGCAGGCAAACTGAGGCCTGATTTTGGCCTCAAGTCCATTAGGATGGAGAGCAGAGTAGACAAAATATTACCACCCAAAGCTGATGCTTTTATATTCTCTTACAAAAGTCATAGTCAATACACCTAGTTATTTTTCTTTACATTAAAAAAATACAGGTTGAGGGTGGTTTTTTTGTTTTTTTTTTTGCGGTACGCGGGCCTCTCACTGTTGCGGCCTCTCCCGTTGTGGAGCACAGGCTCCGGACGCGCAGGCCCAGCGGCCATGGCTCACGGGCCCAGCCGCTCCGCGGCACGTGGGATCCTCCCGGACCGGGGCACGAACCCGTGTCCCCTGCATCGGCAGGCAGACTCCCAACCACTCATTGCGCCACCAAGGAAGCCCTGAGGGTGTTTTTTAAAGGTAGATTTCAAATAGTTACTGCTATTCACAGAGATTATATTAATATTCCCAGAGTGGGGAAAATAGATTTTCAATTTAGATATTTTTGAACCCCCAAATGTGTACACCGATGAGAAATGCTAAAATGTTGCTATGGATGTTGCTGCTTGGTTTTTCTTCATACGTCATACATTTCATGTCCCAGGACACCTCTTGAGGATAAAAACCATAGTGCATCACTTACCCTAACCAGATGTGTCACGGCCAAATTGATTATTAGGGCCATGGTGATTTAATAGTTCTGCGATGTCAAAAGCTGTTTTTCTTTGTGTTTGGTTGAACCTATAATGCTAATTTCAAGTGATTTTTGGCAATTATCAAGATTATTTGATTTGGGTAGGTCATTCCTTTCATCTTGCTAAACCAAGTCCTTTTCACCTCTTAATCTCACGTTTGTCCTGATAATTGCCTCCAAATTGGATTATCCAGGTATTCCTTAGTATACATTCTAATATATACCCATAAACATAAAATGTACTATATTGATTTGAACACACGGGTCTGTTGCTTTGCCAGTTCTTCCATCATATTTATAAATGTTTTGAATTCTTCCTCCAATGAGATGCTCAACTTTTCGAGCTTTAGTTGATCCATATGCCTTTGGGAATCTAAAACGTTCCTCAGTCACCACGGAAGCACAAATCATGTTGTTAAGTGTATTTCTAGTGGCAAAACCTCAGATACTCCAACAGAAAAGTAATTTAGTGCAAGGGTATTGGATAACTCATAGGAATAATAGAAAAGCTGGGGAAAAGGGGTGGGAAAGGGCAGGAATTGAAGTAGATTTGGGGATCCACGTAGCAGAAACAAGTCAACGGTCTCTGCAGGGCCCCACTGCTGGAATGAGTGAGATTCAAACTTTTTTTTTTTTTTCAAACATTGTTTTTTATTCTATCAAGATTGAAAGTCCCAGGAGAGCATGTCTGATTTTTCCAAGCTCAGGTCAGCTGCTCACACTTTGTTTGGGGCAAGAGAGGCACATTGATTTACAGCTCCACCAGGACTGCACACAATGAGGGAGAGGTGAGGCCCCTCCCCCCGCCCAAAGAAATTTGGAGAAAAGGAAGGGAACAAAAACCATAAGAGCCTATTACAGGGAGTGAGTGCTTTGAGGATAAATGATTTAATTTGACTGCATGATTGAAGTAACAGGATTGAAGCGCCTTCCTTTGCTATGCAGACTGCACTGGGGAAAATTAGTGGGCTCTGGCCCAAACCTGGTATTTAGCCAGATTTGATTTTGCAATTAGTGAAATCTTCTATTGGTTTGTGATTTGACTTTGCTGCCACATTTCTGATAAATTTATATTAGTGACGGTAATATCTAGAAAGCTAAAAATTCCTCGGTTATAAATGAACACTTTTCATTAATATTTAGAGATTAAACTCATTTCTTATGAGCAGATGGAAACAAATGATAACTTGGCCTTTACTGTACAAAATTAAACAATTTATCAACATTTAGGCAAACTGGAGGCGAGTTTTAAGTGCTAGAATTTGTTGATTAACATTGTTTTCTTTCGCTAATTGACTTTTAGACAACAGAGGTCCATTTAAATGACTGTTTTCTGAAGGATGTGGCTGCATCAGGGTCTCCATTGTTTCCTGGAAACCGCAGCTGTGTTGGTCCCGAGATTAATGGGCAGAGAGAACATTTTGCAGCAAAGGCCCTGGTGGCTGATTTCGGGAGGTCCTCGTTGTGACAGAGAACTTTAGATTTAAGGCTGATTGTCATAAGCTCTTGAATCTGCGTATGGGCTGCTGCTTCCCATACACACTATATGGTAGCATTGTTATATTCTGTATGATTTTTGATTGTGCCAATCATCCTTTCTTTATAGTCTGATTTTTTTTTTTTGCATGTTTATTTGATCAACAGAAATCGATTTCCATTGTCGGGAAAGATCCTTTGCAGGAAACAGGGCCAGCTTCATGGGCCGGCCACCTGTGCAATCACATGAGGCCCTGGGCTCAGAAGGGTGTCACACTCGGATGTTCTTTATGTTTTTTAACTCTTTGTTAAAAACTTCTAACTCTGTCCACCCATTCTCCTCCCGAGTTCTTTGATCATCTTTACCATCATTACCCTGAACACTTTCTCACGTAGACTGCCTGTCTCCACTTCACTTAGTTCTTCTTCTGGGGTTTTATCTTGTTCCTTTGTCTGGAACGTATTCCTCTGCCGCTTCATTTTGTCAAAGGTGGTTTGTATTTTTATGTATGTGGTAGGTTAGTTACGTTTCTCGACCTTGGAGAAGTGGCCCTCTGTAGGAGACGTCCTATGCGTCCCAGCAGTACACTCCTCTCTGGTCACCTAAGCTAAATGGTCTAGGGGTTCCTCGTGAGAGGGCTGCATGAATCCTTCTGTTGTGGTGGGCTGACTCTGTGTGTGGTCTGGTAGGCTCGGTTGGCCCCTAGCCTGGTGGGTTGCCAGGCTCTGTCTTGGGCGGATGCTGCCGGCTGCTGTTTAGTGAGACCTGGTCAAGAGTTGGCTGGTTGCAGAATCCTAGGGGACCCCAGGGTTAACGCTGGCTCACCGGTGGGCAGAGTCAGGGTCCCAAAGACTCTGGGGCTGTGGCCCACCCACTGGGAGGTGAAGCCAGATCCTGGGGCTGGTGCCAGACTACTGGCAGGCAGAGCTGGTTCCTGGAGCCAGACTGCAGGGTCAGGGATCCCAGAGCTCTTTCAGATCATTGTTGGTGGGGGCAGGGGGAGGGCCGGCTCCTGACACAGTCAGGTATGGGGGTCGGCACTGGCCTGCTAGTGGGCAGGGCTGTGGCCCAGCTGGTCCCAGGGCAGGGTCTGGCCAGCATTGCGGGATTAGCAACATAGTTTCCTTGCTCCTGGCGTCTGCCTTCTGTTAACAGGTCTAGAGGCGGGTCTAGAGCCGTGCGCAGACTTCCTGGTGGGAAGGGTGGGTGCCGCCTATTGGTGGGTGGAGCTAGGTCCTGGCCCTCTGGTAGGCTGGCTATGTCTAGGGGCGTGCCTAGGGGGCGTGTCCTGAGGGGGCTCCGGGCTCTTTAGTCTTTAGGCAGCCTATCTGCTGATGGGTGCTGCTGTGTCCCCACCCAGTTGGTTGTTCGGCCTGAGGCATCCAGGGCCAGCACCTGCGCCTGGAGGCTGTTGGGTGGGGTCAGGTTTGGGTGCTTAAAGGGCCAAGATATCAGCCACCAGGAGTGTTGGCGCGGCTGAATACTCCCCAATATGGCTGCCGCGGGCGTCTGTCTTCTCCCTTGCCCCACCCTGAGGTGAGGCACAGCTGCAGCCGCACCGTCCAAGACCAGCAGGTAGGTCTGGCCCAGGCTCCTATCAAATTACTGTTGGTTCCCTGGGTGCCGGGTCCTGTGAGGTTTATGTGTGTGCCTATTTTTTTTTTAATAAATTTATTTATTTAGGCTGCGTTGGCTCTTCGTTGTGGTGCGCGGGCTTCTCATTGCAGTGGCTTCTCTTGTTGCAGAGCACGGGCTCTAGGCGCGCGGCCTTCAGTAGTTGTGGCTCGCGGGCTCGAGAGCGCAGGCTTAGTAGTCGTGGCGCACGGCCTTAGTTGCTCCGCGGCATATGTCATTTTCCCGGACCAAGGCTCGAACCCGTGTCCCCTGCATTGGCAGGCGGATTCTAAAGCACCGCGCCACCAGGGAAGCCCTCGTGTGTGCCTTTAAGAGTGAAGCCGAAGCCTCTATTCCCCCCGTCCTGTCAGGCTCCGGCAGTTAGGCCGCGCCGGCCTTCAAAGCCACATGCTCTGGGGGCTTCTCCTCCAGTGCCGGACCCCTGGGCTGGGGAGCCTGATGTGGGGCTCAGAGCTCTCACCCCTGTGGGTTCTGCTTTTAGGTGTCCTCCTTTTCAGAGACGAGAGTTAAGAGGCTTTTTCTCTTGCGGCCATCGCTGAGGTGGGTCTCTTGAGTTTCTCTGGATTTCTAGAATTCTCAGCCTTTGTGTGGAAATCCCCATTCCTCTTTATTCCCAGTAAGATAAGGTTTCATGGTTATGGGTTTGGTTTCTGGGGTGGTTGTTTAGGAAACAAGGAAGTTACAGGAAAAAGCAAAGGTTAAAACCAATAAAGTGTAAGAAAACAAAATGGTGACCAGCTACCTGTCCAAACATTGACGTAGTCATCTCCGCAGGTTGATTTTAAACCCAGCCGCAGATTCGGCCGGCTGGCACAGTGTTTATAGGACGTGCAGGCCCTGATCCTTTTCATCACAGGGAAGTCAGGCCAAGCTTCTTAGAGTCCCAGGCGCAGATGTAATGATATCAGGAGGGCCTGTGGTTAATGCTCCTGAGGCAGATGGACTTACTTGCCATTACACCCAGCTCCTAAGTAAAGCAACCTGCCTAGGTTTACTTTCTTATCTGGGAAATGGGCTTTTAGGAAACCATGTGAGCTGATACAAGTAGCATGAGAAACACAGTGTCGTGTGCGTAGTAACGTCCTAATAATGGTGGCAGCCTTATGGTTCATTTCCTTGTGTTGGCCCTTTCCCTCCTTTTCTTATGGAAAGAATCACATTTGCTCCTTTAGTCTTAGACCCCTAGACTCTGCCCCCTGGGAAGTCCCTGAGGCTCCAGGAGATGGGAAAGCAACTGCTTTTCCTGTCCTTTCTTTGCTCTTCTCTTGGCTTTCTTTGACCTCAGTGCCCATCCCTGGCTGTCAAGAATCTTACGAAGTTTGTCATAAAGTCTTCTGGTGTCCCGGTCAGGGTCTGGTATACTTAAGTGAGGGAACTGAGGAGAGTGTAAGGAAGGCATGTTTTGTAAAAGTGCAAGCAGCTTTAAGAGGTGCTAGCAAGGGGTAGTGAAGCCATGCTGGACTAGCAGAGCGGGGAGCTGACACTAACCCTCAGGGGGCGTGAGGCAAGGGGTGGGGGCAGCTCCCAGGACAATAGCTGCCCTACAAATGCCAGGACCCTAAAGCCTAGGGTCCTAGGATAAATACCTGGAACTCACCCTCCTGTCCTCCAGTCTCCTGTCACTGCCTCCCAACAGGAAGCTGGAAGGTAAGAGGGGACGTTGAGTCAGTCCATCAAAAGTCAGACTCCAGGGCAGTGAATGAACAGACCGCAGAGGATGGAGGCTAGATCAACGGAGGCATGTGTGAAACATCCTATACTTGGGAACAGCTCTCCTCTCCCTTATTTATTTATTTGAAATATATATGACATGTAACATTGTGTATATTAAGGCATAAAACATGTTGATTTGATACATTTATCTGCTGTGTTCTGATTGCCTTTGTAGCATTAGCCCCTCTACCATGCCACATAATGGTCATTTTGTGTGTGTGGTAAGAATAATTAAGATCTGGCCTCTTAGCAAATTTGATGATGGGAATACAATATTTTTTTGGTCTCTATTCACTGTGCTGTGCTTTAGATCTCCAGGATATACTTTTTTTTTTAAACATAAAATACGAGAGGCAGAAAACGAAGTAGCAGAATTTTAATTTTAACTGCATTCAGTTCTATATTTTTCATTTATGCCATTTTTTAAACTATAGTTCAGAAGTTAATTTTTTATTAAGATACTTTGTGTGTGTGTGTCTGTGTGTGTGTGTGTAGCCAATTTCACGTTACTTGGATTAAAAAATAAAAACAAGAGAAAACCAAACCGTCATGACAACTTCTCATGAGGTGCATTTTTTTCTACACATACTTCTCTACTGAGTTGATTCTAACTGCTTCTTGTTTTTTGGGGATACCCTTCTTGTTTGGGGAAACTTTAAACCTCGAAAAAGCACCCTTCCCCACTTCCCAAGTACAGGCTTGTACCAATCCCTGTGGAATCCCTGATATCCATTAAGATCTTCCTGGGACTGGCTTCCTGTTGGCTCCCGGACTTGCTTCTCTGACATGACTTTCCCATGTCTCCCCTGAAGGCTCCCAGAGACCCAGCCCTACAAGGGCTGATGCCTGTCTCTGACCAAAGTCTAGAGGTTCAGTCAGGATCAAGCATGTCATCAACATTAAAGGATTCTCTTCTCTAATAAAGCTCCACTTCAAGGCCTGTGCTTTCAGGCTGGTGTGTGGCACTGGTGTCTGTGATGGTCAGGTTGTCAGTGCTTCCTTGTCAGTTAATGTCTGTTTTGGCCTTCATCTTAGTTTAAATATCACTTCCTCAGAAGAGTCTTCCTTAATCCCCCAAACTGGGCTTAAAGCCTTTGTATGCTCTCACAACCTCCCATATTTCCCTGTGTTTACTCTATTTGTAGTTACACTTTTTAGATTCCTCTTTTTATATTCTGAGTCTGTGAGGGCAGTGTTTGTGTCTGTTCACCACTGGACCCCTGTTATCTTGAAGTACCCCTGTAATTTAACAAATAATTGTGCTTGCTTGCCTGATTTTTGCCTTCTGGGTTCTATTTGAATCCTATCAGTGGCTTCCGCTGGCCATGAGCAGAATCTTTGTTTTTGCCTCTATCAAAGTTTGTTTCTCTGGCTAGACCTCCCCGCTCAGTTTCTGTTTCTGGTTCTTCAGCTCATATACGGAACAGATACTGAACAAACATGCTGGGCCCCATGTTTCTCAGAACTTTCCTGGCCAAAGTTTTGGTCTTGTCCCCAACCCCCTCCAGGTGCCCAGGTGCTCTGGGCTTGGATGACTGGTCCTCAGGTCTTATCAGATCCTGTGCTGGGTTGGGAGACAAGGGTGGGCTAGTAGTCTAGAGCTATCTTAATCATAGCAGATGGTTTCTCCCAGAGTTAAGCAGAGGTGTTCCTTTCCCTGCTTGCGGCGGTGGGGAAGAAAAGGGGTTTCTCCCATGTCAGGGGCACTGACAAAGATGATGGGCTCTCTCTCCCTTGTTTGAGTAATTTTAGCAGCTGCTCCAAGCTTGACACGCTCACAGACCGTTGGTTCTCAGTTCCTCCGTTATGGTATTTTACTGAAGCAGCCTCTTCAATAAATAGATATTCTTGATTAAGATTATTTATGGACTTTTTTTTGTGTGTATGTATTATTTTATGGACTTTTCAGATTATCTCAACAGGGATGAAGGAAGCCGAAAGTTAACTTATAAAGAGTAAATAGGAAGCTAAAATATCTGCTGGCTGCCCAAGTCTGAATAACCACCGTTTGCCCGTTGGCTTTTTAAGAAACAGTGGTATTCCATGAAAAAAGTGGCTAGTTCATTTGCATCTTGAACAATCACACTGTTTTTTCTTCCTGGAAACAACTGTTGTACTTTGGTATGCAGCAGAAGTGCTTTCTGCATACTTCCCATTTTGTTATACAGAATATTAAAAAGATATCCCTCAGAGTTGTGACTTACTACAGTGAACAATGTTTACTGCTTCATTATGGTCATTCTTAAGTGAAAGTGGTATTTTTGTTTTACTACATATGAGTGCTGGTGAAGGAAACGAAAGCTACTAGTTCAGTGCCCTCGCCTTGGTTTGGGCAAAGGCATCAGTTGTTTTATCTACCTTTGCTTTGGGACCATCAGCGTAAACGTTGACACAGTGAAAAGGTAAATAACGTCTCCGTGTGATTGTGAAAATATTTTTGACCCGAGGACTCCTTGAAAGTGTCTCAGTGGTTTTGTAGGGTCTGTGGACCACACTTTGAGAATAACTGCTCTAGGAATAAAATTCATCAGCATTAACAGGGTAGAAAGATTTTTATTGGTTCTAGGAAACTTCCATTCCGTGTAACAAATCTTCATGGGAAAAAAAAAATACTCTGAATTCTCAACATCTGACTTATTAAGAAACTGTGAGAACTCACCCCATTTATAAGTTGGGGATGACCTATACGTTAATAGTTTGTATAGTGCACCTGTCTCCTAGCTTACATGATGCTCAGTTTCATGAAAGAAAGCAGGTAATTAAAAAACACTTAAAATTAATTTTCTTGTAAGGAAAAGAATGAGACACATTTCGGTGAGTTATAAAAAACATCAAGTTTTTGTCCTTTTACTATAATGCATTAATATTCTCAAGTAAACACTTCTAGACAAAGTGAATATGGGGAAAAAAGATTTATTTATGAAATAAACAGTAGCAAAAATAACTGAGAAGTTCCCCCCCCCCCCGCAAGACATTAACCTACAGGTATTGTTAATTCTATTCTACATCTTCTTTATTACAGGAATTCTTCTTCTTCTTCTTCTTATTATTTGTATTGAAGTATAGTTGATTTACAATGTAGTGTTAGTTTCAGGTATACAGCAAAGTGATTCAGTTATATATATATTCTTTTTCAGACTCTTGTCCATTATAGGTTATTATAAGATATTAAGTAGAGTTCTCTGTGCTATACAGTAAATCCTTGTTGCTTATCTATTTTATGTATAGTAGTGTTTATCTGTTAATCCCAAACTCCTAATTTATCTCTCCCTCCCCTTTTCCCCTTCAGTAACCATAAGTTTGTTTTCTATGACTGTGAGTCTATTTCTGTTTTGTAAATAAGTTCATTTGTATTGTTTCTTTTAGATTCCACATGTAAGTGATATCATATGATATTTGTTCTTCTCTCTCTGATTTACTTCACTTAGTATGATAATCTCTAGGTCCATCCACGTTGCTGCAAATGGCATTATTTCATTTTTTTTGGCTGAGTAATATTCCAGCATTACAGGAATTCTTGCAAACCAAGTTTTTTTCATACTCAATGTTGGCCCAGATTTAGCATATTCTTCAGTCTTGGCTGTATCTCATTGTGCCCTCTCACCTCCCGTGTTTAATGAACGTATGCCGGATGTACAGTTGTCAACTGGACAAACATCATGTATGGGCCAACCAATGAAGCTGCATGTTGTCAGGTGATACTGGTCTTACCTAGCCAACTCTACATTAAACTCTCCTTATAAGAGTGTTGTCATCACATGTGCAGTCTCTAACTTTTAAGTGAAAGGTGGCATATGAATGTTTGTTTTGTTTTTTAAAACTTTTATTTATTTTTGACAAATACATCTTAATAGATATAAACCTATTGAAACTGTACCCTGTGGTCTCCAATTTTTGGGGCATTCAAATTGTTATTTAGTTCTAGAATGGGGTCACATTTACAGAAGTACAATTTAATAGCCATCCCGTAATATGCAAGGAACTCCATGCTTTACTTCTATCTCCTGAAGAACTTTAATCCCCAGCAGCACTTCTCAGATCCAGTCCTCATTTCTCTTGCCTCCTACCTATGAGGGGCCTGGAGCCTCTCATTCACCACTGACTCCTGTTACTAGACCCGTCTGTCTTTCCTTCTCTCATCCCTCTCCTTTCTTTACTATTCTTTATTTTGTAGCTCATTGTAAGATTGTCCTTCCTTTCATTCCCCCTCCAGATCCAGCCAGACCCTGCCTGTTCTCAAATGCAAGAGAAGATAATCTTTCCCTCTGAGGGCAAACGAGGGACAAGGGAATTGAGTTGGCAATCATAGAATTTCCTTGAGTGGGCTGGAGGGAGGAGAATGCTTGTGGCCATGCTTGCACTAGGAAGCTTTAGCCTGTCGCCCAGAGGTTACTTCAGCAGTAGAGCAGCATGTAATAGAGGTTATGAGCCGGAACCCTGATCAAGACCCTGGGCAAGTTGCTTAACATCTTTATGGATGTTTCAGTTTCCTAATCTATAAAACGGGCTTTGGTGAGGTTGAATAAGAAAATGTATGTAAAGTGCTCAATAAATGTTAGCTGTTAGACTTTTGGTTACTACCTTCTCTCTCCAGATTCTGACAGTTCTATCCAGTTGTGGGGAGAAGAGGGCATTGATGTGGGACCAGAGGGCAATCGGAGGAGTATAGACCCTGCTGCACTTGAACTCTTCCCTTCCCTTTGACTATGGCTGGGCTTCTGTGTGTCCTGTGCTCTTCTTTCCCAGGAGGAGCTGCCCCCAAGTTCCTCTGGCAGAGATGTGACTGGAGCAGGTACTGCAGATCCCCTAGAGCTCTCTCTGTCATTTCTCTATCATTTTTAGATTTCCTGCTGCAAGTGGGAAAACACTTCTTGTTCTGGGTCCACATTGATTTAGTTGGCAAATCACTTTTCTTTGGGCCTCAGTTTCCCAACCTATAAAATGAGTATTTTGGAACAGAACATTTATAAGCTCTGTCTTTAAAACCGTTATAATCCTTTTCTTTCTGGGAGACACTGGATGTTGATTCCATTCCCTGGCTTATTCATGGACTGTTATAATCCTGTAGGTGAGCAGACCCCCCGCGGTTGGATTAGTCACTCTGTGTAGACATTCTTTTTCCTCTGAATTCCCTTAATCCCAGCACATCATCACAGTTATCCTGTGCATACATTTATGACCTATGAATGATGAATCCAACCTCATTAACTGAAGACAACCCAGGAAGTTTTTATTAAGTGAGGAATAAAAAGTAATTTGGTGCAAAGCACTTTTCCTCCTGCTCCAATATTTCTCAGCCTCTGTCAGCTCCACTGGGCAAATAACACACACTGACTCCTGCCTGCAGCCCGCTGGCCTCACTGCCTTCGCTTTGTCAGGGATACTGAAAGGTGGCCACTGGCGCTTCCTCATTGTTACTGTGCCAGTAGTGAATAATGGACAAGTGGAATATTCTTTCTCTTCCAAATGGTCACAAATGGCCTGCCACACTATAATAATGTATGTGAGCTTCCCCCTAATGGTCAGAAAAGGTGGTTTGAATTTTGCAATCAATGCTTTGTTAGCTTGTGGCATTTTACTCTATTAGAACCTTTCTTTCCAGAGGACCTCATCCTCAAAATGAATTCTCCACTTGTCCTTACCTACCCAAAGCCCGTCCATTGCTTTCTCTGACTACTCCAGCTTCCTTAGCTTACACCATACTTCTATTACTCTTAATCTTACATGGTTTTACATTGTAATTTTTTCTTTCATTTGTAAGTCTCTTTTCCCTTAATCTAGATAGACTGTCAGTTCTCTGAGTAGGAATCATATCTTCTACCTCCTTGTACTGGGTAGATGGTCGATAGTCAATAAATACCTCATAGCTTATAGACAGACATTTGTATTCATAGTTGTGGGTAGATGGATAGAAAACAAAGATGATGTATTTGTCAGTTTTTGCTGTATAACCAACAACCTCAAAATCCCAGTAGCTTGTAACAGTAAGCGTTCACCTCTGTCTCGTAAGTCCGCGGGTAGCCTGTGGTTTGGCTGATTTAGGCTGGGCTTGGCTGGGCCAGGCTGGACTCCAGGCTTCTGGCTGGGTTCAGGTCTTCTCTTCACGTCTTCATTCTGGGGCACTGTCTGAAGGGGTAGAGGCTCTTCATCAGTTAGCATTCCTCAGATGTGTTCTTCATTCATGAAAATCCCATGGCTCAAAGTAAGTCACATGACTTAACTGATATCATCGAGGCAGAGAAGTTTCTCCACCCACTGTGGGAGGAACTGCAATGTTCCCTATTATAAGAAAGTCAAAAACTGGGAACAAGAGTCAAGCCATCACAGATGTTAGGTCATTGTCCTTTGAGCTGGAAAAAAACCCTGGAAGATTACCCACTCCAGCCCCCTGCCTCCTGGTCTGTAAATCTGTGCTCCAAGGACCAGTAGCATCAGCATCACCTGAGAGCTTGTTAGAGATGCAGAATCTCAGGCCCCACCTCAGACTTGCTGAATCAGAATCTTCACTTTAATAAAGTCTTCAAGTGATTCACATACACAGTGAAATTGGAAATTGTCTAAAGTAGCATTTTCATAAGATGTTCTGTGAAAGACTAATAGGTGTTATATGGGGAAAAATGCTTCCATGATTAAATAAATTTGGGGGTATTTGAGGACTTCTCATAGCTTTCAACCTACTAATAAAGACTGCAGATCCCCGAGGTGCATTGTTTTAATAACAAATCCCCACAGACCGGGTTGCTTAAAAGAACGTAAATTTATTCTCTCACAGTTCAAGAGACCAGAAGTCTGAAATCGAGAGCTTGTCACGTTTGGTTCCTTCTAGAGGCTGTGTGGGAGAATCCGTGCCCTGCCTCTGTCCTAGCTCCTGATGCTTGCTGGCAGTCTTTGGTGTTCCTTGGCATGTATCCGGATCACTTCAATCTTTGCTTCTGTCATTACACAACCTTCTTTCTTGTATGTGTGTCTGTGTGTCCTCTTATAAGAACACCATCACTGGATGTAGGGCCCACTTTAATCCAGTATGACTTTATACTTACACCTGCTATGATCCTATTTCCAAGTAAGGTCACACTCTGAGATTCTGGGTGGACATGGATTTTGGGGGGGACACTATTCAACCCACACTAATGTTGGAGGGATGGACATGAAATGATGCATTCCCTTAACGTAACTGGTTAGGGAACGCTTTCTTTACAGAAGAGATCACGGCACTGACTTAGATGAGAATCTCAACCATCTTAGACATATGGCTGTTGATTTTCCTCTGATAGTTTTCTAAGAATGAAACTCTATAGGCTCATTTTATAATCCATTTCAAAGTGATCCCAAGTCTTGCCTGTAATTATCAGAGGTGGAAAATTTGTAACCTAAGGCTAAATATGACAATCAGATAAATTGTGTTTGTTTATCTCACAAGGTTGCATTGAGAAGCAACTCCATTTTCAGATGAGGATTTGATATGATTATGTGTTTGGGATGATTGATATTTAAAATATGCTAAAAAATACTAGTTCCTATTTTTTCCTTTGCATGAAAATCTAAATACTAGGATTTCACCATTAACTCACCCATGAGACTGTAATGATATCTAATATGAACAAAATCGATGGAATTAGAGAAGGGCAAGTTTGAATATCCAACCTCCCTTTTTGGAAACAGTTGACTGGTTCCCAAATCAGAGGAACTGTGTTTCTAGAGCACTAAGGTGTAGTCTTTGGGAGCCATTGAAAGTCCTCCTGAATTCGGAATTGTCTTGGGAATACAAGGTTTATTCTACTTAGCCATCACCAAATATATATAAATTTTTAAGAAAAAAATTTATTTGTATAATTATAGATTTCATGTGCAGTTGTAAGAAATAATGCAGAGAGATCTCCTGTACCCTTAATGTAACTTTTTGTAAATAACTTTAGGACAGTATCACAGCTAAGGTGTTGACTTTGATACAATCCACCAATCCTACTCAAAGTTCCCCAGTGTTACTTGTACTCACTTATGTATGTGTATGTGTGTGTATTTAGCTCTATATAATTTTATCATATGGTAGGTTCGTGTATCTACCACCATAGCCACGATGCAGAACAGCTCCATCACCACAAGGAGCCCTCATATTGCTCTTTTTGTACATGCATTCTGAATTTAAATGCTGCCAGCAAGTTTTCCTGAGTCATTTATGTTCATGGAACCCTGGAAATTATTCTGCTTGGAATGCACAGCCTCCCACATGAATCAGCCGGCTGGGAGTGCCAGTCAGCATTTGTGAAATCTACAAAGTCAACCTGGACAGCAGAGGAGGCAAACCCATGCCCTTGGCCTCCTGAGCACCAGGCACTAACTAACTGAGCTAACTGGCCAGAGATAAGGACTTCATTTCAAATAACAAATTAACAGTTTCCCTTAAGTCCATTAATGCATAGCTGTGATCCCATGACATTGCATCTCCGACTAACTGGCTGCACTAAAATTTACTCTATGTAAAATGATTGTGCTAATTACTTTCTCTTTATGCTTGTATAATCGGCTGGCTGGCAATAACATTTGCAATGTAGTCATGCACCAATGAGAAAAGCCATCCAATCTCATGCTGCAGGTCATTAGCAAATGGCTTTAGGGGTCAAAGGGTAACCTCCCCCTTTGGTGCAGTTGAAGAGGCTGGTGCAGCAAACGTCTTTTCTTTCTTTTTTTTTTGGGGGGGGAAGCTTCAGGGGCTGATCAAGTCTGGATATTGATAGAAGAAACAGTTTGTCAAGGTCTGGGGGCTCTTACAAGCATCCATTACCTTTTCCTCTTTGGAAACGGAACTCAAAAATGTTATGGAATTGGCAGTTTCTCTTAGTTGTTCTCACATCCCATTCCACTCTTTCTCTTCCTCCCCCAAAACACACACACACACACACACACACACACACACACACACACATACACACATTCTAGGCCAGTGCTGCCTTGCTATTTTAGATTCTGCCTACTTTATACTAATGATTGTCGACAAAAATGGTATTGTCTAATACAGTATTTCCTGACTTTGTCGGGGAATGTTTTTGGACTTCACAATGAAAATGGACTAGGTCCAGAGAGGTCAGACATCCTGCAATGCATGGGGCAGCGAAGCATCTCAGTAAGTTGGTTCCCAACCTGTGAGTCTTTCAAGATGCCACACCAGTCATTCACATAGATGACAAATCTGATTATAGTGATCAGAACTTAGAACTTAACTTCATTATTCTTGTGAACACCAAATATTTTTGTATGGTTTTAATAGACACTGACTCTTTTAGGAATATAACTGCTGGGAAAATGGACAAAAGATTGCATTTTGTCTTCCTTTGGAATTTGAGTGGTGCAGTGTTTTGGGAAACTCACATTACAGTGGCAAAGGTCGTTGAGGAATTTAAGTTGCTAACAGCACATTTATATCAGTCAGCATTAAGAGCTGTCAGTTCTGGATCTGGTGCTGACTACTTCATTATGTCTTCTAGTCTAGCTATGTCTGAGCAGTGGCATTTTGAAAGACATATTTTCTCACTCAAAGTTTACTTTTAAATTTCTTTTTTCCTGAAGGTGTAGGTAGGTTATATCGTCATTAACTTTTGTCTTAAAATGGGTTTTACAAAATACGTCAATGAAGTTGCTGGGCTTTATAAGGTAAAAACCACTGTATTAGAAGGATGATGTAATTACTACTACTACTACTATAATAGCCATAATGACTTTTTCACCAAGACCTTCTCACTCAGGTTACTCTAACAGCAGCCAGACTGGGCCTTCCACTTCTAATTGCATCACCCTCCACCCCACCTCCATCCAGCTTCTGAGTGCTTTTTCTGAAATGAATATCAGATCGTGTTACCTCCCTGCTCTCTGGTACTTCATCACCATCTGGTATTCTTTTTTTTTTGAATTTTTGTATTTTATTTTATTTTTTTATAAAGCAGGTTCTTATTAGTCATCCATTTTATACACATCAGTGTATACATGTCAATCCCAATCGCCCAATTCATCACACCCCCACCCCCACCCTCCACCACTTTCCCCCCTTGGTGTCCATACGTTTGTTCTCTACAACTGTGTCTCTACTTCTGCCCTGCAAACCAGTTCATCTGTACCATTTTTCTAGGTTCCACATACATGCGTTAATATACGATATTTGTTTTTCTCTTTCTGACTTACTTCACTCTGTATGACAGTCTCTAGGTCCATCCACGTCTCAACAAATGACCCAATTTCGCTCCTTTTTATGGCTGAGTAATATTCCATTGTGTATATGTACCACATCTTCTTTATCCATTCATCTGTCGATGGGCATTTAGGTTGCTTCCATGACCTGGCTATTGTAAATAGTGCTGCAGTGAACATTGGGGTGCATGTGTGTTTTTGAATTATGGTTTTCTCTGGGTATATGCCCAGTAGTGGGATTGCTGGATCATATGGTAATTCTATTTTTAGTTTTTTAAGGAACCTCCATACTGTTCTCCATAGTGGCTGTATCAATTTACATTCCCACCAGCAGTGCAATAGGGTTCCCTTTTCTCCACACCCTCTCCAGCATTTGTTGTTTGTAGATTTTCTGATGATGCCCATTCTGACTGGTGTGAGGTGATACCTCATTGTAGTTTTGATTTGCATTTCTCTAATAATTAGTGATGTTGAGCAGCTTTTCATGTGCCTTATGGCCATCTGTATGTCTCCTTTGGAGAAATGTCTGTTTAGGTCTTCTGCGCATTTTTGGATTGGGTTGTTTATTTTTTTAATATTGAGCTGCATGACCTGTTTATATATTTTGGAGATTAATCCTTTGTCCATTGATTGGTTTTCAAATATTTTCTCCCATTCTGAGGGTTGTCTTTTCATCTTGTTTATGGTTTCCTTTGCTGTGCAAAAGCTTTGAAGTTTCATTAGGTCCCATTTGTTTATCTTTGTTTTTATTTCTATTTCTCTAGGAGGTGGGTCAAAAAGGATCTTGCTGTGATTTATGTCAAAGAGTGTTCTTCCTATGTCTTCCTCTAAGAGTTTTATAGTGCCCGGTCTTACATTTAGGTCTCTAATCCATTTTGAGTTTATTTTTGTGTATGGTGTTAGGGAGCGTTCTAATTTCATTCATTTACATGTAGCTGTTCAGTTTTCCCAGCACCAATTATTGAAGAGACTGTCTTTTCTCCATTGTATATCCTTGCCTCCTTTGTCATAGATTAGTTGAGCATAGGTGCTCAACTAATAGGTGGGTTTATCTCTGGGCTTTCTATCTTTTTCCATTGATCTATGTTTCTGTTTTTGTGCCAGTACCATATTGTCTTCATTACTGTAGCTTTGTAGTATTTCCTGAAGTCAGGGAGTCTGATTCCTCCAGCTCTGATTTTTTCCCTCAAGACTGCTTTGGCTATTCAGGGTCTTTTGTGTCGCCATACAAATTTTAAGATTTTTTGTTCTAGTTCCGTAAAAAGTGCCATTGGTAATTTGATAGGGATTGCATTGAATCTGTAGATTGCTTTGGGTAGTTTAGTCATTTTCACAATATTGATTCTTCCAATCCAGTAACATGGTATATCTCTCCATCTGTTGATATCATCTTTAATTTCTTTCATCAGTGTCTTATAGTTTTCTGCATACAGGTCTTTTGTCTCCCTAGGTATGTTTATTCCTAGGTATTTTATTCTTTTTGTTGCAGTAGTAAATGGGAGTGTTTCCTTAATTTCTCTTTCAGATTTTTCATCATTAGTGTATAGGAATGCAAGAGATTTCTGTGCATTAATTTTGTTTCCTGCAACTTTACCAAATTCATTGATTAGCTCTAATAGTTTTCTGGTGGCATATTTAGGATTCTCTATGTGTAGTATCATGTCATCTGCAAACAATGACAGTTTTACTTCTTCTTTTCCAATTTGTATTCCTTTTATTTCTTTTTCTTCTCTGATTGCCATGGCTAGGACTTCCAAAGCTATGTTGAATAATAGTGGTGAGAGTTGACATCCTTGTCTTGTTCCTGATCTTAGAGAAAATGCTTGCAGGTTTTCACCATTGAGAATGATGTTTGCTGTAGGTTTGTCATATATGGCCTTTGTTATGTTGAGGTAGGTTCCCTCTATGCCCACTTTCTGGAGAGTTTTTTATGGTAAATGGGTGTTGAATTTTGTCAAAAGCTTTTTCTGCATCTATTGAGATGATCATATGGTTTTTATTCTTCAGTTTGTTAGTATGGTGTATCACATTGATTGATTTGCATATATTGAAGAATCCTGGCATCCCTGGGATAAATCCCACTTGATCATGGTGTATGATCCTTTTAATGTGCTGTTGCGTTCTGTTTGCTACTACTTTTTTGAACATTTTTGCATCTATGTCTATCAGTGATATTGGTCTGTAATTTTCTTTTTTTGGGAGTTTTCCTTCCTCTGCAACTTTTTGGAAGAGTTTGAGAAGGATGGGTGTTAGCTCTTCTCTGAATGTTTGATAGCATTCACCTGTGAAGCCATCTGGTCCTGGACTTCTGTTTGTTGGAAGATTTTTAATCACAGTTTCAATTTCATTACTTGTGATTGGTCTCTTCATATTTTCTATTTCTTCCTGGTTCAGTCTTGGAAGGTTATACCTTTGTAAGAATTTGTCCCTTTCTTCCAGGTTGTTCATTTTATTGGCAAAGAGTTGCTTGTAGTAGTCTCTTAGGATGCTTTGTATTTCTGCGGTGTCTGTTTTAACTTCTCCTTTATCATTTTAAATTTTATTGGTTTGAGTCCTCTCCCTCTTTTCCTTGATAAGTCTGGCTAATGGTTTATCAATTTTGTTTATCTTCTCAGAGAACCAGCTTTTAGTTTTATTGATCTTTGCTATTGTTTTCTTTGTTTCTATTTCATTTATTTCTGCTCTGATCTTTATGATTTCTTTCCTTCTGCTAACTTTGGGTTTTGTTTCTTCTTCTTTCTCTAGTTCCTTTAGGTGTAAGGTTAGATTGTTTATTTGAGATTTTTCTTGTTTCTTGAGGTAGGCTTGTATAGCTATAAACTTCCCTCTTAGAACTGCTTTTGCTGCATCCCATAGGTTTTGGGTCGTCGTGTTTTCATTGTCATTTGTCTCTAGGTACTTTGTGATTTGCTCTTTGATTTCCTCAGTGATCTCTTGGTTATTTAGTAATGTATTGTTTAGCCTCCATGTGTTTGTGTTTTTTACGTTTTTTTCCCTGTAATTCATTTCTAATCTCATAGCGTTGTGGTCAGAAAAGATACTTGATATGATTTCAATTTTCTTCAATTTACTGAGGCTTGATTTGTGACCGAAGATGTGATCTATCCTGGAGAATGTTCTGTGTGCACTTGAGAAGAAAGTGTAATCTTCTGTTTTTGGATGGAATGTCCTATAAATATCAATTAAATCTATCTGGTCTACTGTGTCATTTAAAGCTTCTGTTTCCTTATTTATTTTCATTTTGGATGACCTATCCATTGGTGTAAGTGGTAAAGTCCCCTACTATTATTGTGTTGCTGTCAATTTCGTCTTTTATATCTGTTAGCAGTTGCCTTATGTATTGAGGTGCTCCTATGTTGGGTGCATATATATTTATAACTGTTATACTTTCTTCTTGGATTGATCCCTTGATCATTATGTAGTGTCCTTCCTTGTCTCTTGTAACATTCTTTATTTTAAAGTCTATTTTATCTGATATGAGTATTGCTACTCCAGCTTTCTTTTGATTTCCATTTGCATGGAGTATCTTCTTTCATCCCCCCACTTTCAGTCTGTATGTGTCCCTAGGTCTGAGGTGGGTCTCTTGTAGACAGCATATATACTGGTCTTGTTTTTGTATCCGTTCAGCAACCCTGTGTGTTTTGGTTGGAGCATTTAATCCATTCATGTTTAAGGTAATTATCAATGTGTATGTTCCTATGACCATTTTCTTAATTGTTTGGGGTTTTTTTTGTAGGTCCTTTTCTTCTCTTGTGTTTCCCACTTAGAGGAGTTCCTTTAGCATTTGTTGTAGAGCTGGTTTAGTGGTGCTGAATTCCCTTAGCTTTTGCTTGCTTGTAAAGCTTTTTATCTCTCCATGAAATCTGAATGAGCTCCTTGCTGGGTAGAGTAATCTTGGTTTTAGGTTCTTCCCTTTCATTACTTTAAGAATATCATGCCACTCCCTTCTGGCTTGTAGAGTTCCTGCTGAGAAATCAGCTGCTAACCTTATGGGAGTTCCCTCGTATGTTATTTGTCGTTTTTTCCCTTGCTGCTTTCAATGATTGTCTTCTTTGTCTTTAATTTTTGCCATTTTAATTACTTTGTGTCTCGGTGTGTTTCTCCTTGGGTTTATTCTGTATAGGACTCTCTGCACTTCCGGGACTTGGGTGGCTATTTCCTTTCCCATGTTAGGGAAGTTTTCAACTATAATCTCTTCAAATATTTTCTCGGGTCCTTTCTGTCTCTCTTCTCCTTCTGGGACCCCTATAATGTGAATGTTGTTATATTTAATGTTGTCCCAGAGGTCTCTTAGGCTGTCTTCATTTCTTTTCATTCTTTTTTTATTCTGTTCTGCAGCTGTGAATTCCATCATTCTGTCTTCCAGGTCACTTATCTGTTCTTCTGCCTCAGTTATTCTGCTGTTGATTCCTTCTAGTACAGTTTTCATTTCAGTTATTGTATTGTTCATCTCTGTTTGTTCTTTAATTCTTCTAGGTCTTTGTTAAACATTTCTTGCATCTTCTCGATCTTTGCCTCCATTCTTTTTCTGAGGTCCTGGATCATGTTCACTATCATTATTCTGAATTCTTTTTCTGGAAGGTTTCCTACCTCTACTTCATTTAGTTGTTTTTCTGGGGTTTTATCTTGTTCTTTCTTTTGGTACGTAGCCCACTGCCTTTTCATCTTGTCTGTCTTTCTGTGAATGTGGTTTTCCTTCCACAGGCTGCAGAATTGTAGTTCTTCTTGCTTCTGCTGTCTGCCCTCTGGTGGATGAGCCTATCTAAGAGGCTTGTGCAAGTTTCCTGTTGGGAGGGACTGGTGGTACGTAGAGCTGGCTGTTGTTCTGGTGGGCAGAGCTCAGTAAAACTTTAATCTGCTTGTCTGCTGATGGGTGGGGCTGGGTTCCCTCCCTGTTGGTCGTTTGGCCTGAGGTGACCCAACACTGGGGCCTACCCGGGCTCTTTGGTGGGGCTAATGGCGGACTCTGTGAGGGCTCACGCCAAGGAGTACTTCCCAGAACTTCTGCTGCCAGTGTCCTTGTCCTCATGGTGAGCCACAGCCACGCCCTGCGTCTGCATGAGACCCTCCAACACCAGCAGCTGGGTCTGGTTCAGTCTCCTATGGGGTCACTGCTCCTTCCCCTGGGTCCCGATGCGCACACTACTTTGTGTGTGTCCTCCAAGAGTGGAGTCTCCGTTTCCCCCAGTCCTGTTGAAGTCCTGCAATCAAATCCTGCTAGCCTTCAAAGTCTGATTCTCTAGGAATTCCTCCTCCCATCGCCGGACCCCCAGGTTGGGAAGCCTGACGTGGGGCACAGAACCTTCACTCCAGTGGGTGGACTTCTGTGGTATAAGTGTTCTCCAGTTTGCGAGTCACCCACCCAGCAGTTATGGGATTTGATTTTATTGTGATAGCACCCCTCCTCCCGTCTCATTGTGGCTTCTCCTTTGTCTTTGGATGTGGGGGATCCTTTTTTGGTGATTTCCAGCGTCTTCCTGTCGATGACTGTCCAGCAGCTAGTTGTGATTTTGGTGTTCTCGCAAGAGGGAGTGAGAGCACGTCCTTCTACTCTGCCATCTTGGTTCAGGGCCTACCCAAAACTTTTTTCACCATCTGGTATTCTTAACCTAGAGTGTTCCCCAGGATAGAATTGTATCGTAAAAAAATTGAGTTCCTTTGTAATCTTATATATTGCATTTTATACATATAAACACATTCTTCTGAGAAGGTGTCCATAGATTTCATCAGATTGCCTAAGGATCCATGGCACAAAAAAGGATAAGCATCTAGATCAAGTTCAACCCGGCCCTGCCCACCTGCCCAACTCCATTTCTCACCCCTCTTCCTCCCCCCTCTCTTCCTTCCACACGCATGTGAATATCAGTAGCTGGTCCTGAGGAGACCATACTCTTGAGGCTTGTGGACACACAGCTGTAGGTTTTGAAGTGCCCTCCTTATTGCCCTCACCTGCCTCAAGTGTCAGCTTGAGTGACCATCCTCGGGGAAGGCTTTCCTTACCCTTCCCAGGGCACCAGATGCAGTTCCCTCCACCTGTGCTGAACCTGGTACAGATCGAGATCAGACTGTAACCACAGCCTTTCATAATCATTTATTTATGAGCTAGTTTCTCTAATAGACATTCAGCTCCTTGAGGTCAGGGTTCATGTCTTCTGACCCTGGTGTCCTCTTTGCCTAGGAAAGAAGCTGCATGTAGTAGATTTATAATAAAAATTGGTCAAATGACTGTGTACACACATTAATTTAGGATAAGCTGTGCCAAGGCTCCTTGAACATAAGGGAAGGGAGTCTGCAACTGCTGACTACAGACTGCGGGAAAGCAGCAGAAGTGCCTTTGCTGCCTGGTGGTGAGAAAGTCATTTCCAAACTTTGGGCTAGTGGATTTTTTTCCCCCTGTAGTGTCGTATTTTATTCCTTCTCCTCCATCCTCAGCCCCCTTAGCCGAAACTGTTCTCTGTTACTCCAGGGGAAGGTAAGGGAGGAAGTGGGGAGGAGGTACCAGGGAGATCTGGAGGGATGACTAAGGCCACATAGGATGGCTCTGTGTGATGTCCCAAATCTTTAACAATGTTTCTAAACTCATGGGGTCTATGGAAAAGGGTAGCTTTTCATTGGCAGTCGTGGGAGGAGCTGAGCTTCTCATCTAGGTTGATATAAAATGAAACCAGAGCAGTGTGCAGTAATGCAGGCACTCAAAGGCTAAAGAAATGGGGAGAAGAAATTCTCAGGAGTTCACAGAAGCTAAAGAGAAAGTTCTGGAAATGAGGTTCAAGTCAATCTCAACCAGATCAGAGAGGGTAAGGTTTGCTTCCTGATGCCTGGGTTGTAGAATTAAAGACACACTTATGATAATGTCCTTCATGGTCAGAAGTGAAGGCTTGAAGTCCCTTTGGAACTTGTCCTCATACTTTTCTCAAAGGTTTTCATGGTGGATCTCTAATGGAGAAACTCATCAAGTAAATTATTTGCTCACTGTGTTAGTCAGGGCGAGGCTAGCCTGCTCTTGTAGAGAGACTCAACAAAAAGTCGGTGGCTTAAAAAAGGTAGACGCTGGTTTTTCTCTCATGGAATAGTCCAGGTTGCTAGGCAGCTCTGCTCCCGAGGTCACTCTGAGAAGGGGTCCACAGGCCTGTTTTCAGCTGTTTTCTCTGACATCCCCTAGTTCAGTGCTGCTCACGCTGCAGCATGTAGGTAGACCACTTGTGGAGCTTGTTAAATGCTGGTTTCCGTTGTGAGATGGGGCCCAAGGTTCTGCATTTCTAGAAGGTCTGAGAGTAGCAAGGCCGGGGGGAATTGTCCTCTTTACTTGCTTGAGTTCAGGTGTTTGAGCTTCCATGGAGGGGCCAGTGTGGAGGAGCCCGCGTGCAAGGTTTCAAAGACCAGGCCTGAAAGTGGCAGCCACACGACGGCTCAGGTTTCATCAGTAAGATGTTAGTTATGTGGCCACACCTGGTACAGGGGAGCCCTGGAACCATAGACGCTTGGTGGGCAGCCACAGTCCTTATATTCTGTGACTCTGGGAGAAAGGATGCTGGTGGAGAAACAACACATTCTGCTACATCATCTCTGCTGGATCCTTCCCTCGTAGACACTGCATAAAGAAACCAGCCTCTGTCTTCTCAACTATGGTGTTATAATGTGATGGTTACTAATAATTGGTAGAATATGAGTGTACTGAAATTTGAGAACACACCTAAATTTGTGGATGCAGACTCACATTTTTTCTTAGAAGGATTCCCCCTCTCACATGCCGATATGCTTCTTTAGATAGAAGGAAAATGGGTGGAGTTAGAGATGGTGTGTCAACAAAATCATGTATAAACATCACTCAGTCATTTGACAAATGTTTGAACCCTCTTTACTTGAAAATCACTGTACTTGATGTTGAGGATGTAGCACTGAAGGAGACAGGTATGGGAGTCAGTCCTGAGTGGTCGTTTAGGGTGTGTACTCAGTAAACCGTGTCCCTGAGTTCAAATTCCATCTCTACCACTTAACCTTGGGCTATTTAGTTCACATCTCTGCCCCAGCTTCCTCATCTGTAAAATGTTATAATAGTGGTATCCTCTTGGTTATTTGAAGATTCCATGAGCTGATGTATTAGTCACTGTTGTTATTATGCCTGTCCTCAGGAAGCTTACACTTTAACATGCCTCATCATCTATGTCCCTGCAGAAAATAAACTGAGGACCCCTCCCCAGGGGTTGTAGAGATGTGGACCCAAGATGTTACGTGTCCCCTTTAAAGTAAAAAGTGGGGGTCAGTTGGGCTAGGGCCTGCCCCCACTTTGCACCATTTCCATTGAGGGAAATTGATTCCTTAGTAGGAACAGGCTCCATTTAACCACCAGCTTTCAGCCTTCTTTCTTTGATGAGGTGTAAACATTTTGTCAACCTTTCACATCACCTCGATTTTGTTTCTGATGTTGGAGATTACTCTATCAACCATATAGTGAGCTTACTAGTCGCTGGTGATCTTGCATTGCTCCTATATCTCTGAAGAATTTCCCCTTATTTACAGGAGTGAAGTGACCTTGACTTGCAGAGGTTCTCACATCCATTCGAGCTCAAGGCTTCTTCATGCCACCCTCTCTCTTATTGCCACTTAGAATTATATACTACATGTCTTTTTATATTATAACTCCAGGGGTTTGGAATTTTCATTTGGACAAAGGTTGCAAAACAAGGCACAGTGTCATTATAGGTGGCTCTTAAATGGAACACTTCAAAATCATGTGTCAATTTTAAGGCTGCTTGGTAATTTTCTGATATTTTTTTAAACTTACCTAGAAAATAAAAAAAAATGATGAGGGAATTTAGAAACATGTGTATATGTTGGACACATCTTTTATGGACTACATAGTCGTGTGACAATCTGATGGAACCCTTGGGTTCCCTCCTCAGAAGTATATATGTATGCAGCAACATACACAAAGTTGCATAAAATTCCAGGGGTTTCACAGATCTCTTTAAGTCCATGAACTCCAGGCCAAGAGAATATCAAAATGGAGCATCCTTGGAAATGCAGAGTTAATGGCAAATTTGTTATATATGAGAGCTCATATGTCAAATGTTTCTTTTTTTTTTTTTCTTTTTTGTGGTATGTGGGCCTCTCTCTGCTGTGGCCCCTCCCGCTGCGGAGCACAGGCTCCTGACGCGCAGGCTCAGCGGCCATGGCTCACGGGCCCAGCCGCTCCGCGGCATGTGGGATCTTCCCGGACCGGGGCACGAACCCGTGTCCCCTGCATCGGCAGGCGGACTCTCAACCACTGTGCCACCAGGGAAGCCCCAAATGTTTCATACTAAACAAAATAAGTCAATATAGATTTTATTGAAGCAACTGTCAACATTTATTTATTTCAGTCATATTTTTAAGCAATCTTTCAAAACCCACTTTTATTGATTGGGCCCCATTAAATAGGATTCTGCCATTTTAAATTTCTGTATGACTGTAGGCCAATCACCAGTGTTGTACAGCACTGCACATAACATTGCCAGCTCCATTAATAAGTGTATTAACAGCTTTCATACTGGTTCATTTAATTGAACCATTTTGTTGCACTTCCTGGATTACCGTTCCATTATCCGTGCCTTTAATCAAGCAGAGAAAGCCTCCTTTGTGCAGATCAACAGTTGGAGCTTGTGTAGTTGGATAATTTATTGAAATGTCTTTATTTCTCTGTACACATTCAAAGAAGTAGGCAGTATTTTGACCTTCAGTGCCTCAGGAGGGATATGGTTGCAGGACAGAGAGTGGAGGTTGCTTGCAGAGTGTTTTTTCTTGGGTTTGGTGTTCTGAAAGCTGGAGCAGGGGAATTATATTGGGGGTAGGGGAGGTGAGAGAAAGCAAAGCCATGCAACATGAAGGTGATTTCCAAGAACTAGGGATGTCTGCATGGTCTTTGATCCCTGTTGTCATATCCTTCTCAGTAACCTGGAAAGGAGACAGGAGCTTGGATGCTGAGAGTGGGGCAACAAGGGGATGGTTCCTTGGTCTGTCTTCCATAAGAACAGGTTTTAGGACTCAGATACCTGCCCTGGACAGAGCTGGGCCCTAAGGGACTATGTGCCTGTCAGCAGTGACTACTGGAAACCCAAACCAAAGGACTTCTGGGAATATCTTCCTCATGCCTGGGACATTCACAGGGCTCTAGGGAGGAAAGTTCTGAATAATGAACACTATTGGCTTTCCTGCCAGACTGGCCATGAGGATGGGATGAGGTGTCAGATCTATTGTAATTTTAAGAATATAAGGTTCCATGGCATAACTCGCATACCTGTCTGTGGAGTAAGGTTCATACACATTCAGAAGATGCAGACGCAAGTAGTTCTGCCTTTGTGGAACTGACAGTAAGGTGGGAGAAGTAAGACATAAATGCAGTGCTGATATAGGCAGTGATAAGGAATTATAGAAAATAAGATGAAGGCACAAAATTTGTTGGAGGGAATGGGAAAAAGTTTTATGAAAGAAGTGATGTTTTTGAGCCCATATTGAAGGATTGGTACAGTTTAGATGTATGAAAAGGAAGAGGTCTTTCCAAGTTCAGGAAATAAGTGAGCGGAAGCATAAAGAGGGGCATTGTGGAGAATAAGAGGAGTTTGGTTAAGTTGTCAGTTGCAACAAGGGGATGCGTGGGAAACATCCTTGGAAAGATAGGCTAGGGTCATGCTAAAGATTTTTAGAAGAGATAGAATGCTCTAATAGAAACGCAGATAGAGGATCAATATCTTGTAGTCTATATGGCTTTGCATAAGTTTTTTAATCTCTTTGGATCTCAGTTTTTTTATCTGTGGAGTGGAGGTAATATTACCTTGTGGGACTGTGCTTAGAATTAGAATAATAATGATGATGACAGTGATGATGATGATGATAGCTACCATCTATTGAGCACCCAAGTATGTGTCTGGCATGTACTGGTGTTCAGTAAAAGTGGCTGATATTATATCATATATGATATCATATCCTGTACAGTTCAGCTACTCAGCTATTCGGAGTGTGAGAAATCTGTAGGACATACTTTACTAGTACAAGACTTTTCTAGGACTCATCCAAATTTCTACTTCTTTCCTCCTGAGAGTATAACTCTTTGAAATTAGGAATGGGCATGTGACTTGCAATGGCCAATGAAATAGTGAGAATAATGTGCTACTTCCATACATATGCCTTTATGTGTTGGTGTACAAGCCTCCATTTTTTCTTTCTCTTCTGTGGAAAGCCATAAAACATTGTGATGGTGTTACCAGAAGGTATTGGAGCTTCTGGCAACCTGAGTCCCTGAATAATTATGATGAGCAGAGTCCTCTGCCCTCTGCTGAACAGTGGAAACATGTAGCATGAAAGAGATATAAACCTTTGTTGTTTTAAGTCATTGAGATTTGGGGGATATTTGTTCCTGCAACATAACCTAATATGTCCTAACTAATGCATCTTTGGTACAGTTCGCCAATGCAGATGTAGGGCATAGCTTGGTTTGGCTTGAAAGAGATAATTGGCTTTTCTTCTTAGCTTAGTCCAGCCCAACTGTGATGACTCCTAAGGCTCTTCTCTTTCATACAGTACTGGGACGCTAAGCTTTTTTATCAACGTTATTTTTTTTTTCATACTCAGATATCCTGCCTCCATGGGTCTCTTTCTAATACATCAAGCTCATTCTTCAAGCAGTTCTTATGTTAATTTCAAAACCCACTAGTTTTATTATTTTTCTTTCTTTCTTTTTAGCTATAAACCTAGTCTGTTTCTGTTTTGTTTCTTGTCAGTTGGTCTGTCTATAGCAAAAACAACTGACTGTGAGTCCCATATAACTAAGAGAATTGCTATTAATCCAAAGCAAAGTGATAATAATAATAGCATTTATGGAATGTTTACTACATAACAGGCATGTGCTAAGTTCTTTCCATGTGTCAGCTTATTTTATCTTCACAACACTCTGTGAAGTTAGTACAACTATTATTCCTATTTTATAGACTTTATACTGAGGCACAAAGCAGATAACACTCTTAGGAAGGTGGGTAGCCAGAACTCAAAGCCAGAAATTCTGACTCTGGAGCCCTCACTCTTAAATGCTACATAAAATTACATTTCTTCAGGGTTCAGCTGTTATTTTATCAAAAGAATTTCTTTGTTCACCCCTGTCAAGATGTCCTACCAGGTATTCTTCAGTATCATCAGTTAAGCAGCAAGTATTTGTTGGTGACCTCTCTCCCTCCCTTTTTTCTCTCCTTTTCTTCCACAGATATAAAGCATCTATCATGGATTCATATATAAGAAGTCATGCTTTTAAAGTCTCAAAGAAATCATAATGTAGTTGAAGCAACTTCTATTAAGTTTTATGAAATTGTTAGAGAGAAACAGAATTCCAAATATATAGTCAAGTGCTAAATTATCTGGTACAGTCTAAGTCTGAATGAGCTGGAGAAGGGGAGATGAGTGTGGCCTGGAGCAAGCAGGATATGCTTCCTACATCTGGGCCTTGAAGGATGGGTGGAAATTGGACAGTAGCGGGGAGAGAGGAGCCAGAAGCAGGAATTAAGTTGAATCCATGATTGATAAATGGATAATCGGAGGAGTTTTTGCTGAGGAAACAGGGTGGCAGTTAACTGTCTCAGCATGCAGATGTGCTTGTAAGAACTATTTCTTTGAAACTGCTTTTCACTGTATCTTAAAATAACAACAAGGCCCCAAATTATAGATACAGAAATTATAGTAATAGAGCTCAGGAAGACAGATTTTTATGGGAAAGTATTATTCACAGGGAGTTTAAAAGCTTTTATGCTTTATAAAAGTTCTTAGGGTTGAAGCAAATCTAGTGTTCATTTATAGCCTAAATCGCTTATGCATTGCTGGGAGAGTTTGCAAACGTAACCTCAATTCTGCCCTTCCCTGAGCTCAGAGAATACCCCAGGCTGTATTTGTTCATTAAAGGTGGATTTCTTTTTGAAGAGTGATTTGATGTAATTTTTGTTTTTCATGAAGCCTATTACTGTGCATGTACAATTTGCAAGTATCCAGGCCTCTGTTTTCTCCTGAAATGAGAGAACTGTGCGGTCATCTGTGCTTCTCTGACTGCCTGATTCCCAACCACAGTCATGTTTTTCGAAAGAAAAAGCAGACATGTTGGAAGCAATATCTTTTTTATGGTTTTCCACCAAAATCTGCCACCATTTACCACTTCACCCAGTTGTCTCTCATGATCCAAGTGTATCTAGTGAATCCCCAGCCAGGATCCAGTAAACCACCTCTTTCAGTGCCCTACTTTTATTGAGTTTAGAATGACGAGAAGTTCTTGGAAACCATCTGATCTAACTGCTTTATTTCATAGGTGAGCTCTGAGGGCTGGGAGACGTGATCCCTTCCCCACCTGCCCAGAGCTAGCAGTGACAGAGATGAGCACCTGTGTCTCTCTTGCCTGGGTCTCCTGGTGAGATTGTGTTCTGGGAATTCAGGATGGATTAACGACTGACTGATTGTTAAAAATTCCTACCAAAAAAGTAACATGGATGAAGCAGCAGACTGTGTAGTCAGGAGTTTCCTTTGTTTGATCCTTCCACAAATCAAGCTTTTCTTCCTCTTGATTGCTTCTCTGTGGAGACACAGGGCCAGGTTGTTAGGGGAATAGAACTGTACAGCAGAAAGTAATACAACATTGTAAATCAACTATACTTCAATAAAAATTAAGAAAAAAGAGAAGAAAAAAAAATGATACATCAATTAACAAGCACCTGCCATGGATGGATTCTGTTCCCAGCCCACTGCTGGGTGCTAGGAGTCGTGCAGATGGACAAGCCATAGCACTGGCTCAAAAGGATGGTACAGTGCATTTTGGAGAGGCACAACTAAGCAGTAGCAAGGAAGAGCATGTGTAATGAGAGGGTTAGTTCCTTCAGAAGGGAAAATCAGTGTGGTGGGATCGGAGGCAGCTGGGGGAAGCTTCACAGAAGACATGGGACTTGAGTGGTATCTATCGCCAAACACGTAAAGGCAGTAGTAGGAAGCCCTCACCTACCCTCAGCTTCTCTCTCCAGATTCCATCATCTCCACGTCTATACATACTCACCTGTGTTCATGATTTTCCAGACCAGCTCTGGTTTCACCTAAATTTCATTTCATAATTATGTAATTTATTATCAACCCGAATGTGCTTCAGTTTTCAATATGATTTAAGACATTCAAAAGAAGAAGATGTTTTGGTAGAACAAATGGGACATTTTCTCTGGTTTAGAGAACATGTTTGTAGTCCTCCTCATTTGCATTTACCATCTTTAAAGTCTAGCATCTTACACTTTTACATTTGATAATTTGCAGTGTGACTTCTCAAACATTATTTGGTCATAAAAGCAGACTATCAGGAAGGTAGACTATGGTTAATATTCCTGGTTTAGAGGTGAGGGGACTGAGATTCAGTGAGGTAAAATGTTAACGTGAACACAGACCCTCTGAGTTCTACCTAGGGCTCTTTTCCTCAAATTATTTAGTTAGTCATTTTAATTGGTATTTTATCCTACGGTTCTTATTCTCTACTGCCCTGAAGAATACTGTCTAGGTAAAACCAGTCAATAGTACTATTCAAAGTAAGTTTTCTAAAGTCTAGAGGTGTCAATGAAATTTTAGAGTGAAAATAGTTATATTATTACTTCCAGAGTTGATTTCTGGTCGGCTTTAGTCTATCATGAACTGATCCTTTTTTGTAAACTTCCTTTCAGTTTTACTGAATCCTAGTATATATAACAACTGTAAATTTTCTGATTGTTTCCCATTTCATTGTTTTTACTGAGGCTTCTAAGGAATTGAAAAATCACACATCTCTTTATATATTCATGGCATATGGTGGAATATTTTTATGTTTTTCAAAAAAATCAATGCTACTTTCTGCAATGGTCGACATTACAAAAATGTGATGTCTGAAACTTCAAAAAATTAACATTCAGAAAAATGTGTGCATTTTCAGTGTTCCCTATCATGTATGATCTCTGAAGGCATTTTTTTACTCTTGTGACAAAGTCATGAAATAGATTTCTTGCTTATTGTTCAAGACCAGTTGAGTGCCATAATTCACTTCTTTCGTATAGAGTCCTAAACTAGGCACTTGTTTGTGTGTGGAGTGAAAGCTAGAAGAAAAATTGAAGATATAGTCAATATTCTTGAAGAATGCACAATCTAGTTGGGGAGATGGAATGCACCCTTTTGCAAGTGGCATAAGAATTGATAGTCACAACTCTTTTTACTTAGGTAGAACTCATTCAGTCTTTCGCATATAATGAGTAAGGTTCTTCCGTGTGACAAAAAGGCATATATAATATTTTCTTTGACTTCTTGGAGCCTACACCCTGATTGGGGAGATGTCTCATTCAGTTTACAGATAATTATAAGACAATGTAAAATGGGTGGCTTAAGAAGAAAAAAATGCTCAAATGAGGAAGAGAATATTTCTGACATCTCATCATGAAGGTCTTGGAAAATTCAGATTTGGAAAGTATCTTGAAGAATGGATAGGATTTTTGGTAAGTGGATTTGGAAATAAGAGTGCTGGCATATATAAAACTCTGAGTGAATGGGCACATGGTAGTTGATCAAGATAAGCTCTGGGGCCACTGCGGCTGGGGCACAAGATGTTTGTGGAGGAGTGGTGGGAAGGGATTATGGATATCAGAACTTCTGCTCCTCAGAGCTTTCTATTACCATTCATGATTTTGCTGCAGTCAAAAAGCAATGACTACATCTGTTGTATGATACATTTTTTAAGGAGATTGTTGCCCAGGTAAGCTGACTAGTTTGAAGCTGGGTTGTGAGGGCTTGGTGAGATGACTGGCACATATTCTTTGTGCTTATTCTAGACTCAAATGATTCTATTCGTTTAGCCATCTATTTGAAAAAGCTTTCAATAACCCAGAAACACCTTCCTTTGTGGCCAAATTCAGAAACAAGTTTTACTTTCAAAAGGGTTCCATTGTGATGAAAAACAGGGTGCTGATTACACATTAGGTTTCAAAGACATGTATATAAAGTTTGATGATGTGTATGTGAAGTCTGACTGTTGATACAGCCTTTCAATGCTGGGCAGCATCTGGCTGGTAAGCTCCAAAACAGTCGTTCTGGATGCTTGTAGGCATTTGTTCTGTCTGGTCACTGCCCGTGCATGACAGTTTTTAAATATGTGTAATACCTTCCTCAAATACATACACAAGTGAAATACTTTTTACTACTCTGGACCAAAACCATTCATTTAAAAAAACACTGTGTTGGTGATATGTCATGGTCAGTAATATATTATACTAAATGGGAATAATTTATATTAAAGTCTTGGTTGCTCTATGGGTAAATGCATTAGAAATTCATCATAGTGAAATCATGCCTGGTACTTGAACAGTGTAAACAGATTTTAAGTTGCTATTAGGATAATGTGACTGAATAAGGTAACAAATCGAAGTAGCCTCTCCCACATCTATGACCTGTTACATGATGTCTGAGACCCTGGAGCCAGATGCTCTTAGTTCAAATCCTGATTCTGCCATTTGTTAGCTGTGTGACCTTGGGAAAGTTCCTCAACTGCTCTGAAATATGAGTATAACAATGATACATACTTTTTAAAATTGTTCAGATGATGAAATAATTTATTATATGAAGCCCTTAGAGAAGCTTCTGGTGCATAGTACGTGCTCAATAAATGTTAGTAAGTATCATATCCTCATGATTTCATTTATTTATTTGGAATACAACTAGGAGTACATTGCCCTAAAATACACCTACATATAGATGAGGAACAGTGACTGTTTGTTTTCCTATGATACTTTTTATAATTACATCATCAATTTTTTTTAAACATTTTTATTGGAGTATAATTGCTTTACAGTGGTGTGTTAGTTTCTGCTTTATAACAAAGTGAATCAGTTATACATATACATATATCCCCATAACTCTTCCCTCTTGCGTCTCCCTCCCTCCTACCCTCCCTATCCCACCCTTCTAGCTGGTCACAAAGCACCGAGCTGATCTCCCCGTGCTATGCGGCTGCTTCCCACTAGCTATCCATTTTACATTTGGTAATGTATATATGTCCATATATACACTACCACTCTCTCACTTTGTCCCAGCTTACCCTTCCGCCTCCCCGTGTCCTCAAGTCCGTTCTCTAGTAGGTCTGCATCGTTATTCCCGTCTTGCCCCTAGGTTCTTCGTGGCCATTTTTTTTTTTTTTTTAGATTCCATATATATGTGTTAGCATATGGTATTTGTTTTTCTCTTTCTGACTTACTTCACTCTGTATGACAGGCTCTGGGTCCATCCACCTCACTACAAATAACTCGGTTTCATTTCTTTTTATAGCTGAGTAATATTCCATTGTATATATGTACCATATCTTCTTTATCCATTCATCTGTTGATGGACACTTAGGTTGCTTCCATGTCCTGGCTATTGTAAATAGAGCTGCAATGAACATTGCGGTACATGACTCTTTTTGAATTATGGTTTTCTCAGGGTATATGCCCAGTAGTGGGATTGCTGGGTTGTATGGTAGTTCTATTTTTAGTTTTTTAAGGAACCTCCATACTGTTCTCCATAGTGGCTGTATCAATTTACATTCCCACCAACAGTGTATGAGGGTTCCCTTTTCTCCACACCCTCTCCAGTATTTATTGTTTGTAGATGTTTTGATGATGGCCATTCTGACCGGTGTGAGATGATATCGCATTGTAGTTTTGATTTGCATTTCTCTAATGATTAATATATGGAGCATTCTTTCATGTGTTTGTTGGCAATCTGTATATCTTCTTTGGAGAAATGTCTGTTTAGATCTTCTGCCAATTTGTGGATTGGGTTGTTTGTTTTTTTGATATTGAGCTGCATGAGCTGCTTGTAAATTTTGGAGATTAATCCTTTGTCAGTTGCTTCAGTTGCAAATATTTTCTCCCATTGTGAGGGTTGTCTTTTTGTCTTGTTTATAGTTTCCTTTGCTGTGCAAACGCTTTGAAGTTTCATTAGGTCCCATTTGTTTATTTTTGTTTTTATTTCCATTACTCTAGGAGCTGGGTCAAAAAGGATCTTGCTGTGATTTATGTCAAAGAGTGTCCTGCCTATGTTTTCCTCTAAGAGTTTGATAGTGTCTGGCCTTACATTTAGGTCTTTAATCCATTTTGAGTTTATTTTCGTGTATGGTGTTAGGGAATGTTGTTATTTCATTCTTTTACATGTACCTGTCCAGTTTTCCCAGCACCACTTATTGAAGAGGCTGTCTTTTCTACATTGTATATTCTTGCCTCCTTTATCAAAGATAAGGTGACCATATGTGCGTGGGTTTATCTCTGGCCTTTCTATCCTGTTCCATTGATCTATATTTCTGTTTTTGTGTCAGTACCATACTGTCTTGATTACTGTAGCTTTGTAATATAGTCTGAAGTCAGGGAGCCTGATTCCTCCAGCTCTGTTTTTCTTTCTCAAGGTTGATTTGGCTATTTGGGATCTTTTGTGTCTCCATACAAATTGTGCAATTTTTTGTTCTAGTTCTGTGAAAAATGCCAGTGGTAGTTTGATAGGGATTGCATTCAATCTGTAGATTACTTTGGGTAGTAGAGTCATTTTCACAATGTTGATTCTTCCCATCCAAGAATATGGTATATCTCTCCATCTATTTATATCATCTTTAATTTCTTTCATCAGTGTCTTATAGTTTTCTGCATACAGGTCTGTTGTCTCCTTAGGTAGGTTTATTCCTAGGTATTTTATTCTTTTTGTTGCAATGGTAAATGAGAGTGTTTTCTTAATTTCACTTTCAGATTTTTCATCATTAGTGTATAGGAATGCAAGAGATTTCTGTGCATTAATTTTGTATCCTGTTGCTTTACCAAATTCATTGATTAGCTCTAGTAGTTTTCTGGTAGCATCTTTAGGATTATCTATACATAGTATCATGTCATCTGCAAACAGTGACAGCTTTACTTCTTCTTTTCCGATTTGGATTCCTTTTATTTCTTTTTCTTCTCTGATTGCTGTGCCTAAAATTTCGAAAACTATGTTGAATAATAGTGGTGAGAGTGGGCAGCCTTGTCTTGTTCCTGATCTTAGTGAAAATGGTTTCAGTTTTTCACCATTGAGGACGATATTGGCTCTGGGTTTGTCATATATGGCCAATATTATGTTGAGGAAAGTTCGCTCTATGCCTACTTTCTAGAGGGTTTTTATCATAAATGGGTGTTGAATTTTGTCAAAAGCTTTCTCTGCATCTATTGAGATGATCATATGGTTTTTCTCCTTCAATTTCTTAATATGGTGTATTACATTGATTGATTTGTGTATATTGAAGAATCCTTGCATTCCTGTGATAAACCCCACTTGATCCTGGTGTATGATCCTTTTAATGTGCTGTTGGATTCTGTTTGCTAGTATTTTGTTGAGGATTTTTGCATCTATGTCCATCAGTGATATTGACCTGTATTTTCCTTTTTTTGTGACATCTTTGTCTGGTTTTGGTATCAAGGTGATGGCGGCCTCGTAGAATGAGTTTGGGAGTGTTCCTCCCTCTGCTATATTTTGGAAGAGTTTGAGAAGGATAGGTGTTAGCTCTTCTCTGAATGTTTGATAGAATTCGCCTGTGAAGCCCTCTGATCCTGGGCTTTTGTTTGTTGGAAGATTTTTAATCACAGTTTCAATTACAGTGCTTGTGATTGGTCTGTTCATGTTTTTTATTTCTTCCTGGTTCAGTCTCAGAAGGTTGTGCATTTCTAAGAATTTGTCCATTTCTTCCAGGTTGTCCATTTTATTGGCATATAGTTGCTTGTAGTAATCTCTCTTGATCCTTTGTATTTCTGCAGTGTCCGTTATTCTCCATTTTCATTTCTCATTCTGTTGATTTGAGTCTTCTCCCTTTTTTTCTTGATGAGTCTGCTAATGGTTTATCAATTTTGTTTATCTTCTCAAAGAACCAGCTTTTAGTTTTATTGATCTTTGCTATTGTTTCCTTCATTTCTTTGTCGTTTATTTCTGATCTGATCTTTATGATTTCTTTCCTTCTGCTAACTTTGGGGATTTTTTGTTCTTCTTTCTCTAATTGCTTCTGGTGTAAGGTTGGGTTGTTTATTTGAGATTTTTCTTGTTTCTTTTTTTTTTTTTTTTTTTTTTTTGCGGTACGCAGGCCTCTCACTGTTGTGGCCTCTCCCGTTGCGGAGCCCAGGCTCCGGACGTGCAGGCTCAGCGGCCATGGCTCATGGGCCCAGCTGCTCTGCGGCATGTGGGATCTTCCCGGACCAGGGCACGAACCCGTGTCCCCTGCATCGGCAGGTGGACTCTCAAGCACTGCGCCACCACGAAGCCCTCTTGTTTCTTGAGGTAGGATTGTATTGCTGTAATCTTCCCTCTTAGAACTGCTTTTGCTGCACCCCATAGGTTTTGGGTCGTCGTGTTTTCATTGTCATTTGTTTCTAGGTATTTTTTGATTTCCTCTTTGATTTCCTCAGTGATCTCTTGGTTATTAAGTAGAGTATTATTTAACCTCCATGTGTTTGTATTTTTTACAGATTTTTTCCTGTAATTGATATCTAGTCTCATAGGCGTTGTGGTCAGAAAAGATACTTGATATGGTTTCAATTTTCTTAAATTTACCAAGGCTTGATTTGTGACCCAGGGTATGATCTATCCTGTAGAATGTTCCATGAGCACTTGAGAAGAAAGTGTATTCTGTTATTTTTGGATGGAATGTCCTATAAATATCAGTTAAGTCCATGTTGTTTAATGTATCATTTAAAGCTTGGTTTTCCTTATTTATTTTCATTTTGGATGATCTGTGCATTGGTGAAAGTGGGGTGTTAAAGTCCCCTACTATGAATGTGTTACTGCCGATTTCCCCTTTTATGGCTGTTAATATTTCCCCTGTGTATTGAGGTGCTCCTATATTGGGTGCATAAATATTTACAATTGTTATATCTTCTTCTTGGATTGATCCCTTGATCATTATGTAGTGTCCTTCTTTGTCTCTTGTAATAGACTTTGTTTTAAAGTCTATTTTGTCTGATATGAGAATTGCTACTCCAGCTTTCTTTTGATTTCCATTTGCATGGAATATCTTTTTCCATCCCCCCACTTTCAGTCTGTATAGGTCCCTGGGTCTGAAGTGGGTCTCTTGTAGACAGCATATATACAGGTCTTGTTTTTGTATCCATTCAGCCAATCTCTGTCTTTTGGTTGGAGTATTTAATCCATATTCATTTAAGGTAATTATTGATATGCATGTTCCTATTACCATTTTCTTAACTGTTTTGGGTTTGTTATTGTAGGTCTTTTCCTTCTCTTGTGTTTCCTTCCTAGAGAAGTTCCTTTAGCATTTGTTGTAATGCTGGTTTTGTTGTGCTGAATTCTCCTAGCTGTTGCCTGTCTGTAAATGTTTTAATTTCTCCATCAAATCTGAATGAGATCCTTGCTGTGTAGAGTAATCTTGGTTGTAGGTTTTTCCCTTTCGTCACTTTATTATTTTTTATTTTTATTTTATTTATTTATTTATTTTTGCGGTACGCGGGCCTCTCCCGTTGCGGAGTACAGGCTCCGGGCGCGCAGGCTCAGCGGCCATGGCTCACGGGCCCAGCCGCTCCGTGGCATGTGGGATCCTCCCGGACTGGGGCACAAACCCGTGTCCGCTGCATCGGCAGGCGGACTTTCAACCACTGCGCCACCAGGGAAGCCCCCTTTCATCACTTTAAATATGTCCTGCCACTCCCTTCTGGCTTGCAGAGTTTCTGCTGAAAGATCAGCTGTTAACCTTATGGGGATTCTCTTGTATGCTATTTGTTGTTTTTCCCTTGCTGCTTTTAATATTTTTTTCTTTGTATCTAATTTTTGATAGTTGAATTAATATGTTTCTTGGTGCGTTTCTACTTGGATTTACCCTGTATGGGACTCTCTGTGCTTCCTGGACTTGATTAACTATTTATTTTCCCATATGAGAGAAGTTTTCAACTGTAATCTCTTCCAATATTTTCTCAGCCCCTTTCTTTTTCTCTTCTTCTTCTGGGACCCCTATAATTTGAATGTTGGTGTGTTTAATATTGTCCCAGTGTTCTCTGAGAGTGTCCTCAAATCCTTTTTCTTTATTCTGCTCTGCAGTAGTTATTTCCACTCTTTTATCTTCCAGGTCACTTATCCGTTTTTCTGCCTCAGTTATTCTGCTATTGATCCCTACTAGAGAATTTTTTTGTGTGTGTGCGGTACACGGGCCTCTCACTGTTGTGGCCTCTCTGGTTGCTGAGCACAGGCTCCGGATGCGCAGACTCAGCCCCCGTGGCTCACGGGCCCAGCCGCTCCGTGGCATGTGGGATCTTTCCGGGCTGGGGCATGAAACCGTGTACCCTGCATAGGCAGGCGGACTCTCAAGCACTGCGCCACCAGGAAAGCTCTAGAGAATTTTTAATTTCATTTATTGTGTTGCTCATGATTGTTTGTTTCATCTTTAATTCTTCTAGGTCCTTGTTAAACGTTTCTTGTATTTTCTTCATTCTATTTCCAAGATTTTGAATCATCTTTCTTATCATTTGTCTGATTTCTTTTTCAGGTAGACTGCCTATTTCCTCTTCATTTTTTAGGTCTGGTGGGTTTTTACCTTGGTCCTTCATCTGCTGTGTGTTTCTTTGTCTTCTCATTTTGCTTATCTTACTGTGTTTGGGGTCTCCTTTTCGCAGGCTGCAGGTTCGTAGTTCCCGTTGTTTTTGTTGTCTGCCCCCAGTGGCTACGGTTGGTCCAGTGGGTTGTGTAGTCTTCCTGGTGGAGGGGACTAGTGTCTCTGTTTTGGTGGATGAGACTGGATCTTGTCTTTCTGGTGGGTAGGTCCACCTCTGGTGGTGTGTTTTGGGGTGTCTGTGAATTTATTATGATTTTAGGTAGCCTCTCTGCTAATGGGTGGGGCTGTGTTCCTGTCTTGCTAGTTGTTTGGCATAGGGTGTCCAGCACTGTAGCTTGCTGGTTGTTGAGTGGAGCTGCGTCTTGGCGTTGAGATGGAGATCTCTGGGAGATTTTTGCCATTTGATACTACGTGGAGCTGGGATGTCTCTGGTGGACCAGCATCCTGAGCTTGGGTCTCCCGCCTCAGAAGCACAGCCCTGACACCTGGCTGGAGCACCAAGAGCCTTTTGGAGGTCTGAGGTCTTCTGCCAGCATTCAGTAGGTGTTCTGTAGGAGTTGTTCCACGTGTAGATGTATTTCTGATGTATTTGTGGGGAGGAAGGTGATCTCCGCGTCTTACTCTTCTGCCATCTTGAGGCTGCTCCTCTGTACTCACTCTTTTTTTCCTTTGTGCTTTGTCTAATTTCACTTGCTCCTAGGGTTCTGCATGCAGAGGCCTCAGACCCTGCACTTTAGATCCGATTTCCTAGTGCAAAATGGCTGTGCCGACACCTCAGCTCGCGGGGCCTGGTGCAGGCTCTACACCATCAATTTTATTATTCGCAAAGATCTTGATGAGCAGTTTTTGTTTTAGAAGCTATTCTGTGGCAACAGGTGAAGGAGGAGGTTAGCTTTTCCTGAACGTATTAGAGCAAAGCCAACTCTCCTTGGCAACCAGGTGATAAAAATTCAGTCTTCAGTTACCTTTTAGTAAACTCACAGAATTTAAGCTTTCTCCTGGAAGGATGAGATTCTAGGCAGAGGGAGCTGAATGTGCAAAGATGCTCAAGTGTGGCTTTTGCGGGACGAAGGACTTGCTGTGTAGTTGGAGCATAGACTGAAAGATCCAGAGGAAGGCAGGAGATGGTTTTAAAAGTAAGCAGGGGCAGGTTCAAGTGTAACAACATTGCATATTAGTTGAATACCAACTATGTGACATGGACTGCATCAGTAAATAAGGTAGTCACAACCTCTTGTTTTCAAGGAGATTCTGGAACCTGAAGGTCCTTGACTAGCAGGCTGAGCAGTTTAGATTTTATTTTGCAGATTATGGGGAATGGTGAAAGTGTCTGAAGTGATGGAATGACATCCTTAGAAAAGTATTTTGAAAGATCACCCTGATGGAGGGGCAGCCAAGAGGAGCCTTATTGGCTAGAAGGCCACTGCAAATGTCCACACAAGAGATGGCAAAGGCCTACACAGCAGTGATGCAAAGATATTTAGAAAGCAGAATTGATGGGATTTGATGATCGATTTTAAGTGGGTGCTAAGTTAGAGGAATGAGGTAACTCTCAGGGTTCTACCTTGAACAACTGGTTATACGTTGAGCAAACATGAGAAATCAGTGACACATAAAGTTTCTAGAAGCCCAGCACAGAGCCTGTTGAAGACTATGTACTCAATAACACTGGCTCTGGTTAAAAAACCTGCCCAGTGCTTGACTCAGAGTAAATGCTTAATACCTATTTGTTGAGGGAAAATTAGAATTCCATGTTTATTAAATTTCAGCAGTTCTAGTTCAACCAGTACAAAACCTAAGCACCATATTCCAACACTTAAGAATGAAACAGTGCAGCAGGAAGAGAAATTTAAGAAATGATCATTATTCTTGAAAAGTGGACAATCCAGTAGGAGAAACACGATATACCCTTTGGCAAGTGGTATAAGAATCGATGGTCACTACTTGATTCATCTGGGTAGAATTCAATCGGTCTTGCAAAATATAATGAGTAAGGTTCTTCCGTGTGACAAAAAGCCATAAATATGCCAAGCACTTATAGGAGTTCAACCTATATTAATTGGATCTCAAATGAAATGTGCTCAATATTGCAACCATTTCATTTTAGACTTTGCTCTGAAGAATAGCGTTTCAGTCTCCTTCTTGCTGGACTTGCTAGTTCCCACTACTTTTCTTGCTTGGACCCTAATCCTAACACAATTCCTCTACCTGAAATGCTAGCCAATATTTCTGTTTTGCTTTAGAGTTCACAAGATCCTTTCAGCATTTACTAGTTACCTTTCCATTCATTCAATAATTTTCCACTACCTGGTAATATGTCTTCCATCATTCCCTAGATTTTATTTTTCAAATTTTCTTGTTATTGGCTTTTCACATGTTATCTTCTATTCACAAGCAGACAAACCAACTTTCCTTGAAGTCAAGGTCATTCATTATATAAAAGGAACTGATCTGGGGTGTCCAACTCAGGTGAAGTTTTTCTAGAACTTTTTGAATTTTTCTGCACTGCTACAGTTTATATTATAAACCTCTATTCTACCAGGTGGCAGAGACTTAATCTCAGTCAACTTGGGAATGCCCCTGCGTCTAGAGGAAATCAGGTCTAGAGGAAGTCACTGGGTCCTTTTTGGAATTTTCCCACACTAGCATATTCCGAGATGTCCACTGTCCTATTTGGTCCTGAGTCTGTCAAGTCATAAAGGTTGTTGCTGCCTCTTATTTTGTACCCTTTAAAATCCCTCAAATCTGGCAATTGTCCTTGAATGGGACATGAAATTCAAGCTGCTTTCTCTCATCATGCTGGGTCCTAAAAAACTTGGTGAAGCTCTCTAAGCCACATCTGCCCAGATGCAACACCCAGTCACTATGCCCTGGCATCTTGCCCACCTCCTTGAAGTTTAACACAGAGAAAGGGGCACAGACTCTCTCTATCAGGGATCCTCTAAACCTATATAGGGTTTCTATTAAAACTCTAGCCCTGCACAGGCGTGCTGATCAAGGCAGAACATGGAACTTCCTTTCTCAAGGACCCCTAATTGGGTAAATACATGTTGCTTTGTTTTCACCTCTTTTCTTTCTCTCCTGAAAGAACCTTTCTGTAGTCTTTGGGGCTCTAAGTCCTTCTCTGATTCATCATGTATCTTGATTTGGAAATCTAATATTTATGTTCTGAGTTCTGTTTGTTTACATTTAAGGGCTTGGCTTTTGAAATTCTAAGGAATCAGCTCCCTTTTCCTTTCTCCATATTCTGTAGCCTTGCCCATTTTCTTAGTTCAGAGTGACTCCCTTGGGCAAAGGGAGCCAAATGTACTTGGAAATAAAGATTTTTTTAAAAGTCTTGGTTAATATATCAAAATAGTATCTTGCCCATTTATCTTCCTCCTCTTTCTTTCAGGAAACACTGGTCTGGTATTAGGAGGGATCTAGACAGGATGATGGTTTGGTTGTCACATTCTAAGATCTTTAGCAAGCTGATCTCTTCTGTAAGACCCACAGCAGTGATTTTCAAATGCAGATGATTTTCAGAGACTCCTTAGGAGATGCTGACTCAGTTTCATGGAATGGGGTTGGAGATTGAGGAATTTTATTTTTTTAAACATCTTCCTAGGTCTAGATCAGTGATTCTCAATCTTTGGCATGTGTCAGAATCATCTGAAGGGTTTGTAGAAGCAGATTGCTGAGCCCCACTGCCAGGGTTTCTGGTCTAGTAGGTGTGGGGTAAAACCTGGGATTTTGCTTTTCCAATAAGTTCCAAGGGGACGTTGAAGCTGTTGCTGGTTTGGGGACCCCGCTTCCAGAACAGCTGCCCTAAGCGAGTGGTTCTCACGCTTTGCTGCATTTTGGAATCATCTGGTTAGCTTTAACAAATCTTAGTGTTGAGACCACACCCATACCAAATCTGTCCACATCTCTGGCAGTGGGAAAGAGGTACCAGTAATATTTAAAGCTCCCCAGGCAATTCCAGTGTGCCTCCAAATGACTTGAGAACAGTTCTCTAATCCTTTGATTCTCAAGCTTCAGTGAGTGCTCAGATCACCTGGGTGTTTAGTTAAAACGCAGCTTCTGATCCAGTAGATCTGAGATGGAGCAAAGACTGGCAATTTCTTGAGGCATAATTTACATACAAGAAAATGCACTAATTTTAAGTGAACAGTTTGATGGGTTTTGACAAATGTGTGTGCCTGTGTCGGCACTACTATCATCAAGGTATAGGATGTTTTCAACATTCTGACCAGTTTCCTCAGGCCCCTCACAGGCAGCTCCCTGGTCCTGACTCTCAGCCCCAGTACTCACTAATCTGCTTTCTGTCACTGCAGATTAATCTTGCCTGTTCTAGAGTTTCACATAAATGGAATTATACAGCATGTGTTCTTTTATGTCTAGCTTCTTTTGCTTGCTCATTAGAGATTCTTCACTTTTAATAAGATCTCAGTTACATAGACCACATTTACTTCTCCAAAGCAAGGCACTTAAGGACTTTGGCAGGAATTTTTGACTTATGGTATTTAGCCCAGAGACTTCAGCATGATTGGTATTAATTAAGTAGGATGTATTAGCGGTTACACCAAAGCTCTGCACCCTCAACGTGGCACAAGTCGCCCTCATTTTCACTTTATGCCTCTATATTTGAGTGATAAGGTGTTTCTTTTCTTGGCTTTGACAATTTGGGGAATTGCAAAGCTCAGGAGGAGGTCAGATAAGATGCCTGAAACTGCATTTTAGAAAAATGATGTGTAATATCCCCTTTATGACATCTAAATGAGGTCTTCTTTTAGCTGTGTCCCTGGGTTGTGTCCACTGCTAACTTTAATAAACCCACATGCTTGTACCCATCTTTCATCATGTCACCAAATTTAAAGAATACGGTGTATTTTTTTTTTTTTTTGCGGTACGCGGGCCTCTCACTGCTGCGGCCTCTCCTGTTGCGGAGCACAGGCTCCGGACGCCCAGGCTCAGCGGCCATGGCTTACGGGTGCAGCTGCTCTGCGGCATGTGAGATCTTCGCGGACCGGGACACGAACCCGTGTCCCCTGCATCGGCAGGCAGACTCTGAACCACTGCGCCACCAGGGAAGCCCTGGTGTTTGTTTTTATCTGTCTTGTGTCCCTTGTTAGATGAGAGTATATTTTATATTTCTTATTAAATGGCAACAGTTATTTCTGAAGGTTGATAGTTTATAGCTTCACTACTCTGAGGAAACTGAAGGGGGTTTGTGGGAGAAAAAAGCTTTTTGTTTGATTATGCTCTGGGAACTGATTATGGGCATAAAAAAATAAAACAATTCATACATTCGCCAGAGCTTATTGTATTATCAGGTAATACACCTGCCTCTCTGATAAATAGGGCTCCATAGAACAGTTAATAAAAGCCCGAGAGTTATTTGGTGCAGAAATACAACAGTATGAAGCTGCTCAAATGCAGTCCATTGCAATTTTTTTCATTGTAAGGAAGGTCTTGAAATTCTAACAGTAATTGAAGGAGTTGCTTTGCTCACCATCAGAATGGGGGTGGGGGGGGAGTTTCCCATTTCACATGAAATCTTTCAGGAAATCTAGTCTCAGGAGTTGGATACTTTTGCAAACAAACAAAAAATAACAATGCATCGCAAATCCCACTCATGCATGGCTTTGCGTTTTTACAGAGCTCTTCCACACACATTATCTCTGGATTCTCACAATAACCATGTGTGTTAGGCTGTACAGACACCATCTGTCTTTGGCCCATGGAGATATGCAGCTCAGAGACATCAAAGGACTTACCCAAGCCACACAGGCTGCTGGAAGAAGCTGGCTCTGGGACTCTGTGGCCAGTCACCGTCCCCATAATGTCTGAGAAAAACAAGTTTGTGATAAACCCAAAGATACTACGGTGTTGTGTTTTATAAAATGGTAGCTCACAGAGAGTTTTTTTTTTTTATTGAAGTATAGTTGATTTACAATGTTGTGTTAATTTCTGCTGTCAGCAAAGTGATTCAGTTATATAAACATTCTTTTTTAAATATCAGTATTTTCAGTCTTCTTTTATTGTCATTTTCCTTTTTTTCTTAAATAGAAGACAGCAAAGCCTGGATAATAGTAAACTCTGATTATTGGATTACTAGATTACTAGAATCTTAGTAGTTTAGGCTTACACGTAGATGACCAAAAAATTTATTGTTCAAACTGGGATACTCCTGAAAGTGAAAGGTGGCACTATTAATCATTACATTGGGCTGAGACATAAACCAGAACTGTCTACAGCAAACTAGACTGTATGGTTACCCTACCTAGGACTGCCTGTGGAAATTCTGTTGTCTTAACCCACATGAGAGAAAAGTTCTCTTTAATCAAACAAGAAGTATGATTTCTCCAAGAAATACAGAAGAAAGAGCTCCTGAAGGAAGCTTCTTGTTTTTTCCCCACCACTCCCAGAATTATCAGCTCTCATGCCTATCATGGGTACTGTGCCTAGACTACTTCTGTTAGTTTCCTGGAGTGCTTGTAACAACGTACCACAAACTAGGTGGCTTAAAACAACAGAAGTGTACTGTCTCACAGATCTGGAGGCTTGAAGTCCAAAATTAAGTGGTTGTCTGGGCTGTGCTCCATCGGAAGCTTCTAGGGAAGGATCTTATCTTCCCTTGCCTCTTTCAGTTCCTGGTGGCCCCAGGCATGCCTCTCGTAGGGACATAACTTCAATCTCTGCCTCTGTCTTTGTATGATCGTTTCTCTGTGTGTCTCTCTCTTTACATTGTATTCTCCTCTTATTAGGACACCAGCCCATATTGAAGCAGGGCCCACTCAATTAATTACATCTGCAAAGACCCTATTTCCAAATAGGGTCCCATTCACAGGTACTGGGGGTTTAGGACTTCAACATATCTTTTAGGGGGACACAATTCAACCTATAACATTATCCTGCTTGAGCAAAAACTTATTTCTCTTTTGCTCTTTTTAGCATAGCTTAGATAGGATAGTATTTCAAAAGGAACTTCCGTGAAATTTAATTGGGAAAATAGCAGCACTATTTCCAAAGAACTAGTTTTCAGTAAAAGCAGCAAAGAGTTCTTTATGTCAGGGTAATCAGATTATCAGAGATAATGTCAGAGATGCTTGCCACACTTTTCCCACCTGAGCTTCTGTCTGTTATGTAGATGAGACCTGTGGGAACCATCTTGTTTTTCTAAGACTGGAAGCTCTTGTTCTTTGATATATCATCCTGTTCACAGTTAAATCCCAGCTTCCCCAAACTAATCCTTTTCATCTCTTTCAAATAGTCTTTTCCAATCAACGATATCCCACTCAGTGCTGTGGGAGGAATCTGTCTAGGTTACCATTCATTGACACACATACATCCAAAGTGAATGACTTTGCTTTTCCTTACCTAGGTTATAAGCGTGGTTCTTTCTGGAAAATTCTGAGAGAGTATACTCTGTTTTTTTCCTCTTCTTTCCTCTCCAGTCTCCACACAGAAAAGTCTGCCTCATAATATTACAGAGCAGTAGGTTCCCTCTTTTCTGATGCAGTTGGGGGTGGTAGTTGTAGTTCAAAAAAGAGAGATTATAAATATATACATACACACACAGAATTTTAAGATAATTATATAAGCAGATGGTAACAATAAAATATCGAATTTTACATTGCTTAGAATAACATAATTTTTATACTATGCTCCAATATTTTTTAAAAAAATTATGATAACATAAACTCAGGGTGTTCAATATAAAAACTAATTCCTGTGTATCTTTATTTACTGTAGTAATATTTTTTGGCTGTAATATATATATTTTTTTAACATCTTTATTGGAGTATAATTGCTTTACAATGGTGTGTTAGTTTCTGCTTTATAACAAAGTGAATCAGTTATACATATACATATGTTCCCATATCTCTTCCCTCTTGCATCTCCCTCCCTCCCACCCTCCCTATCCCACCCCTCCAGGTGGCCACAAAGCACCGAGCTGATCTCCCTGTGCTATGGGGCTGCTTCCCACTAGCTATCTACCTTACGTTTCGTAGTGTATATATGTCCATGCCTCTCTCTCGCTTTGTCACAGCTCACCCTTCCCCTTCCCCATATCCTCAAGTCCATTCTCTAGTAGGTCTGTGTCTTTATTCCTGTCTTACCCCTAGGTTCTTCATGACATTTTTTTTTTCTTAAATTCCATATATATGTGTTAGCATACGGTATTTGTCTTTCTCTTTCTGACTTACTTCACTCTGTATGACAGACTCTAGGTCTATCTACCTCATTGCAAATAGCTCAATTTCGTTTCTTTTTATGGCTGAGTAATATTCCATTGAATATATGTGCCACATCTTCTTTATCCATTCATCCGATGATGGGCACTTAGGTTGTTTCCATCTCCGGGCTATTGTAAATAGAGCTGCAATGAACATTTTGGTACCTGACTCTTTTTGAATTATGGTTTTCTCAGGGTATATGCCCAGTAGTGGGATTGCTGGGTCATATGGTAGTTCTATTTGTAGTTTTTTAAGGAACCTCCATACTGTTCTCCATAGTGGCTGTACCAATTCACATTCCCACCAGCAGTGCAAGAGTGTTCCCTTTTCTCCACACCCTCTCCAGCATTTATTGTTTCTAGATTTTTTGATGATGGCCATTCTGACTGGTGTGAGATGATATCTCATTGTAGTTTTGATTTGCATTCTCTAATGATTAATGATGTTGAGCATTCTTTCATGTGTTTGTTGGCAGTCTGTATATCTTCTTTGGAGAAATGTCTATTTAAGTCTTCTGCCCATTTTTGGATTGGGTTGTTTGTTTTTTTGTTATTGAGCTGCATGAGCTGCTTGTAAATTTTGGAAATTAATCCTTTGTCAGTTGCTTCATTTGCAAATATTTTCTCCCATTCTGAGGGTTGTCTTTTGGTCTTGTTTATGGTTTCCTTTGCTGTGCAAACGCTTTGAAGTTTCATTAGGTCCCATTTGTTTATTTTTGTTTTTATTTCCATTTCTCTAGGAGGTGGGTCAAAAAGGATCTTGCTGTGATTTATGTCAAAGAGTGTTCTGCCTATGCTTTCCTCTAAGAGTTTGATGATTTCTGGCCTTACATTTAGGTCTTTAATCCATTTTGAGCTTATTTTTGTGTATGGTGTTAGGAAGTGATCTAATCTCATGTAGCTGTCCAGTTTTCCCAGCACCACTTATTGAAGAGGCTTTCCTTTCTCCACTGTACATTCCTGCCTCCTTTATCAAAGATAAGGTGACCATATGTGCATGGGTTTATCTCTGGGCTTTCTATCCTGTTCCATTGACCTATATTTCTGTTTTTGTGCCAGTACCATACTGTCTTGATTACTATAGCTTTGTAGTATAGTCTGAAGTCAGGGAGCCTGATTCCTCCAGCTCCATTTTTCGTTCTCAAGATTGCTTTGGCTATTTGGGGTCTTTTGTGTTTCCATACAAATTGTGATTGGCTGTAATATTGATTCCATATCTCTTATTCTTCTCCATCTTCCTCATCTTTAGATTCATTTGTTTCTGTCATGGATAATACAATTTCTGTTATCATCTGTAATTTCACTTTCCAACATATAATCTCCATTAATCATTTGTTGTCTGTTATTTTTCTTCAGTATGTTACGTATCAGGGGACTACTGTAAAATGTCTCCCTGTTAGTGCTGAATAAATGGATATCAGGCCTTTTTTTAAGGTAAAAGTTGAAACCCATCATTTGCTGTAAAACTTTTAGTTCTGACAGTTTTTTGGACACATGGATAATCTTTTGATTATTTGGCCATGGATTTCTTGGTTGGAGTTCCATCTCATCTTTTTTGGATTTACCATACCCACAATGCATCCTTAATTATTTACAATTTGGATTATAAAGTGGGTCTAGAGTTAATAATATTGTACCAACATCAGTTCCTGATTTTGATAATATACTACAGTTATGTGTTATTATCACTGGGGAGCTGGGTGAAGGATACATGGGAATGCTTTGTACTATTTTTACAACTTATTATGAATCAGATATTTCAATTAAAATTAAGAAAGTGGAATTGGAACTTGAAGGCCCATGTTAAGATATTTGAGTGAATTGTTTTGAATTTTATGTGTTTTACACCAAAACTTTTACAGTTGTCTTACTTATAGCTATTTCAACAATAGTTTTTTGAATCTCACCTTTATTTTATTGCAGAAACTAAGCATTTAACTTAATTTCTGAGGAACAACTCTACTTTTCCACTTACTAGTGGAAAGTGAAAATTAAAAACTGTAATTATAGTCATAATCACAACAGGCATAAATAAGTTTATAAACAGGTGGGGCTCAGTATATAGCCCGATGTGGGGCTGAGTACTTGGATGTTCTTGTATGCTATAGCTGGCTGTAGCAATTGAACCACACTTTTTCTAGTTAATGTAGAGAAAATTTATCCCACAAGCTGATTACATGCAAGACGGTTAATAATGCTTCTACTGTATAACAAGTGCATAATCATTCGATAGCAATTCTCTCACACCCGTCTCACAGACGAGGAAATTAAGGCTTCAAAAGTTATAGGGACTGCCTGAAGACATGTTGACTTAGAGGCAGCACTGAGCTTAGAACAGATTTTTCCCAGTCTCTGAGTTCATGAATATCCCCATATTAGTATCGTTTTGTGAAGGTCCTGAGTGAACGGTCTGTGGGACTCTAATTGACTAAATTTGATTTGTAGGCTGGGTGACAACACTGATTTTAGCTTGAGGAAATTTGTAAAGTTTTAATTTTTTTTGGCTGAAAGGCATGCTTCTTCTTGCTTGTTCTTTTTTTTTTTTTTTTTTTTTTTTTTTTGCGGTACGCGGGCCTCTCACTGTTGTGGCCTCTCCCGTTGCGGAGCACAGGCTCTGGACACGCAGGCTCAGCGGCCATGGCTCACAGGCCCAGCTGCTCCGCGGCATGTGGGATCTTCCCGGACCAGGGCACGAACCCGTGTCCTCTGCATCGGCAGGCAGACTCTCAACCACCGCGCCACCAGGGAAGCCCAAAACTGATATTTTATTTTATTATTATTATTATTTTTTGCGGTGCGTGGGCCTCTCACTGTTGTGACCTCTGCCGCTGCGGAGCGTAGGCTCAGCGGCCATGGCTCACGGGCCCAGCTGCTCCGCGGCATGTGGCATCTTCCCGTACCGGGGCACGAACCTGTGTCCCCTGCATCGGCAGGCGGACTCTCAACCACTGCGCCATCAGGGAAGCCCTTCTTGCTTGTTCTTAAAAACCATATTCAGGTTTGAAAGCTTAGACACTCTCGAAAACTCTTCTCATCCCACTGAAAAAGAATGTTAAGAAGTTTGGAAGTCCTTTGGGTCTCCAATTATTCTGGTCTCCTTCCACTGAACACGAAAGTTCAGCAGAGATGAATTGCTTCTTGGGAGGTTTTGCTCCCATTTTGTTTTAGTAAGATTTACACTGCTGTCTTCTCCAGGCTGTCTATTCTGAGAATTCCCAGGAAGCAAAAAGATGGAGCAGGGAATGGGTGAAATCTTGGGAAGTGCATGAAAACACAATAGGAAATACTTGTGTTTGAAAAACAAGATTTTGTTTTCTCTTCTAAAGGAATTTTATAAAAAACAATAGTTTTATCAAAGAACAATCTATAGAACATCTACCAACAATAGCAGGTATAGATCTTCCTGTGTATTTTTAACATTGCCTTGACCTGGTTGCACAAGAGTAAATGTCATCAAAAAGTGAAACATCCAGCTCGTTATCCAGATGTTCAGAGAGTCTAGGTGGAGAACAGAACACTTTTCCAAGTTTTTAATCCTCCTTCTTTCATAAACTAGCATGCTACCTTGTAAAATAATTCTAGGGAACTGTAGTTAAAGAAAAATTCAAAGGGTCTCTACAGGAGGACTTCTAAACCTTCGGATGCTGAGTTTCATTGGGAATCTCTAAGAGGAGACTGCACTATAAAGATTCCTCAATTATATTTGGTCAGAGAAACTTTGGAAAGCACTGAATATCTTTTAGGATTGATATCACAGAGAGATTAGTTTAGGGAATGTTGATTTTCAAGCAACTTCAAGGGAAATGACTTTGCCCCTTCCGACCTGATTCTTTAAGCCAATGCCTCAAACATACTTGGAGGGACAAATACTTTGGAAATTATTTTCACTATTATTCCTTCAACTTTATTCCCAGGAAAAGTAAGCCGTTATTTCTCACGAGCCCAAAAGCAACTACTACGTTGTAATTTATTTTTTAAAAAATTTATTTTTATTTATTTATTTTTGGCTGTGTTGGGTCTTAGTTGCAGCGAGCGGGGGCTACCCTTCGTTGCAGTGCACAGGCTTCTCATTGCGGTGGCTTCTCTTGTAGAGCACGGGCTCTAGGCGTGCGGGCTTCAGTAGTTGCAGCACGCGGGCTCAGTAGTTGTGACTCCCGGGCTCTAGAACGCAGGCTCAGTAGTTGTAGCGCATGGGCTTAGTTGCTCCGCGGCATGTGGGATCTTCCCAGACCAGGGCTCGAACCCGTGTCCCCTGCATTGGCAGGTGGATTCTTAACCACCGCGCCAGCAGGGAAGCCCACAACCACTACTTTTAGGACTACTTTTTGCATGACTTCTGGTTAATTAGATACTACACTTCATTTGATATGATGATTCATCAGTCTAATATTTCCTTTTTAAAAAATTACCTCTTAAATGATAATATTTTCTTACTTAGAAACTCACTCCCACCTTGTAACTTATTTTAGAGTTGTGAGCGCACACATATTTGCCAGAGTCTTTTATGAGAATATAACAAAAGTGTGCTCTAGTAGAATTGGGCTGGAATCTGAAAAACCAAAGCCCTTTATAATGCTGCTGTTGGAGGGTAGTCATGAGATGAAGGGTCTGGTAGGTGTTATTTTATAAAGCTGTGTTGTGGCAGAGTGTGGGTAGAGCTGGGAGTTATGGCTTCACAAGTTCTACTATAACAGAGCACCATAGAAAAAGATCATGCCACACTGGCTTTGCACTTGTCTGTTCCTATCATTTTTAAGACTTACCTGATGTAATGTATAGTTGTTGGCATTTTCGTTTTTTTACAGTACAGGTGGAAAAATGGGAATAGTGAAATGAGTAAAGAGTTTCGTATATAGCCAACACTCAACAAAGTGGTTAGTACCTGAAAAAAATGAAAATGATATCAAGAACCAGTAGTACTCTTCTTATAGTCCAGAGGGCCCTTTCTTAAGTTGGGGAAGCACATTTTACAAACTGCTAGTTTCACAAGGACAGTCTTGACACGCACTGAGAAAGGTGGTTTTAATTAAAGCTGTGATGCTTCATCATCTGAAATGTGTTTATTGCTTCATGGATCTGATTTTTGAAGAGCAGGGGATGAATAAATTCTTAAATGTGAAACTTGGGTCAGAAGAATTAGAAGGCAAATTAATTTTAAAGTGTAACCAAGAGCATAAGCATATTTGCTTCTGTCTGGAACCAAATATAAACTTGGTTGCTGCTTATGAAGAAACAAAGCCTGTTGCTACATAATGCCAACATATCTGCTTGTCTGTCAGCATGAAACTAGAATGTCTGGATGTCTGGATAAGGATAAAACATTTCTAGCTGACTTAGTCCATACATATGATATGAAGACCACTGGAACCAAAAGCAGCACTCATTCAGTATCACAGGTTGTCTTAATAGCTTTGCAGCAAAGCTTGTCCGATTTGATTCTCTGAGATGTTTAAAATGTCAAAACTTACTGGGATTTATTAAAGGTGACTGCTTGCTTGTTGTCTATGTCTAGACAGTATCTGAGTCCCAAGCAAAATGGTTATACACATAAGTTATATAAAGAAAACTAAACCTATAGGTTATAACCCTAGAAAAAAATGTGCGTGTGTAAAGTAAATGAAGGATAAAGCTCAAGAGGCAGGATCCTTTCTACTAGCAGAGACAGGGTCCAGGCTTTTTCCATTCTTCTGCCTTGATTTTAGTATCTGTAGTGTTAGAAGAAATATCTCTGAAGTGTCATCTATAATGTGTTGTGCTCTGAAGAGCAGAATTTTTCCTCGGTTTCCCAAGTGCTTAAAAATTCATCGTCAAGACAAGAGATAACAAGTGAGAGGATGTGGAGAAAAGAGAACCCTTGTGCACTGTTGGTGGGAATGTAAGTTGGTGCAGATACTGTGAAATTAAAAACAGAGCTACCATAGGATCCGGCAATCCTATTTATGGATATATATCCAAAGGAAATGAAAAAAGGATATTGAAGAGATATCTGCACCCCCATGTTCATTGTTCACACTCGCCAAGGTATGAAATAACCTAAGTGTCAACAATGAATGGATAAAGAAGATGTGGTATATATTATTCAGTAATGAGAAGGAAGGAGATCTTGCCATTTACAGCAACATGAGTGGAACTTGAGGGCATTATACTAAGGGAAATAAGCCAGGCAGAGAGAGACAAATACTGCAAGGTACCACTTATGTGAAGAATCTAAAAAAAAAAAAAGTCAAACTCATAGAAACAGAGACTAAAAAAGTGGTAAAGTGGTTGCCAGAGGCTGGTGGGTGGGGGAAATAGGGAGGGCTTGGTAAAGGGGTACAAACTTTCAGCTATAAGATGAATAAGGTCTGAGGATCTAGTGTATAACATGGTGACTATAGTTGATAACACTGTATTACGTAACTGAAATTTGCTAAGAGAATAGAACTTAAATATTCTCACCAAAAAAGATAAATATGTGAGGTAATGGATGTGTTAATTGACTAGAATGAGGAGAATCCTTTCACCATCATCACGATGTACACTTTAAATATCTTACAGTTTTATTTGTCAACTATACCTCAATAAAACTGGAAAAAAATAATCCCAAGGGAGATACTGTTAATGTGTTTTCTTTCCAGCTGTATTGTTACGTCTCCAAGGGCAAGACTGCTGTCTTAATCAGCTTTGTGTATTCAGTGATAAGCATGCTGTAAGTGCCCAACAAAGATTTGTTGTATGAATGAATGAATGAATAAATGAATGGCTTGCTGGGCAGGTGGGAGAATGGTCAATCCAGTCTCTGTGATGGCAGCTGCTTTCCCCAGTGACCCTTTAGCCTGGTGTTTCTCAAACACCAGGTGGAAGTATGTTGCATGGGACACCTGCATCTGAATCATTAGGGGACTTTCTAAAAATGCACATTCCACCTGAAACAGAATCTCTGAAGTTGGACCTCAAAATCCTGCATTTTCAGCTTTAGCAGGTTCCTAGGTGATCCTCATACACATTGAGATGGACAACCATTGCCTTAGTATAGTTAATGCAGCTCTACTCCCCCTCTCTGTAAAAACAACATCTTAAGGTCACATAGCTTTCATCAGTGAAACAACTTGCAGAATCAGCTTTTTGAATGTTAAGTTTTCTACATTTGCCTGCACCAGATGAGAAGAGAGAGCGATCACACAGCTGTTATATCCTTTAGCTGGGAGTCACAAGTGTGTGAGATCTGTGATTAAATTCTATGGACAAAAATTCTGCCTTCTATTTTAATTTAAAACATTACCATTTAAAAATGAAATAATTGAAAAGCCCCATGTTTAAAAAAAATATTATGTATTTAACATAACAAATAGATGATCTCTGATACTTATCTGTCCCTAATTAGTCTGCTTTTAATCAAAGCAATAAAAATACATGATTTAAAAATTGTTCAGAAGGCCTAAATAAAAAACCTCTTTTCTGTCTCTACACAATGCCATTTTCCAGAGAACATCCCTTTTAGCCATTTCCGCTTTTAGGTCTGATGTTACCTCTATCTGTTGGTTAGGATGTGTTTATCTAGAAGTAATTGAAAACCTGAATAAAGTGGCCTCAACATTTTAGATATTTCACATCAAAAAAAGACTGAACATAGGTTGTTCTAGATCTCACTCAGCAGTAAAACAATTAAAAAATTATTCTGTCTCTCTCTAGTTCCATGGGGTTATATTTAATTCATTATTGTTTCATCATTTTCTTGTTACCTCACGGTCACAAGATGGCTGCTCCTACTCCATCATCATGGATATATTCCAGGCAGGAGGAAGGACAAAGAATTGTTATCTTGCATCTGAGACTTTTATTAAGAAGCCCATTATTTATTAGGAGAACCCCATTAGACTTCCTCTTCTATGTCACTAGCTAGAACTGAGCCAGATGGTCTCCCTTAGGTGGGACATTCGTTACTTCAAGGGGAGCTTTGTAAAATCTCTTATACTAGGGGCCCTCATGTGCAGAAAAGGGAGGGTTTTTCTCAGGGTGGTGGTAGGTGTTTCTCATGGGAATATCATGTCAGGTAGGAGGCACAGATAGAGCATTGTGTGTGTGTGTGTGCGTGTGCATGTGTGCGTGTGCGTGCCTGCACCAACAAGGGGATAGATAACATGCATTGCTGACTAATAGAGTGGCCGGTTGGTAGAGTTTGTTAGTGTCTCCTCTTGGGAACTCTTTCTCACTCCTTTTCTCCACTGTCCTTGCAATGGGTTCAAGGACAAATTCAAGACACATTCAGTGTCTGGGGTTGCCATGAGTTTCTCTGGAGCAGATGGGCTCTTTCTCTTGGTTACAGCCTCTTCCTGCTTACTTGGGGCTTCCTAGTTACATTCTGCCCATCCCAAGTTTTTGTTTAGAAATGTGTTAGCTTTCCTTGCTTGCTGATGGTCTTCCCCATTGCCTTGGTGTTTGCTTTCCTATCACTTTCATTTTACTGCAGTCTAAGAGTAAGGTGATATGAAAGCTTTTGTACTAGTTTCATTTTGAACCCCGTATTATTTCTGAACTCTTTCTATGTCTACTTGACCTTCCTTTCCCTCACAGTGACTTATGGGTGCTTTTCAGAAAAATGGGTTGCTTAGTTTTTGTTTTTTTTTTTGCGGTACGCGGGCCTCTCACTGTTGTGGCCTCTCCCGTTGCGGAGCACAGGCTCCAGATGCGCAGGCTCAGCGGCCATGGCTCACTGGCCCAGCCGCTCTGTGGCATGTGGGATCCTCCCAGACCGGGGCATGAATCTGTGTCCCCTGCATCGGCAGGCGGACCCTCAACCACTGCGCCACCATGGAAGCCCTCATCTCTGGTATTTCTTAACGCCCACTCCACTCTCAAGGCCAACTCACTTACTTGTCTTCCCCCCAACATGCTTCTGAGCACGTTGAAGGCAGAGGCTAAGTCTTCTCTCTCTCTTAGTCTTCCTGGCTTGAGCCTTGCCACACAGTGTGTGCTTCATAAATGTTCATAGAATAAGTTCATGGCTACATTCAAATTTCTTTCCCAACCAGTTACATCCCTGCTCAAACTCCAGATGCTTCACTCAGTTAAGAGGGTATGCCTCAGTATTTTCTTAACTCTGCCTCTGAGTGCTCCGAAAATACCACCAGTAGAAGCACACAGCAACCTTGCCGTTTGCCTTTATTGCCTCCTGGTGACGTCTTTCCACCACTGCTGTCGTTTCACTGGACTTAACCTTTTTTAAAAAATTTTATTTATTTTTGGCTGCGTTGGGTCTTCGTTGCTGTGCGCAGGCCTTCTCTAGTTGCGGCGAGCGGGGGCTACTCTTCATTGCGGTGCGCGGGCTTCTCATTGTGGTGGCTTCTCTTGCTGCGGAGCACGGGCTCTAGGCGCACGGGCTTCAGTAGTTGTGGCATGTGGGCTCAGTAGTTGTGGCTTGCAGGCTCTAGAGCACAGGCTCAGTAGTTGTGGCCCACGGGCTTAGTTACTCAGCAGCATGTGGGATCTTCCTGGACCAGGACTCGAACCCATGTCCCCTGTACTGGCAGGCGGATTCTTAACCACTGCGCCACCAGAGAAGCCTCTGGACTTAACCATTATAGGAAAAACACAGGGTGACCCCCGTCCATCTTTAACTCCTTTATTTAATATACCTACACTGGTCAGATTTGCTCCTTAAAGTACAGAAAGAATAATGAGGTTTTCGTGGGTCTCAAAGTCATGGAAATGCTGAGCTTTATGGTACCTTAGAAATAACCAGAACAAACGTTTCATCCAGGGATCAGGAAGCTCTGTGTGACCCGAGAGAGGGAAAGTGCTTTTCAGGGGCACACGGTGGGGTCAGTGGTAGAATTAAAGGAACGCCTGGCTCTCCAGATGCCCAATTCAATGAGTGGTTTTTCGAGTTTGTCTAAGTGCATTCATACACACACATGCACACATGCACAGGAATATACTATTTTCCAGTTAATGAAATAGAAAATTGAACAGAAGTTTAACTACTTAGTGCTAACATATTTGAATTTATAAAGCTCTTTGAAATTTTTTGTCTTGAGGTGCTCCAACAGGGATTTTTAGTGGGTGCAATATTAGCAATGTTTATGGGGAAACTCTTCATTATGTGGGACTGTCCCAAGCACTGCAGCCCATTTGGCATCCTTGGTCCCCTCCCACTAGAATGTCAGTAATGCTCCCTAGATGTTGTGACAGCCTGCAAAGTCCCTGCCTGCATTTCCAAATTCCCTGTATGGAGGCAGTATTGCCCAGCTGAGAACCACTTTGTGATTCTCAGAGCAAAGGAGGTAGAATGGGGCTGGTTATGCTGATTTGCCATATTTATTTCCAGTCTAGCCCACACTGTGGCCTACTCATGTATGTTCGTGCTTGACCAGGAATCGTCAATGTGAGGGAGAAGTGAGAGAGGAAATCGAGGAACTGAGGTCCAGGAGGAAGGACAGGGGGAGGGAGAGCTTGTGAGGCCCCCAAAATCCTACAATCAAAAAAAAAACACTACCTGCAGGAACCTTTCCTGTTACGAAAATTCCCAAGATCTGAGAAGGCAGGAACATGCCAAACTTGAGTAAGAAACATCTTTAAAAGTGCAAATTGAGTGAACCTTGTTAATGCTAAATGATAGGAAAGGCCAGGGATATGGCTTCTACAGTGCATGGCTCTGTTCAAGTTTTCCTAATGATTTGTCTCTTCTGTTGGGTTGCTGGGTTAGAAATGCCAATCATTTGCATAGAGGTGGAAACCAAGGCATCCCTCTGGGCAGAAGTGGGGAGCCATAACTATTTAAACCGGAACTGGGTGAGGAGCTGGCATAAGGCCTGAAAAGTTGTTATTGCTCAAAGAACCTGGGAACTGCAGAAGAAAGTCTGGATTTTGGCCAGGGTTAAGATGTCAGCGTGTTTCGGTCCTGTCTGACTTAACTTGAAAGGGAGGGGGAGGCACAGGTGACGGCTTGGTGAGGGTACCAGGTAGTAGGGGTCATCAGGGTGGGGTTGGGTGGGAGGACATTTTTAGGAAACTTTTTTTTTTTTTTTGTGGTATGCTGGCCTCTCACTGTCATGGCCTCTCCTGCTGTGGAGCACAGGCTCCGGATGCGCAGGCTCAGCGGCCATGGCTCACGGGCCCAGCCGTTCCGCGGCATGTGGGATCTTCCCGGATCGGGGCACGAACCCGTGTCCCCTGCATCGGCAGGTGAACTCTTAACCACTGCGCCACCAGGGAAGCCCTAGGAAACGTGTTTTTGGCTGTGGCCCGCGGCATGGAACCTTAGTTCCCTGACCAGGGATGGAACCCTTGCCCCCTGCTGTGGAAGCATGGAGTCCTAACCACTGGACCACTAGGGAAGTTCCAGGAAACTCTTTTTTAAAAAAACTCTTTACTTGACGTACTTCACATTCCTGCAACTCTGTGTCCCTGTCTATCCCATTCCTTTCCTAGGAAAAACATCAAACTCTTTCAAGGTCCGTCTGTTAGATGGAGGTGTGTGTATGTGTTTCTGAAAACACATACTTAAGGGTTGCTGTGAGAATGAAATAAATAAAAATTTGACGTTTTTTTCTCTGTTACTACATAGCCTCTGGACCAGAGAGACAGATTGCTTGGGTTTGAATCCCAGCTCTGCTCTGCCACTTATTAGTTCTTTTATCCTGGGAAAGTTATTTAAAGTTTTTGTTTTTCAGTTTTTTCACCTGTAAAATGTGAATAATAATAGTACCATAGGAATGAAGTGAAGATTAAATAAATATTTATGAGGTATTAACAATATAAGGTCTTAAATTAGATGAATTACTATTTAAAATGTACATAATAAGCATTATTATTAGTATTTGTTAAATACATACAGTAAGATAAATTAAAGACACCTGCTCTCCATCCACTTTATTACCTTTCCTTCTTGTTGCAATTGTTTCAAACCAAAATTTCATGTTGGGTTTTGTTTGGATAAGAACTGTGGCTGAATATTAGAAGGGTGCTAAAGGGATAGAAAAAGCAACAAAATGAAAAAAGATGGGACAGGAGGAAAAGATTGGCCAGCTGTGGCCTTAATTATGCAATATGTCTTGAGTCACCTGAGGTGTTAGAAATAAAGTCATGACACATGAAGCATTTAGCTACAGACTTTTAGGTCAGGATGGAAAAGCAGGAGGGAGCATGCATGGCCAGAGGCGAGAGTAGGGCCTGAAAGATGTTGTGTTAGGGGAGAACGCTTAGCTGTTTTCTGGAGGGTTTGGGGGAACATGGCCCTCTACTTGTAAGAAATCCTTTACCCAAAGTGCAGGACTCTATCCAGAAGAATCCAGTAGGCATTGGTTGTGTTGTTTCTAGGTCATCACAGAGCAAAGAAATATATGCATATTTACTAATCTGTTTTATACACTTATCTATAAATGTTTTTGTGTGTAACTATCTGTATGTGTATTAAGCTAAATGTGAATTCGTACTGATGTCTCCCACTAATCTATTACCACATGGATCATTCTAGCCTTCTTCCCTTGTTTATCTGTAACCTCCTCCACTTCAGCAGTGAGAAACCTGGCCTGCAGCGGCCTCCATTCATTCCCTTAAAGGTTCACTTCCAGCATACGTGTGGTTTCAGAATTGTTAACCTGCACTTCTGCGGGAAATACATTTATCAACTACAGTATGGTGCTTATGCACAGTTCCTTTTGCCTTCAGTCTTACAGATTCCACTCATTTCCAAAGTTACTTAGGTCAGCACCTTTTCCCTCTATCTCCTTCAGTAAAATTATTTCATACATTTGTAATACAGCTGTATTTTTTGTCTGCATTCTATCCACAGATTCCCTCAATACCCTAAATTATTATTTTTTCACTTGCATATACTAAGGTTGGCTCTTTGTGCCTTAAAAGTTCTATGGGTTTTGATAAGTGTACAGTCATATATCCACAATTATAATATACTGAATAGTTTCAACACCCTAAAAAAATGCCCTGTGCTTCACTTATTCAATCCTATCCTCCCGCTTGCCTGCTACTCCAGATCTCTGGCAACCATTGATCTGTTTATCATTTCTATAGTTTTGCCTTTTTCTAGAATGTCATATAAGTGAAATCATACAGTAGGTAGCCTTTCAGCCTGGCTCTTCCACTTGGCAGTAAGCATTTACAGTTTGTCCATGTATTTGTGTAGCTTGAGAGCTCAATCTTTCTTATTGCTAAATAGCATTCTTTTGTATGGATGAACCATACATTCATGCATGTTTATCTGTTCACCAACTGAAGGACATCTTGGTTGCTTCCAGTTTTAGGAAGTTTAAAATAAAGCTGCTATAAACATTTATGTGCTATTTTTTGTGTGGATCCAAGTTTTCAAATCAGTTGGGTAAATACCAAGTACTGCAAATGCTGGATTGTATGGTAAGGCTATGTGAGCTTTATAAGAAACTGAGAAACTAGCTTCCAAATTGGCTGTGCCATTTTACATTTCCACCAGCAGTGAAAGAGCATTCCTGTTGCTCAGCATCCTTGCCAGCCACTGGTATTGCCAGGTGTTGGATTTTACCCATTCTAGTAACTGTAGGGTGGTATCTCCCTGTTGTTTAAATTTATATTTCCCTAATGACAATTGATATTAAGCATTTTTTCATATGCAGTCTCATGCTTATTTATACACTTGGAGTTGGAAAACAGACTCTGTGGCCAGATGATTGACCTAGATCTAGGATGATTGGTATCTGGACATTAAATTAGCTTCCAAAAATTGCAGCTGGTGATGAGGATATGTTTGAGAAGCTGGCAACAGGAAGGCATCCGAGCAGGTGAACAGTGATTGGAGCAGTTGCACCATGCTGAGTCTATAGTCAAGAATCAGGTAGGTGAGCAGCAGGCATCCTTTTAGGGCTCTGTTCTGTCTCTTCCTCTTGTACCAGATCCACATCCCACCACCTCCTCCTCCTTTTCCTCTTAACACCTTTATGGAGGTATAATTGCCAGACAATAAGCGGAAGAAATATGAAATGTGCAAGTTGGCAAATATTTATAATATAAATGCATATAAACCAGTGAAACCATTGCCATGATCACATAATGAATATATCCACCACTTCTAAAAATTTCCTCATGCTTTTCTATAACATCTTCTTCTTCCCTTTATCTGTTCCTCATCATAGGCAACTACCTATTTACTTTCTGTCACTATACATTAGTTTGTATTTGCTAGAGCCTTATACAAATGGAATTATACAATGTGTATTCTTTTTTTTTTTTTTCCTGGCTTCTTTTACTCAGCATCATTATTTAGAGAAAATCAGCCATGTTTTGCATGTATCAGCAGTTCGTTCCTTTTATTGCTGAATAGTATTCCACTGTATGGGTCATGCTGCAATTTGTTTATCCATTTACTTGCTGATGGCTATTTGGGCTGTCTCCAGTTGGGGCTCTTCCATATAAAGCTTCATAGAAATGTTCATTTCTCTGTAAGTTCATTTGTGTGTAAGAAATGTTCATTTGTATGTAAGTCTTTATATGAATATATGCTTTCACTTCTCTCGTGTAAATACCTAGAATTGGAATGGCTGAATGATATGGTAGGTGTATGTTTAAATTTTTAAGAAACTGCCAAACTGTTTTCCACAGTGATAATAACGTTTTCATGCCCGCTAGCAGTGTATGAGACTTCCTCATCTTCCACGTCCTTGCAAAAGCTTAGAATAATTATCTGCTCTAAATGTTAGTCATTATGATAGATGTCCAGTGTTATCTCATTGTGGTTATAATGTTACACATCTTTTCATGTGTTTATTTGCCATCTGTGTATCTTTTTTTAGTGAAATGTCTGTTAGGCAAACCTTTTGCCTAATTTTAAAAATTGGGTTGTTTGCTTTCTTATTAGTGAACTTTGAGAGTTCGTCACACATTCTAAACACAAGTTCTTTATCATAGATGAAGTTTTTGGCTTTTTAAAGTATTTTCTCCCAGTATGTGGCTTTTTTTTTCGTTATCTTAACAGAGTCTTTTGAAGAGAGAAATTTGAACTTCTGATGAAGTCAGATTTAGCAATTTGTTCTTTTATGGATCATGCTTTTGGTTATGTATTTAAGAAATCTTTGCCTAATGCACAGCCACAATATTTTCTCCTGTATTTTCTTCTAGAAGTGTTATGGTTTTAAGTTTTACACTTAGGTACACAACTCATTTCAAATTAATTTTTGTATATGATGTTATATATGAAGTTAATTTTTTTGCATATAGATATTCAGTTCTAGCATCATTTGCTGAATAGACTGTCTTTTCTCCACTGAATTGCCTTTGTCAAAAATCAGTTGTCCATATTTGTGCAGATCTAATTCTAGACTATTCTGAGCCACTTATCTATCTTTATGCCAATACAACACTGTTTTCATTTCTAAAGCTTTATAATAAGTCTTGAAATCAGGTAGCCTTAACCCTTCAACTGTGCCCTTTTCTATGGCTCTCTTTCAGCATGGAACTCACTATATTGCCATCACTAATTGACACAACTGTTTCACCTAGTGGACCAGCAGCCCCTTATAGGCAGGAAGCATGACTTACTTGGTTTTTTAAAAAGTAATTAATTAATTAATTAATTTTTGGCTGCTTTGGGTCTTTGTTGCTGTGCACGGGCTTTCTCTAGTTATGGTGAGTGGGGGCTACACTTCATTGTGGTGTGAGGGCTTCTCACTGTGGTGGCTTCTCTTGTCGTGGAGCACGGGCTCTAGGCACGTGGGCTTCAGTAGTTGTGGCTCGCGGCCTCGAGAGCACAGGCTCAGTCAGTAGTTGTGGCGCACGGGCTTGGTTGCTCCACGGCATGTGGGATCTTCCTGGACCAAGGCTCGAACCTGTGTTCCCTGCGTTGGCAGGTGGATCCTTAACCACTGCACTGACAGGGAAGTCCCCTTACTCTTTTTTTTTTTTTTTTTTTGCGGTACGCGGGCATGTCACTGCTGTGGCCTCTCTCGTTGCGGAGCACAGGCTCTGGACGCGCAGGCTCAGCGGCCATGGCTCACGGGCCCAGCCATTCCGCGGCATGTGGGATCTTCCTGGACCGGGGCACGAACCTGTGTCCCCTGCATTGGCAGGCGGACTCTCAACCACTGCGCCACCAGGGAAGCCCCCCTTACTCTTTTTTTAAAACATAAATTAGACCATGTCACTCCCTCACTCAACTTCCCGTTGGCATCCAGTCATGCTTGCATAGGGGCAGATCAGGGGAGAGACTTATTGGCCAAAGAAAGGACTTTGGATATTTTATTTTAGGTATTTTTCTGTCTCTTTAATTTCAGTCACTACCACTCCCCAGTCATACTGGTCTCTTTGCTTCTATTCCACATACACGAAGCACATTTTCATCTTGTGGACTTTGCACTCCCCTCCCCGCTGCCTGGAAAGCTCTTCCCCTGAGAGACACATGACTTGCCCCTTCTTTTCACTGAGGTCTCTGCTCACATGTACCCACAGAGCCAAGGCCTTTCCTGACTTCTTTGTCTGGAGTGCCTTTTCTGTCATCTCTTTGCATCCACCCTGATTTGGTTTTCTTCAGAGTGCTCTCCTCTGTCTGACATGATACGTCTTAGTATATATTTATTAGTTTCTTTGCAGTTTATTTCCTTCCCTAGAGAGTGAGACCTCTGTGAGAGAAAGACTTTGGTCTGCTTTCTTCCCGGTTGTTTTCTTTTTTCCGTGTTCAGCATCGAGGATGGTGACTGGCACATTGTGGATACTTAAAAAATAAATCTTTGTAACTCATTTCTTACTGAAGTAGCTGGTGGATAGGAAAGTGTCTAGAGGAAAGTTAACATAGTAAGTCAGACTGCTGTTCTTAGAAGGGTTTGCTTGCAGAGTTGGCCCTTGGCTGGCATCTGGGAACTTGGATTTCAGGTGAGCTCCCACCACTCCTAGAACTGACCAGAGTGACTCAGGCTGTCTAAACTGTTTGTACAAACAACGTGGTTTATGCTGAACACCTGCTTTCCTTTGAGGAAGGAAAATCGAAATGGTATTGCTAAGAGCGCTTTCTAAAGTGGAGCGAGGGGGCGATTGAGGAAGTGTGACTTATGCATGTTGTCTCCGCCTGGTAGCAGTCTGATCTTTTGACCACTTATTGTCCTAACAAAGGCACTTATTGTCCAGAACATCTGCCAGAAACTCAAGATACTTATTGAATCCTTACCCTAAAATAACTTGTGACAGCCTATCTAGTTATTTGGACCCTTATCTTAAAATAACTCATGATTCCTTAAGGACAAATATTTCCTGACTCATGTCAGAATCAATCACAGTTCTTGCCAGGCAACTTTAACAACCTGGTGACTTCTGTCTTTGAAGGCCCCTGACTCCTTCTCTTTCCTGAAACACTCTTTTGGTTTTATCAGAATCTTGTGTCTCCCAAATTGTAATTGTTAAGACCCCAGATAAACTCTTTTCTTATTTGCAGCCTTTTCTGTTTCATTTTTTTTTTGGTTGACACCATCTGGGATTTTGATACAAGCTACTCGGAGAGTGCCTGTGTGACCAGCCCCCAGTAAAAGCCCTGGACACCGAGGCTCAAGTAATTTTCCTGGTAGAGGACATTTCACATGTGTTGTTGTAATTTGATGCCGAAAGAATTAGGCACATCCTGTGTGACTCCACAGTGGGAAGACTCTTGGGAACTTGTGTCTGGTTTCCTCTGTACTTCACCTCATGCACCTTTTCCCTTTGCTGATTTACTTTGTATCCTTTTGCTGTTGTAAATCATAGTCATGAATATGACTATATGCTGAGTACTGTGAGAAGTTCTCCTAGTGAATCGTTGAACCTGGGGAGCCTTAGGGACTCCCAATGCAGAAAGGTTTTTTGTTTTTGTTTTTCTTTTGCGGTATGCGGGCCTCTCACTGTTGTGGCCTCTCCTGTTGCGGAGCACAGGCTCCGGATGCGCAGGCTCAGCGGCCATGGCTCACGGGCCCAGCTGCTCCGAGGCATGTGGGATCTTCCCAGACCGGGGCACGAACCCGCGTCCCCTGCATCGGCAGGCGGACTCCCAACCACTGTGCCACCAGGGAAGCCCAGAAAGTTTTTTTTTTAAAAATGGAAATTGAACAAATGGTCAACATGAAGGAGCCTTTTCAGCAAGAGACAAGTACCCAGTCACGGAAACTAGGGCCCAGGAGCAGCTCTGCCGTCACTGGAAGGTCTCAGGGATGCAGGTGAGACACCAATCTGAGATGATCTAAGACCCTGGAAGAGGCTGGACGTTTTTAGCAGTAATATAGTGAGCTTGGTTGCTGGTTCCAGATCCTATGTTGTTAAGAGGATTAAGAGTTCGTTCATGTAAAATGAGGGGCTCACCTTTCAGGAGCCGTATGTGCTAGCTCTGTGCCAAGCATTCACAAGGGAACTGCAAAGTTGGCTTTGCCAAGCTGCTGAACTCTGCACTGTGGATTTTGGGTCTCCACGCTCCTTCACAGAGAGGCCACGTTCGCACTGGAGCCTGAAGTGGCTGAATATCATGTAGGGACTAAGGGTGCCAGCTGTGAGGCCTGGCTAGAGGGGAAGAAGCAGATGTCCGGGCAGCCACTCTTGCGGGGAGCACTGCAGATGAACAGAAGTCTGAGTCCTTCAGGAATCTCATCCATTCTAGGGATCCGTCTGGTGATTTCTGTCTCCTCCACTGGTTCCCAGTATCAGTTGCCCCTTCCTCACACTGGGCTTCATGACTGGGCTCTGTCTTTTTCCTTCTATTGAAATTCAGCTGACACATATGAAATCTTCATATAGACTGATCGAATTTTTAGCATTGCAGGAGGAGTTAGGGCTGCAAGATCCTGTGTGGTGATGGAGCTGAATCAGGGAGGGGACAGCTTCCCAGTTAGATGGCTTGGGGGCCAGGGCGTCTTGGTCTCTCCAAAGTTGTTCTGTGTGGTACTCAGTAATGGCTAGTTCTCTGCTTTCTCTTTTTCTGCCCTGAGGACTGAGGAATCCTTATGTTGAGATGGCAGAGCCATCAGATTCAAGGATTCAGGATCACAAAGTGGCTACACGGAGGCCAGATGCCCTGGAAAAGCTTTCAGTCCTGAAACAGACTTTTGTAGGAGAAAAAAAAACAACAACAAAATTTTGCTGTGAGATTTTGGAGTTTGTTAACCAACAGAGCTTACCCTCGCCTGACTAAAACACCTGTTGGCTCAATCTATTTTGCTTCCCATCCTTGCACCCCCAATTCACACCCTCCTCAAGCCATGCTAACTATCCTGTTACCATTCAATTGCCAAATTTTAGTCGTTTTAACCAAGCCTTCCATTAACCCCTTTGTCATAAGGACCTAAGGAAGTGATTTTGTTATGGGGGAAGGTGAAGAGGCCACCTTTTGTTTAATTAGCATTAAAAACTTTCTAAAATCACAAATTATATTCTTCTGGTCCGATGAATGACTGAGTACTTAATTAATTCACAAAGCAGTTGTATTCCTGTGAGTCAGGCAGTCCCCAGGAATGTCAGTGTGCTACAGAAGACAGCTTTCTCTCTCTGTCATTTCCCCACATTATTGAGTCATCATCTGAATAATGAGTTGATGAATTCACATTCTCTGTCCATCATCCATCCAAAGCGGGGGGTGGGGGGTGGGAAGCATCATCACCTCTCTTTTAATGGTTCCTCTCTTTTAATGTCTTCTTTTTTCGCCCACTTTTCAGGCAGCTCCTTTTCATATGCTAACAAGCATAAATTAGCTTTAATAGCCTCTCTCATTAACTGTCTGACCAGAGTAAAAATATGCCTTGAGAGACAGATTATCCTTCCACACGCCTCTGATAACCTCAAGACACCGTGCAGGATCTCTAGGTCTGCGACCAAACCCGAATACAAATTGCTCTTTTCGAGGTATGTGGCTCTGCTCTTAGAGTAACTATAATCTCAGCATGTCAATTTTGACATTTCAGTTAGTAGGCATTGCACATGTTTTATAAGGTAGGGAATTATTAATGGTATGGAAGGGGAGACACAGAAATATCACCCAATGTCATTTACATCTCTTCCATCAAAAGGATGGGCAACAATCCATCATGGGAGATTTAAGTGCCCTCCTGCCAGGGGTGAAAACAGAGACAACAGGAACAGTATTAAACTAGAAGACCCCTTAAGGCCCTCTTCACTTTTAGGAGCTGTAAGTGATTTCAGATAATCTCCTTATATTCGAGGAAACCAAGACCCACTGGGGTGATAACAACCCTTGTGGTGAGGTGCGTCCAGATTCTCTGTTTCCTTCAACATTTAGTGACTTGATCACCTACCATGTGCCAGGCTGGGTCTCCCATGGTAGCAAACATAGTGTTCCTGACCATATAGGGCTCATGCCTAGGTTTTCATTTATATCTCTCCTTGCATCACAACAAATAGTTTCAAATTTAGAAGTACTTTCATTTCTAGACCATTCTTAACTCTGAGATGCAAGGATGGCCTAATATTTTCTACACCTTGGTATTCTTCCCTTAAAAATAATCACTCCTTTAGTTTAAGCATTTCCCCTCTACCTAGTGTTATTTATCAATGCACAATCTCTTGGGAGGGAATATATATAAAATCGTTAACCTTTTATTGTTAATTGTTCATATCATTTTTATGGATGAGAAAACTGAAGCTCAGAGAGCTTAAATGACACGTCCATTTTCCGGTAAATATGTGAATTGAAATCCAGTGCACATCTGGCTGATTCTAAAGCCCTCACCATCTTCTCTATAAACTGCTGTAATAGTCTAACTCTGCACGTTCTTGGGGAATACTTTCTGGAACATCATACTAAATAGAGAATCTGCTTGTTCCCTTAATTTTTTTTTCCAGGGCATTTTCTTTGTTTTTTTTAGTTAACTTTGGGGAATAGGTGCAATGAAATGGTAGGGGTATTAACTTCTCTCAAGGCAGAAAAGAATGGTTTCAAGGTGAAAGGTACAGGAGAGTTGGAAGCCTAGGATACTAAATCTGTGAGTAAGAAGGATGAGCGAAGAGGTGAGACTATTTGTTTGAGAACTACCCACAGTGAGTGAATTCTGAATGGCATGATGTAGGTTGTTGCTATGACACCAAAAAATTCCATATTCAGTGCAGTGGGATCCCCGTTTGTGTTCTTAAAAAATTAAAGCAGTTTTATGGATATTAAATGTTTAAGTGACTCCAGCAGCTAGAAAGAAAAATCATCTTATGAATAATACAGGCCAGCGCCTGATTGCTTGCATGAAAAGTATTTGAAAAATGTGTTTGCAGAGTTCGGGGCTTGGCAGCTTTTGTTTTATGGTGTGCAGTGATAGGAGGCAATGGATGAATGAATATATAAATGATTGTAGGCAAACTACGGAATGTAAAAATTGTGAGAGAGAAAGGAAATTTCTTCAATACATTTTTCCTGAGCACTTATTATGAGCTCAGCAACAGGCAGGTCTTCCCGGAGCGTGCAGAAGTAGCCTCTGGTATGGGCTCTGGCTTCATCCTTTTTTCATGTATTAGCTAGGATGGCATTTACATATTTGGCTATGTATCGAATCAACCATGAGATTCTAATGTCTTAACACAGTAGATTTTTAAAAAATCAGGTTTATTGAGAACAAATTTATATGTGGTGAAATTCACCCTTTTTAAGTGTACAGATCAACGGGCTTTGACAGATATTTGTAGTTATATAGTCACCATTACAATTAAGATATAGAAAGTTTCTATCACCCTAAAAAGTTCCCTTGTGACCCTTTGGAGTTAAACCCCTCCCCCACCCAGAAACTGACAACTACTACTCTGATTTTTGTTCCTATGATTTTGCCTTCTCCAGATTATATCAATATTATATTAATGTTACTATTCTATTAATTAATATTATACTAACAGAATCATACAGCATATAGCTTCTTGTGTCTGCCTTTTTAAACTTAGCATAATGCTCTTTGAGATTCATCCACCTTTGCATGTGTCACTGATACATTTCTTTTTATAGCCAAGTAGTATTGCATTGTATGGATATGCCACAATGTATTTGTCCATTTACTAAAGAACATTTGGATTGCTCCTGTTTTTAGCTACTATGAATAAAACTTCTATAAACAGTCACGTGCAGATCTTTATGTGGATAATGAAATAAATGTTTATTTATCATTTATGTGTTTAATACGGGCTTTCAAAATGGACAAACAGCTTTTCTCTCCCCCTGTTTGCTAACGTGGGAATCTAGGCATCTTTCATCTTGTGGCTCCCTAACCACCTAGGGCCTTGAACCTCTTTGTTTCCAGCCACTGGAAAGGAAGGGGACCTGCTTCTACTATTCAAGCCCAGAAAGGACACACCTTAGTCTTGTTTGTATTTTACTGGTAAGAAGTGGACATGCGGCCACCCCAGGATGCAAGGAGCTGGGAATTTAGCCCCATGAACCACTTTATATTATGGACAGGGGTACATGGATTTTTGGTGGACCCATATCTGTTGGTAACGTAATTTATTTGTGCAGCAAATATTTATTGAGAGCCCAGGCACTGAGCTAGGTGTTGGAGATAAAGCAATGACAGAACAAACGAGGAAACAAACCAAAAGCTCAAAACAAAAAAATTCAGCCCTTAGTATCTTGAGTTTACAGTCTGGTAAATTTCAGGGGATTATCTTGTTTTTATATCCTGAAAACAGTCAGTAGGAATGAAAGTGCCTAATCAGAAAGAGTGGGGTATGGAATAGATATGGGAATTATAAAATGAAGATGAAAGAAAAATCATGGCAAGTGGGTCAGGGAAGTCTCCCTGGAGGAGGTAAGATTTCATCTGAGTTCTTAAGGATGTTAGCAGTGTAGGTAGGTGGCTGGGGGTAGAGTGGGAATTTCAAAGGAGATAAATGATCCGAGAAAGGGAATAGAAGTAGCGACATGCCTTGGGTATACCTTGCTGGAGGCGGGTAAAGACGTTTACCTGAATTACCTGCTTTGTTAAGATGTCTGCATACTGATCTTCACGCTCCGCTGCAAAGATCATTTAAGTTGCTTTCTAAGGAAGTTATGTTTAGTTTCACTGTCTTAATGGCTGCTGCTCTGTTTTATTGATAGTGATTGAATGTTTTAAAATGACTGTTTTAAAGTAATTGAATACACCATGGTGGTAAAAGAATAAGTAGTTCTATCACTTAGTGGGTGTTTCCTAAATATTAATAGCATTTTTCTAAACAAATTAAGCTATCAAGAAGGTTGCTTTCTTTCCTTTAACAGAGCAGTTTAGAGAGAACTATTCTGATTACAAATTAAACCAATGACTGTGTAAATCTGGAGATTTATTAGTATGGTTTATCTCATATGTCATTGTGTTATTTAGATGTAGTGCGGGAAATAGAAATCTCTGATAGGTATTTCAGACAGGACGAGATTTAACACAGGAAATTAGGTGCTTATAAAATTATTCAAATGGTGGTAGCAGCAGCAATCTGGGGTCCACTGCTGTAGCTGTGATCTGGAAGTCAGGAAACTGTTGCTTCTCTTGCAGCCAAAGCTGCCACCCCCATGACATAGCAGGTGACAAAAAATGGTCCCTAGAGTTGAGACAGTACTTGCAGCCTCTGAAGAATGCCTCCACCTTGTTTGCAGGAGTTTATCTTGCTCCTAGAGCATATATTTCATCCACATTCTTAGATCTAAGGCAGTCTAGGAAATGTAGATTTTAGTCTGCTTGTGATTTAGAGTGAACGTAGAAGGGGCTGGGGTAACATTACTAAGCACCAACTGACAACGCTTAGTCCAATTATATTTATTTTTCTGGTTCCCTCACTTCTCCTCTGTCTTTCTTTATGTCAGCTAAAGAGAAAATTTTATATGAAACACCATAGAAAAAGAGATACTGAAGTCATTATTATTATTGTTATTATTATTAATTTTAAATATGAGAACTCATATTCCTATCTGATTACATTCCTATAAAAGCCAGTATTAAAAGTAATAATGGGGCTTCCCTGGTGGCACAGTGGTTGAGAGTCTGCCTGCCGATGCAGGGGACGCGGGTTCGTGCCCCAGTCCGGGAAGATCCCACATGCCACGGAGCGGCTGGGCCCATGAGCCATGGCCGCTGAGCCTGCGCGTCCGGAGCCTGTGCTCCGAAGTAACAATGATTCTCAGTTTATCATGGGACTATTACATAGCATCAGATATTCTGCTTCCTGGACCCACTGGATTTCTCATGCATTGCCTTGGCTGTGCTACTCACACACATTTGTTGCATCTTCCCCAAATAATTTAAAATCAACAATTAATGAGATACAGACATTTTACTGAAGATGTAGTTGTAAGATGGGAAAGAGGATTCATATTATATCCTATTTCATAAGACTACTTGGTAAATCACTGTGTCTTCCCATCAAAGTTCCTCTTCCCCCAGCCTGCTTCCCTCCTTCCCTGGGAACCTAGGAATACTCTCTGTTGTGTCAAGAAATGTAGCCAACACCCTCCGCTTACCTATCTCTACCACTCAGCAAAACAAAAGCTGGACAGTTAGCAGAACTGTCACTATCAGTTGTTCCTCAAGCATGATCTCTTGCCTGGAAGGTGGGCGAATAATAGAGGTTTCTTTTTATTGGGTTGGCCAAAAAGTTCATTTGGTTTTTCCATATCTTACAGAAAAACCCAAACAAACTTTTTGGCCAACCAAATACCTTATACACTAAGTGGCTTTTCAAAGCACTCATCCAACAAAATAGTATATAATAGCAAAATACCATCCTAAGAAAATGTGTTTTCTTTCTTTTATTGTAGTTATTGTAAGACTTTTTTTCCCGTAGAGCAAGGGTCCAATAGTCAACATTTTAGAGAAATTATCATAAACTATAATTAATAGTATACTAGAAATAATAATTTTATGGCATAAATCTTTTTAAAGTGTAAAGTAATTAAACAAAACAATATAAAACTAATTAAAATATGATTTAACTTATATACTGTGACATATTTATATTTAAAACTTTTCTGGTTTAAAGCACTTTTATGTCTCTGATCCTATTTCAACACTACAATAATGTTATAAATACACAAGTATTATTTTTTATTGAGAGGTTACAACATAATGATTCCATATTTGTATATATTGCAGAGTGATCACCATATAGAGTTAAAGATGTTTTTTCTTGTGATGAGAACTTGTAATATTTATTCTCTTAGCAACTTTCGAATATTCAGTACAGTACTATTAACTATAGTTGCCATTGCTGCACAGGTCTTATTTCTTACTAAAATTCTGTGCCTTGGAGTGATGAATTCTGAGGCTATAAAAATTGTGGCCAACTTATTTCCTTTGTTCACTAAGGGGTATTATGAGGCACATTGCCTCTGTGTATTTCTTCTTTATATATCGTATCTGATAGTCCCAACCCTATCCAGTTCCATAAAAATAGTGGAAATAATAAAAATACCCAACTTTGACTGCCTATTTTGTGCCTTTGCTTTAGAGATACTACTGGAATCCTCAAAACATTACAAGATACATAATACAGTATATGTACATACGTGTGTAGGATTATTCAACTTGTCCCAGAATAGAATTTGTAAATACTGGAAATACTATTCAAACCCAGAGTTTTTGTTCTTTCTTTATCTTATTTCCTATATCCTATAAGCAGACACACAATGGTTCAATTTAATTTAACAAATAGTTATTGGATATTAATAACATCTATCTAATTTGTGGGGCCCAATTCAAAATGAAAATGCAGGGCCCTTTGTTAAATTGTGAAGAATTTCAAGATCGATACAGCTGAGCATTAAATCGAGCACAGGGTCCTCCTAAGCACAGGGCACAGCTCAGGTGCCCAAGCTGGTCCCGGGTGCTGGATTATGTGACAGCCACCGTGCCAGGCTCTGTAGATACAAATAGGAGTAACATACCATTTTCCTGCTTGGGGAGCTATCAGTTGTGAGTGATTTGGGGGGAGTTTCTTCTTTGGAATCACTTATAGAGTCTGCATTATATTCTCTTGACTATCCTCAGGGGTGACAGATCTTTTCTTTCTGAGGGATAAGATTTCTCGAAATAGCCAGATTCACATGGCTGCGAGCTTTGTCCGTAACTTGAGAGAACAGTCTCGGTAATTAGTAATAAAGCCTTTGGTTCTAAACAAAATGTGATTCTGTAAGAAGGAAGCTTGATTTTCTTGAGAGACCCTTGACCTAATAAAAAGGCTCCGAAAATACTGGCCTTGAGGACCTGTGAACCAGGAAGCATTCTCAGAATAAGCAGACTGTATTGAGAGCAGTGCTGATTTGATCTCTGCTAGTCGGCAATAGAAATTAAAAATATTATCAGTTTCAACACCTTAAAGTCATGCTTTATATGCTTCGGAATTGTTACCCTGGTATTTTCCTTTAAAAAAAAATATCCCCCTTAGCCGTATGAGTTGTGATAAACTTAGCTTCACTAGAGACTGGTAATGTTGCAAAGAGACTAGTTCAGGAATGAAGATGAATGCACAGATCTTGTGAAATGATGAAACAGTAGAGTTGGATGGCATCCTTCGAAGTTATCCGGGCTTTGGAAACTGTCTCTCGCTAACGAGGTCAGGGATCAAATGTGGCATGTTTGGTAACGTGCCTTGCAAAGAGGAGCACTAGAGAAACATAAGGAACGATGTCGCTTCTTCTCATTTTATGAAGGACAAAAACGCATCTCTCCAGAGCTGATCATCTGTCTTCTGACTCTTTGCTTCTCAAGGTCAAGCTTTTATGGGCTGGGTCCTGCTGGACCACTGCTGGGGTGTTTAGTTATAACCCAGCTGCTGTCTTCTCACCGCTCCAGGAGAGGAGCCAGGCCTTTTTATTTTCTGGGTGATGAATGGGACCTGCCTAATCCCTTGGCTTCTCCACTTTCTTCCTCTGAGTTAGAGGTTGGATGACTTACATTATAGATCGGGTTAGCTCTGAACAAGGGGTGGGCTGGGAGAATGAAATGAAGAATGGCCTCAGTTGTTCTAAGGTTTATTTTCCCAACCAGGCAAGGGAGGACAGTTTCTCTAAATAGGTAGGGACATCATCAGTAGCTTGGGCAGCTGTCAGTTTTAATCAGCCAGTGATTAGAACCTGAGTCTCAGGTCAGCCAGGGAATCCCAAAATAATCACCATCATTCCAGTTATGAGGTTCTCTCTCTCTCAATCTCTTTCATGCTTTATACAAGCACTTTGGTTGAAACAGGTTGTGAACCAAAAGACCAAGAGCATTCCTCTGTTTACTTTGTGGATTGTGTGTGTGTGTGTGTGTGTGTGTGTGTGTGTGTGTGTGTGTGAATGGCTATGATATTCATAGTCTGGAGGAATGTGCTATTGCTCAATCAGTTAAAAGGAAAGAAAAATATCTCCCTCACATCCTTTTATTTGTTTCATCATCAATTTTAGTTTTATTCATTATTGTAAGATATCAGGAATTCTTGAGGTGAAAATGCAGTGTCAACTAGTTCAACCTTTAACAATTTGAGAATTTTTATATTTTTTTTAAACAGTAAAATCTGGTCTGCAGGATGTCTTGCCATCAGTTTACAAGTTTCTCCCCAATCTCATATTTGTAAAATTACTCTTCTATAGCTTGAATCAATGCTTCAGACTTTTTTTTTTTATAAAGCATTTAGTTAAGTACCCCTGGTTTTTAAATTTTTTATCTTTGTCATGAAAGATTCAGATAACACCAACTTGGAAATCTTGGCTTTGAGGATTTGATTTTTAATAGGAAACAACTGGCTGAATGATCCCCTCCTTTTTCCAAATAAACTGATTTCTTAGGCTCTCTAGAGAGTCTTATTTCTCTTTGATTTCCCTTACCAGTTTCTATCTTATCTCTCTGGATAATCACATCCCCATAAATGTAAAAGCCTTCTCTTTTGAAGTTGCTGCCACTGAAACCCTGACAGCCTTCTTATCTCTGCGCTGAGCTGCTTCCTCAGCCTATGCCGCCCCATTGAAATGTATCTTTTCTTTCTTTCTGTTATGACCCAACACTGAAGTTACAGTGTATAATATTCGGGGATATGATGGTTGTATATATGTATATTTAAAAAAATTAATTATTTATTTTTTGGCTGTGTTTGATCTTCGTTGCTGCGTGTAGGCTTTCTCTAGTTGCAGTGAGTAGGCGCTACTCTTCATTTTGGTGTGCAGGCCTCTCATTGCAGTGGCTTCTCTTGTTGCGGAGCATGGGCTCTAGGCGTGTGGGTTCAGTAGTTGCAGCACGTGGGCTCAGTAGTTGTGGCTCGCGGGCTCTAGAGCGCGGGCTCAGTAGTTGTGGCACACGGGCTTAGTTGCTCCACGGCATGTGGGATCTTCCTGGACCAGGGCTCGAACCCGTGTCCCCTGCATTGGCAGGTGGATTCTTAACCACTGCACCACCAGGGAAGTCCAATGGTTGTATAAATTTAATTTAAACTTACACATTTTGATAGACTGAGTTAACAACCTCACTGATAAGGATTTTATATCAGTCAACCAATCAATCAAAATATTTGCTTAGCTGCTGATAAGACTGGAGGCTAAGTCACATATTAGGAGCCATGAGGCATGGTCCTTAGTTGCTTTTGAGAAAGGTTTGCATTCTAGTACATGCACCCCTAGAGGCTTGAATTGCCTCCCCAGAGCTCCAGGGAGAGGGGACTGTTGGCTTCTTTGCATCACTGTGCTTTGCTTCTGCTGTAGCATCTTCACACAGTGTGACATTTGTGGTTGTTGGTTCCTCTCCCTATACGTCAACTCCCATTTATCTTTGGATGTTCAGCAACTAGCACCGTGTATAGCACCTTCAGTACTTCCATCTGGATGATTGATGGAGAGAATGCATGTCTAAATATTCTGCAAGTTCGCTTTTACCCAGTTCTGAGCTAATACTCACCATGTAGAGTCCTGTTAAATTCTAGTCCAGTATAATCCCTGGCAGAAATTAAATTCATGATTTTGTCTCTTTTTTAGATAGAGGTGCCAGAGATTTTCCTAGGCTGCCTTTAGGTAGAATTACTCTATCACACCCATCCTTGCCTCTCTCCCAGCCCAAGGCAAACAAGTTTATGTTTGATGCTTTATTGTCTTTTGGAGAAATTGGGTTTTATTCTTCATAGAAGAGGATGGCCTGCACTGTTTTGGATTTCAGGGCCAAAGGGAGCAGTATACGGATCCTGAGAAGGATGGCAAAGGGAAGATGATTAGAGCTGTGTTCCTTATGATAGCAGATTCCTGAGGCTATCTGGTTTCTAAGTCTGGTTTGAAACCCAGGGTGTTGAAGAGGGGACAGTACTGCAGTAACAACATCACACCCCTGCCCGTTCTTCAGATGAAGTAGGGGCCTCTGTCTCCCAGTGTTCTGGGGAACAGCTCCCCTGGCCTGTGGTTTGATCCTCCCTAGTGTCTATGCTTTGAAGAAGATGCCCGCTAATATGGCCACTTCTTCCATGTCTGAGGTTTGGTGCAGATAGGTGTAAATCTCCCCAGTTACTAAGGTGTGGGTTCTGCTTTATCAATGGCCTCTTCATTTATTTGAAGGTACTTCTCACCAATTTCATGATTCATATATAACTTTGGGACTGGGGTTTATACTTCCTATTCTGTGGGTGGGGTGAAGAACAATGGTGAATTTTGAGCTAGAGTGATTAGTAAGTGGAAACACCTATTAAAATTGATCACGGGGCTTCCCTGGTGGCGCAGTTGTTGAGAGTCCGCCTGCCGATGCAGGGGACACGGGTTCGTGCCCCGGTCCGGGAAGATCCCACATGCCGCGGAGCGGCTGGGCCCGTGAGCCATGGCCGCTGAGCCTGCGCTTCCGGAGCCTCTGCTCCGCAGCGGGAGGGGCCACAGCAGAGAGAGGCCTGCGTGCCGCAAAAAAAAAAAAAAAAAAAAAATCACGTCATTTCAATAGAATTAAAAGAAAGACTTTTTTCTTGCAGCAGAATAAACATTTATGAGCACATAAGCTGCACCAGCCGTGCATGCTTCTAACAAAGGGAGTTTTTGCCTTTAGTATCCAATACCTTCAGTGTCCGTTCTGCAAATATTTGCTGCCCTGTATTTACTCTCCAGCACCTCAGTATTTTCTTCATTTCTTATTCTTTTTATGGTCACATCTACTCACAAGAGAAGGTGTGAAGTTTGTTTCTGTCTGTTGGTTGATGAAACTTTAAACTGAGGAATCTTTTCTAGGAGTGCCTGTATTTTAGCAAGCACAGACCTGTAAACCAAACAATTAGAGCTCAACACATGAATTTTTAAGTGCTGGCTAGTGAAGTCTAAGATATTTTGGAGTCATTGGATACTTTGGTTCTGAATCTCCTGAAATGTGGTGAATCATCCACCCCAGCAGAATGATTTGGTATATCACTGGTCAGTGATATTGTTTAAAGCTTTCATTGATGTCAAAGTATATTTTACAGGAGTTGATGTTAAGTATCTCCCATGACATCAACCTTTGTAGTAAAGAATGAGCCTTGAAATGGGTCTTTTGTGAAATGGCAGCCCTAAATCTCGCATCCTCTTTATCACTGAGCCCAGTGGCTGGAACTGAAGCCTGGAGAGGTCCGCAACATTTCAGCCTGGTGTTCATGTTTGAATCCAACTTGACTTCATGAAGTCCATGCTGGTTATGGGGAGGGGGTACTAGGTGGCCCTCCTTCTGGCTAATATTTGGATCTCTCAGGTTAGGGACATTAAAATGGCATGAAGGAAGGCAGGAAGTGTTAAGAGGAGAAATCCTTAGTTTGATGCGTTAATCAACCCCCTTTTGTCCACTGGACCCACCAACAAAGGTCTGCTCCTTGTTACTGTATGGGATGTCTCTAGGAGGTTTCAACTGAGCCTGTTGAACCTTTTCACTCCATTGGTTTAGTCTTTTTCATAGACTCTTGCTGGGGGTTCGGCCTATCCCAATTGGACCTGAAGTTTCCAGGTGCCCCTTCATGCATGAAAACTTTAATTCCCCACAGCAAACCAGCCCAAGTGCCGGGGCGCTCAGCCCCGAGAGAAACCGGGAGCACTACTTACCCAAATGAAGAAGTCAGACCAGAGGCAGGAAGCAGAGTAAGGTAATTGTATTACTTTTCTATTGCTGAGTAGCAGCTTAAATCTATACAACTTTATTATCTCAGGTTCCATGTATCAGGGGTTGAGCATGAGTTAGCTGGGTCCTCTGCTCAGGGTCTCACCAGACTTAAATCAAAGTGTTGGCTGGGCCTGTAATCTGATTTAGGCTCAGGATCAACTTCCAGGGTCACTAGCTGTTAGCAGAATTCAGTCCCTTGTGGCTGCAGGACTCAAGGCTGTTTGCTCCTTCAAGGCCAACAGGCAAATCTCCCTGACTTCAAGGAGGGAAAGGGCTCACTTAATTGGGTTATGCCCACCCAGGATAATCTCCCCCACTTAAAAAAAATCTCCCTTTTTATTAACTCAAAAAATCAAAGCTTAATTACATCTGCCAAATTCCTTTGCTTTATAATGTAATAATCACAGGAGTGATTCCATCATATTCACAGGTCCTGCCCATACTCAAGGGCAGGGCCTTAGCGAGGGCTTGCATGCCAGGAAATAGTGGCTCTCTTGGGGGCCGTCTTAACATTCTGCTTATGAAAATGATGAAAAGGGCATGATCCTGGGAGTCAGACGGTCCGGGGTTCAACTCCTGCCCTTGGTCTTTCCTATCTGCTCAGTAACACTGGTTTTCTGATACCTGACCTATCAAATGAGGATAGTCATGCCTACCATGCAGTCTTGTTGTAGAGATCTGAGGCAGTGTGTGTAATGATCTAGCACAGCAAGTCCCCCATCAGCAATGTTACTATGATTTAATTGTTGCAGAAAAGTTTTTGAAAGGCTTTGGAATATTGAGCAAGTTGGCAAGTCCATGTAAAGAATGAGGATTTACCAAGTAATAACCGGGTAATTTCACATTTATTTTTATGTTTTCGGTTAGTTCAGCCTAAACCACAAAATTCAAACGAAGAAAATGTGAAAATCTGGCCCAGACATTGCAAACTTAAAGCATCTGATGATAAGGATAGATAGAAGGAAAATGATTTTCTTATTTTCGTAATAGAGTAATTTTTCTATTTATAGAAGTAAAATATGCAAATTATATAATTTGGGAGCTACATATAAATACAAAGAAGACAACCAGTATTAACAGTTGGTTTGTTTCCTTCCAGTCTTTTCTCCTTGCAAAGTTTATATTATTAGTATCTTTCTGTGCATACAATTACAGATCCTTCTTATTCATAGTACCATTAGATCATAAGCAGGTTTCTTCTCTTTTGACAACTTTTAAATTAAAACCATCATTTAAAATGGCTACACCCTTCAGAAGTTGTATAGATTTAAGCTGCAATTTTATATTAGTTTGTGTGGTTATTTGATTAATGTCTCTCCTCCCCAACTGGAATATAAATTCCATAAGTATAGGAACCAAGTCTCTTGTGCATCATTGTTGTATCCCTAGCACCTAACAGTACCTGGCATGTGACAGATAAACAATAAAAATTTGTTGAAAGGCTGAAAGAATGAGTAAATGACTATACCTTGTGGATGTGCTATAATTTACTTTGCACTCTATTGTTTTTAAACACTTTTTTTATTATTATAAATGAAGTTGCAGTAAGTACTGCACATACATCATTTTCCATGGGTAAAGTGGTTGCTTCTTTCCACAGTTTGGAGTGCAAATTACATGTTCCGTTTTCCAAAATGCAATGTACTAGTACCCACCCAGGAATGCTATACCATTTCTATAAGTGTCAAAAAATAGGCAAGCGTCTATAATATTTTTTTTTGGTCTAATTTGGGTTTTACCTTAAACTTTATTTTTTTATGTTTAAAATTTTTAATTAATATTTAAAATATATTTCTGATCACATAACAAGACACATTGAACAAAGTTATTTTATGAAAATAATATTCTAAGTAAGACAAAATAAGAAAAAAATTATATAAAAAGATCTTAGAAATAGCATCATTTATAAACGGGAAAATTCATAAACAAAATAAATGTTCAGCAATATGGCAGTAAATTATGGCAAAGTAGAGTAAATATTATGAACACTTCTAATTTACAGTGTCATTATAAAAAACAGGATACAAATTATATGTATAGAATAGTCTTATTTGTGAAATAATACACATAGAAAGTAATAGTTGGATTACTATGGTTGGATTGTATGCTTTTAATTTCCTTTTAAAACTCTTTCTGTAAATCTTAAACTTTGTTCAGTGCATCTATAGTATTTTTGATGATGAGGATCTGATCTCGTTGTGCTCTCTTGGTTTGCTGATTATAACATGGGGCACACTGGCTATTGATTAACAATTGTATTTGACAGGTAAGGCCCAAAGTGGGTATTTTGTGAAGGTGTTCTGTGTTTCCGTGATGACCCCCAAGTGCTTGGATGGCATCTGGGTATAGTAAAAGAGATGTTCTTGCAGTAGACAGAATTCTAAAAATGGGTCCCGAGATTCCATGACTTAATCTCTAGGACCTGTGAACATAATGAGCTATTACTACCATAATTATGTCATGTTTTATGGCACAGCTGACTTTAAGATAGAGAGATTATCTAGATGGACCTGATTTAATCACATGAACCCCTTTAAAAGCGAACTTTTTCTCTAGTTCGTGGCGGAAGGAAGCAAGAAAATGCTATCCGTGTCCTCCCTGGTACCTAGAATCTTGTGTAAAGATTCAGCTGTGAGGATGAGTCTAGAATTATCTCACAATTGTCTTCCTCTTGTTCCTTTCTTATTTGAGTATTTTAGAAGGACTGATGGGTGAATGTAATTACTGTCAGAATATTAGAATTGTTCTAGCAAATTTGTCCTCAAAATGTGATTCTGACTGGCTGGCTGATGACCTATGGTGTCCACAGAATGACACTCATCCGGGGGACTTCACCAGTGCTCAGAATCTAACTTCCAGCCCCCAGCAGGCTTGGAAAGCAGCTTTTGTCTCCATATTAGGAGTGGGAGGGAAGACCAATAACTAGCCTGGTGGAAAATGATGGATGAATTGCATAAAGTAAGTGTTCATGGGTACAAGGGAAACTTAATTAAAAATGAAAGTGTTGAATTTCAAAAGTAAAGAAAAATTCTAAACACATCATGGCATCAAAACAATAATAACAATCAACTAACCAACAACTAAAACAGGTATTTATTTAAAAAAAGAAAAGAAAAAGCTGAATGGCCCTCAGAATTTTTTGTAACGTTAGATGCTAGAGGAAAATAAAGCAATGATTACTGAAGTTTTATGGAACAGGTTATGCCCCCAGGTTCTCTCCTAAGCCAGTTGTCATTCATTTGAAAGCAACAAAATATGATACATAGGCATGCAAGAATTCAGGACTATAGTGCTTTGCACATTTTAAAAAAACTAAAAGTTTCTTAACAAGAAGGAAAATAAATGAACTAACAAAATAAATGGAAAAGAACAGCGGAAAAAAAAAAGAAAGAAGAACGTTTAAAAGACAATTTTATAAGTTAGAAAACAGAGTACAGTTTATATTAAATTCCAAAAACTTATTTTGTAAAAAACAATAATATAGACAAATATTATATAATCTAATTAGATTTTAAAATATACACAGAATTAGCAATGACAATATAAGCAAATTAAATCAATTATACAAAAATAATTTGTAAAATTCTAGGCTATTAATTTTCAAAGTTTCATTAAAATACGTAATTTTTGACAAATATCCAAAAATTGGTAAATAAGAAGGTAGAAGTTATCAATATATCAATATCTCTAAAATAAATCCAAAGATTGTCTGAAGAACTAGCCCCAGGAAAGGTGTCAGGCCTGAATGGTTTCACTAGTGTTTTATGATCCTTCAAGAGATACAGGGTGCTGATATTATTTAAGCTTTGCAGAGCACAGGGGGAAAAAAAGACCCTTGCAATAACTTTATTTATTTTTACATGGATAGTTGTAAGCCTTGTGGCCAAAACTTGAAAGAGATGGTACAGGATAAAAACAAACAAAAAACCCTGAGTAATTTCTCATTTACCCATGAAACTAATATCTTAAATAAAATATTAGAAGTACAAATCCAGCAGTATATTCACCACAACTAAGTAGAATTAATTCTAGGAAAGTGAGTATGGCACAACATTAGGAAATCTGTTAATAGAATTCATGATATTAGTAGGTTAAAACGGAAAACACTATTTTCATAATTTCCAAATACGCATTTTATAAAATTTAACATTATGATTTAAAAAACAGAATCTTAGTGTTTAGGAATAGATATGTCCTTCCTTGACATGCCGGGGCTGGGGATTCGATCTCAAGTGAACAACAGACACACCAAAAACACAGTGGATTAGATGAGGTTGGATGAAATAAAACACCACTTCCTAATGTCATCCTTACTATTTAGCACAGTTTTGGAAATGCTAGTTTATGCACATAGGAGTAAAAATAACAGCAAGTTAAAGAATGAAAACTGGAAAGGATGAAGTTATAATTTATAGGAAATATAAAGAGATAAATGGCTGTCTGAAAAACCTAATACAATCAACTAATACTAGCTTTTGGGCATAATAAAAGTTCAAAAGATTTCAGTTCTTGTTTTATTATATAACAACAATTATTAACTAGAAAACAAATTAGAAAGCAAAGCTGATTTATAGGAACACCAAAAAGAACAACTTGTCTGGGGCAAAGCTTAATATGTCCTAAAGGCAAAGTGGAGTTTCACAATGTGCGTGTATCCAGCTTTGGGAAAAGAAGGATCAGTTTCAGCTCCATTTCTTCCCCTTTACTAGTGATGTGACCAGTTACCCAACCTTAATTTCATCTTTAAAAATAAGAGAGTAATATCTTGTGGGGTTTTTATGAGGGTCGAATGAGACAGTGTATCTGAAAATGTTCAGTAAAATACTGGCATATAGATTATTATTATTATTATTATTATTTTGCGGTACGCAGGCCTCTTACTGTTGTGGCCTCTCCCGTTGCGGAGCACAGGCTCCGGACGCACAGGCTCAGTGGCCATGGCTCACGGGCCCAGCCGCTCCGCGGCATGTGGGACCTTCCCGGACCTGAGCACGAACCCGTGTCCCCTGCATCGACAGGTGGACTCTCAACCACTGCGCCACCAGGGAAGCCCATGGCATATAGATTATTATTGAGAAACTTCCAAAACTACTGGCACATGATAATAATCCATCCTGGGAAAAGTTAATCATCTGGACAAATATGTATGCATAAAAAGTATGCATAAGTATGTTCTTTGTAGTCTTGTTTTAATAGAGAAATGACTGTATGTCAAAAATAGAGGATCGATGAAATACACTATTATACATCTAAGTTATTAAATATTTACATTCATTTAAAAATATGACATGGTAGTACATTCACCGATAATGGGAAGATTGTCATACATCTGGTGAAAGGATGAGCAAATACAGAATTTATGATCCTATTTTGGCAAAAATTCTATATGTGATCGTATGTATTTAACTGCAAAATGAAGACTACAAAGATATACACTAAAATAAAAGTAATTATTATCTATGGATTTTCAGATTTCAAGCCATTGATTTTTTTGTTTTTATTATCTGGGTTTTGCAGTAATTCTGTAACAAACATTAATTCCTTGTATTAGTAAAAAAAAGTAAGAAACAGATTGTGGGCCTCTCTTGCACACTGAAATCACTTGTCAAATCCTACAAGCTGACTCTTTCTCTCCTGACAGAGCTTAGGTGAAAACTTATCTCTTAGTCTTTTTTCTGATCTACATTCTTTGGAAAATTAAAACCCACCCCTGTATGATTGATGCATTTCTGTACATATGTCAGTATCTTCAGTCAAGAATTACTCTGACTTGGGAACCATTGTCTCTTTGATGTGATTTGTGCATCTCAGCTCTCATTGTTCATTCAATAAATATTGACTGTGCATCTAGATATCCTGCTAGATGCTTGGTATGAGTTGTCAGTTGGGGGTCCTTGAGGAATCCAAGAAATAACCCTGCTTTTTCTTGACTAGGTTTCTGAACCAACTGAGAAATAAGACAAAAGAGAGAGCAGATGGAGAAACAAAAGGGGTTTGCTAACTGATCAGTGGACAGCTCAGCTGAGGGTAGCTGGAGTCTGAAGAACAGACTCCACATCTCACATGGGCAGGAGTGTGGATGGACTTGTTCCCCTCAGTTGAGCTCCATCCATAAAAGGCTCTCTCCAGGTGACTTTTTCTGCCTCTCCTGAAGAAGAGTGAGGAAGGGGGTGGAGAGAAACCAGGTGTATGATGCTACCTTGGTTTTTTTCCTGTGGAAGGAAAAGACCAGGGGTAGGGACACCCTCCCCAGGAAGGCGGTGGTTGTCTAAAAGAAAGTCGGCTTCTAGCTTCAAAGTCATTCCCCCACTCCTAACCACTGTTCTTTTGCGTATCTTCCTGGGATCCCTGGTGAGCAGTATAGATTTTTTCTCCTGGAAGACTCTGAAAGGAGGCAGAGAGTATATTAATTAAATGAACTCTGAGGCCACACTATGCTTAAGGCTAAACATTCATTCCCAGTTTTATTTCCCTTTCCAAATTATGTCTAGCCATATTTTCCAATATAGCCTATCAGAGATACTACAATAAAATTAAATGACAACATTAAGATACTCCCAATAATAAAATGTCACGAACATAGAAATGCCCCAAATTGAATATAAACACCCTCCCATTATCAAATTCCTGGGGAGAAATTAGTCTAAAAATTAAATTGCTTTGCAAGTTCAAGTGCAATGGAATTAACGTCAGAAATCAAATTTGCTTGCCCTCGTAAATGAAAAGTCTAATGAAATCAAAGTTCTTCCCCATTTCTTATTTTGTTCATTTTTAGCCAAAGGTCATCTTTTGGGTAGAACTGAGGTTCTTTCAGCAGCTTTCACTGGAATAATTATGATTGCTTCAGGAGTTCTGAAGATGAATTAGTCCAATGCCAAATCTCTGATGAGCCTCACTTTTAAAAGATTCCAAGTTGTTTGGACACTGATAATTATTAGTACTGGTCTCACCTACACCACATTTACAAAGAAGGCCAATCCCCAGCCCTGGCGGTAGTGATTCCAGGCAAAGCTTTGTTTCCAGAACACAGTACTTGATGCTACCCCTGTCCATGGCAGAGACTCAGTGGTTACTGAGACGGGCAACTGTAAGTCCCAATTTCCCTGGGACAGTCACAGTGTATGTCTCTCTTACCCCAAAGTTGTGATCAAATTGCAGCACTTTCACTCAAAATTACTTTGCTTAGAAAATAAATTATATGACCATCTTATTCATGAAGGTAAACTAGATTTTAGTTTTATTGGGAAGTCACTCAATATATGACAGTTTTCTTGAGTCCACCACCAGTAAAAATAATCTCAACTGGGAAAAAATGTTTAAACAGGATGTTATTTTGGGTAATACGCTCCTATCATATCCAAGGGGAAGAAATCCACTTACTTATCCTGTGTCCTCTCCCATTTTGTTTAGTTAAGAAATTTGCCATGGTGGCGTAGCCAATCACTGGGTCTTATTTGAGGTTCCTTTATTTCCTTTGAATTTTTCTTTTCACTTTTTTTTTAAAGATTTTTTTTTAAGCCAGACTCATATTTATCACAAAATTGAGAAGAAAGTACATTTCTCTAATGTTTATAAATAATAAACATCTTTTCATGTGCTTTTTTATTATCCACATCTCTTCTTTGGCAAAATATTTGTTCATATTATTTGATTATTTTTATTGGATTGTTTGTCCCCTTATTATTATTATTATTTTAAACTTATTTATTTGATTTATTTTTGGCTGTGTTGGGTCTTCATTGCTGTGCACGGGCTTTCCCTAGTTGTGGCGAGCGGGGGCTACTCTTTGTTGCAGTAGGCGGGCTTCTCATTGCAGTGGCTTCTCTTGTTGTGGAGCACAGGCTATAGGTGCGCGGGCTCAGTAGCTGTGGTGCATGGGTTCTAGAGCGCAGGCTCAGTAGTTGTGTCCCACGGGCTTAGTGCTCTGCCACATGTGGGATCTTCCTGGACCAGGAGTTGAACCCGTGTTCCCTGCATTGGCAGACGGATTCTTAACCACTGTGCCACGAGGGAAGTCCCTGTCCCCTTATTATTGGATTTTGAGAGTTCTTTATATATTTTGGATGCAAGTTCTTTTCAGGTATGTACTTTGCAAATATTTTATCCTGGTCTGGAGCTTGTTTTTTTTTTTTTGTTTATTTGTGTTCAGTTTTTTTTTTTCCATTTTCCTAAGAGAATTATTTGAAGAGCAGGCATTATCAATTTTGGTAAATGTATTTTTTTGTAAGTGTGTGTACTTCAAGCTTGTTGTGGCCTAATAAACCTTTGCCTAACTCAAGGTAACAAATACTTCTATATTTCCTCCTTTTCTTCTCTTTTTTTTTCCTTTCATTTCTCTTTTCTTTTTTGCTTTTGAATGTTCAGTTATTTCAGCACCATTTGTTGATAAACTATTTTTCCTCCATTGATTTACTTTTCACTTTTGTCAAAATCAATATATGCGTGAGTCTACTTCTGGGCATAATATTTTGTTACATTGATCTATATGTCTATCCTTATGCCAGCACCACACCCTTGTGACTGCTGTTGCTTTACAGTAAATATTGAAATGAAATATGTGAATTTTCTAAATGTGTTCATCTCTTTCAAAATAGTTTAGACTCTTCCAGGTCCTTTGTTTTCCTACATAATTTTAGAACCTACTTGTCGTTGCTCCTTTTTGTTCATTTCCCTGCTCCTTTTAGTTTACTCCCTGCTCAATGTTCCAGAAGCTGGAGTTTGAATTCATCTCCTCCAGCAATGCCAGACAAGGCCTGGTCTTGTGATTTATTGCCTGGAGGAGAGTAACGTGAGCACATGCTGTCCCTAGGTAGGCAGCCCCTCAAGAAGGAGAGAAAGAAGAAGGGCTGGTGTGTAAGTCAAATGGAGTCCTAAAGCCGAACCCTAGAATTAGGCAGATGAGGCAGGCCTCCTTCTACAACCAGAGCAGAGAGGAATGCATCTTGTTCCAAAGAGACAGGAGAGAGAAAGGGCCTCAATTATGCATGCTCTTTTACCATTTCTCCTAAACTCAGTAATCACTAATCACCTGAAGGAATAAGGAATAGATCAGGGGATGAAAAGAAAATAGGAAAGTAGCTACCACTCCCTAGAAGTAATGAAGAAGTTGTATTCTCCCCACCAACGTTGACTTAACCCGTCAGCATGGAGTGGGCGGTCTTAGTTTCCATTTCCATGTATATGAGCCAACCTAATTCTTGTCTTTATGTATCTCAGGAAGCAAAGATGTGTGTATGGGGTGGGTGGGTAGAGGGGTTTGTCCTTTCAAAAACAAGTGAAGTTGGTCATGGTTTGTAGAAGACAACTGCAGATAATTCAGCTGATATCTTCATAAGGCATTGCCATACGGAAAGATCTCCATAATTTTATAAGGAGTTTTTTTTTTTTTTTAAATAAGGCTTAGCTATAAAATATCAGATTTATTTTGGAAAAAAATATACCAACTTCTTACAAAAGTCATCATGGTAGTTTAATAATCTTATCTCAGTTTCATTTCTCAAAACATAGCTCTTCCACAAAAATACCCTCCCCAGTTATTTCTGCTTTCTGGTTTGTTTCTGCTCAGCCCTACTAATGCTTTACCATATGGAGCTGCGGCTGAATTCCTCTGTGAAGATGCTGACACCTGGGTCAAGGGTGCCATCCATGAGTGCCCAACAGCTGGTCCTCACTGCACTGGATTCCCCACAGGATGAAGACCCTGTTTGCCTTGGACTATGTCTTCTTGGCCCCAGGGAAGCCTTTCTCTTGTAGGTTTCCCAAAGCTTTTATGAAAGTAGTTCTTTCAGTTTCAGAAGCTACCTCTCTTTCATTAAAGGTGTCCACAAACTCTCCCCTCTTTCTCTCAGCACTACCCTGATCTCCTCAACAAGATCCCTAGTGGATCTGTACTCTTCTTGTCCTATAGACCTTGGAGAGCTCACAGACCATCAGTTTCTAAAGAGACTTACTCTTCAGCTTGGATGAGATACTCTGCTATAGTTAATTTCTCTTCATCTCCTACTCTCAAAATAGGGAACAACTAATGAACTTAAAGTATGTTGATTTGCTTACAACTTATTCTTCTGTAGTAACTCACTCTCACTTAGAATGGTTCCTCAACAAGTCACTTACATTTTAAGCCTCATCATGAATCGAAATGAAAGACCATTTCTTATTCTTATGTTTTTAAGTGGTCCATGGGTATAGCTGCCTGCCAAAAAGCCCTGAAAAGACTCAGTCCCTTTTGATGTAGGTTTTGGCTTCAACTTCTTCCTGAAACATGAGAGGTTTGGTAGAACTCAGATATGGGATAGGAAAAAGATGATAACATTTTGGGAGGTGTTTATTATAGACTGAGAAGTGGCAGCCTGTATTTGGTGCTTATTAAGTGCTAGGCACTGAGCTAAAGTTTATTCATTCATTTTGTTGTTGTCAGTCTTCCCCTGCTAGAGTATAAGCTCCATGAGGGCAGAGATTGTTATCTTTTAAATTTCCTGCTCTATCCCTAGTTCCTAGATCATGGAGTCATTGAAAAGATAGTTGTTGCCTTAGTAAATCTCTCATCTTTTGCAGTGGGTAGTTTGATTATTTGGATGTTACACATGAGTACAGAGGCTTAGACAGGTCATGTAACTTGTCCAAGGCCATAAACTTAGTAAGTAGTACAGCCAAGAATCAAAGTCAGATCTGACTCCTGAGTCCATGGTTGAAACACTTGTCTACATTGTGTCTCATCTCTCTCAATCCTGTCAATAATAACTCTGTGAAAGAGATACTACCCTTACTTTATAGATGAGGAAAGTGAAGCCCAGAGAGGTCAACTAATACGACTGAGGTCACACAGTGGGTACCTAGGGAAGGCAGGTCTTGAACTCAGATAATTTTGACTCTAAAGTCCATGCACTTTTCCCTGTACTATGGTGTACTGGTGAGAGGCTTTAAAAATTAGTATAATTATATATTTCAGACTCAAGTTATGATGATGTTGAGAATAATAAAAACTCACTAGTGGCAGAAAACAGAAGCTAAACACAGTTCAAATCAAAGAAACAGGATCCTCATGATTTATGACTCAGGATCCAGGTTTCCTGGGGGTTCACCTCTTGCCACGTGGTGTCTAAGGTAATAAGGAGGCTGTAAACCCTGCTTGTGTGCTCACCACCCCTCGTAGCAGAAATAGACCTTTCCCTTTTCAGTTAGTGCCACTAAAGACAGATTTGTGTGCTGTCCATTTACCATGATGATAAGTCACTGATCCGGGTCCAGCTAAGAAGGCTGTATGTTAACCAGCCAGAGTTGTGAAGGGTGCCATAAAAATGATGAGGGGACTTATGCAGGCCCTCTCTATTCCCTGAAGGTACTAAGGATGAATGCTCTGTATTCTGTTTTTGTGCTATTGTAGGCATGGGAAGATAAATACCAAGTGCTACTCAAATTCACCTGTCCAGATTCCAGCAGACACAGGCTCTTTAGGGAATATGGTGCTTAAGAAGTTAATAATGTTTAGAAATCTCTAATGAGATTTCAGAATAATGAATGTAGCTAATAAACATTCTAATTAGTTAACCTAGAGAAAAATCTTTGCAACTCTAGAGCACACATTTTCATATTATCCTGAATGTAAACATTACCTTATGACAGACTGCTATTTAAATGTTACTCTGTATATTTTCTTGGGTTCAGACACTGTTACTGACTATGCAAAAAGCTGCAGAAAAAGACTTAATAAAAAGTGACAGCAGGCAGCTTTCCCTGCCGGCAGAGATTAAGCGCTTAGCTCTTGGCATTTCAATTACCTGAAACTAATGGAATAAATATTTTACAATATTATTGCCTTTTGGGGGTAAAACACTCAAAGAAGGACTATACATGAAATGGAATTTTGTTCTTTTCTTAATGAAATAATTGAAAATGGATTTACTATCAGAATCTGATCATTAAAAAAAATAAAGATACCAGAACTAGCATCAGCGTGAAGAGATCAGGACATAATTTCTTATATGCATGGCCTTCGTCACTGTCATTTTGCCTCCAGCATAACTAAAATAATGCCCTCTAACTATATCCATGAAACCCTTTTAGCTGAGCTCAGATGATTTTATGATGGCATAAATTTATTAGCGTAGTTTTTTTTAAGCATGAGGCTAGTCAAGAATTTCCAGCTTCAGAGAATATTACATTTTGGGTGTCATGGGTTTGAGTTTACTCAAACTCACGATTAAGTTTACTCTTTGACTTGGCTCTCAGGGATCCTGGTTTTGTCTTTTGTTTTCCTTGTCCCCTGGCTTATTGAAGGCATGAAACACAAAAAAGCAACAGCTGCCTGGAAAATGTGCTCTCTCAATGAAATGATACTTCTTTATTACCTAGCGCAGAGTCTTCCATGCAAAGATAATAATGGATTTTCCCCACTGATGTGAAAGATGGGGCCCAAAGATAAATCACATACTGCTAATTTCAGTGTTTGATGTCTTTGGAGATGGGGAAATGGTCTATTTTCCCTTTAGGTATGTCATCATTTTTACTAAAGTCAATAAAAATAATGTCAAATCTGCAGATGGCTGGCATATTCCGTAATGTCATATCATATCCCATGGGGCCCATTAGTTTAATAACTGTTGTTTATAGAATTTTTATCATTGTGTGTGTCTAGGAAAATTTTATGATGGAACTAAAAATTCAAAAATACCTATCATCTTTTAACAGATCTCTTTCCCTATTCAATTGACTTGCCCTATGCACATGACATTCTCAAGGGACATCTAGACAGTCATGGATTTTATATATTTTTATAGTTGTTATATTAGTGATAACAGTAAATGATTTGTTTATTTACATTGTATCTATATGTGGCAAAATAAGGCTCTTGATATTTTATCCATTTTTTAAATTGAGGATTTATATATCCTGGCCAGTATGTGTGGAATGAGAATTATCTTTGAAACTAATTATCTAAAAAGATTATTTGAGCACTTAGGAAAAAATACTTGAAGAAAGAACTCACTGAAAAACTGAGCAAAAAATTCTTGCCAGAGGATTGATTAAATTTTGCCAAATATTATATAGTAAAATTATTATGCAATTTTTGTTCTACAGATTGAAAACAAATGATCCAAATGCAGCCCAGGTAGATTAGGCAATCTCCTAAAGTCAGTACCAGAATCCAGAATTTAATAACCCAGAAATATAATCCCTTCAGCATGTCTGTTGAATTTGCTTCCTAAATCTGTCCACTTCTCTACAACTCAACGTCTATCAATCTAACCCCACCTGCCATTTTCTGTCTTCTAAGTCACTGCCAGAAATGATCTCAGTTGTTGCTCTTCTAGAATCATTTCTCAACTCAACAGCCAAAGTGATCAATTAAAGGTGTAAACTGAATCCTTTAATTCCCCTGCTCAGACTCTCCAGTGGCCTCCCACTCCTTAGCATCCGACAAGGTCCCCTGGTCTGGCTCCTGCGATCCTACCACCTCATCCCCTAGCACTCTCCATCTTATTGTCTCCAACCATTCTGGCCACCTTGTTCCCTTTACCTGGAATGTTCCTCCTGCAGACCTTGGAAGATCGTGCTCCCTCACTTCTCTGTGTCCTCAGTTCGAGTCCCATCTTCTGTCAGGGGTCTTCCCTAACATACACTGTCTTAGCACATTTCTTTGTAGAACTTTTCAATATCCAATATTTTATTTACGAATTTATTTATTGTCATACTTCTCCTACTACAGGTTACCTTGCAAAAACAAGTACCTTACCTGTCTTATTCACTATTCTATCCCCAGTTCCTAGAACAGCGCCTGGCACTCTGTTGGTTCTCAATGCATATTTATTGAATGAATGAATGAATGAAGGACCCTAAAGTTTCTCCTAGAAACTGGGAAAATATTTTCCTCTACCTGAGTACAGTGCAACCCATTCCTAGCTCATATCAATTGAGTATACTCTCCTTCCCTAACATGCTGATCTGAATGCTTAACTGGGAAACATTTTTATCCACTTTGGAGTGGCTAACTACAAAATTAAAAAGAATGAAGTGAAAACTTTTGTGATATTTAGGATGGATAACGTTTGTTTTTAGTGGCATGATGAAATAAGAATCCTTCTAAATGTTCTAGTTATCCCCTGGTAGCAATTATCCTGTGAACAGGGTACCCCTGATGTGTTTTGATTTCAAAGCTTCACACTGAACTTCATGATCACTCACTTGATTCAGGATTTATTATCCCACATTATTTGGCAGATTGATAGGATCAAAATTGTGTCCAAGATTCAGTCCCAGCACCACACAAGGGGTAGCCCCACCTCGGGTGCAGCTTTATCCTAGGTGTAGATATACCGCTCCTAATTTATTACATTTTTCTTGTTCATATTTATAACCTAGGAATTTAGGCAGTGGGATATCCATTTGTTCTTCCTTTCATTTTTCAAGGTCAAGGCCATCTTCCTAGGACCTCTTTCCTACTCTTTGCCTAAGGCTCAAGTTAACCCCATTCCTCCATTTATTTCCAGAAACGTCCCTCATATGTGTTTCCAAAATTGGGGAAGTTGGGAGCTTTTACACGGATGCTTCTTATTCAGTACTGAGCATGTGAGTTGGAGTGTCCTAAAAATTGAGTGTCTGCATTCTTAGAAGTTCCAGGAGCTCTGTAATATAAGGCAGAAGCACAGATTCTCTGTGAAGAATGTAAATGACCTTACACAAGAAGTTCTAGGAAAGAACTTCCTAGAACTATATTGATGAGGCATCTGAGAAAAAAGATGATGTTCTCCAAATAAGATTTTATTTTACACCTATGAAAAATTTAAAGGTAGTGTTAAAATTATGGAAGAGTTTTGATGAGAATTGCCTGATGGGTCTCACTGCACAGATGGGCTTACACCAACTGTATTTATTGACATCTGCACAAATTCTTTGACTCCTTCCCAAATTCAATGAATAAGAAATTCTCTGTTTCTGGATGGCTTTGTTTACGTGAACATCTGGACTTGTGATTTCACTTGGGTGCTCTCTATATCAATTCATGTCAACAGTCTTCTACTTTCCTAGGTTCATATCATACCTCTGAGTCTCATAGAACTTGTTAAAATTTCTTGAATATTTACAAAGGATTCATTGATATTAAAATATATTTAAACTATCAGTAATCAAATTATGTGCTTGTGGAAGAGTAATGAACTGACAGATGTGTGAAATAAAACACAGATTCTATAAAATGTTCCAAGTATATTTGGGAATTTAGCATTTTAAGTGAAAGGAGAAAAAATGGAGTATTCAAAAATTAATATAATTCAATAAATGTTAAAATAAGTGGCTAAACATCAAAAAAGCTGAGGCCTTAAAATAATTGTAGATGAATCAATAGCTTAAATGTAAAAATTACATCATATGCATACTAGATTAAAATATAGATGTTTTGGTTATTTTGAGGCTGAAGAAGAACTTTTAAAGTATAACATCCCAGCTAGAAACCATAAAAGAGAAGGGTGATAGATTTGATCCCTTATTTCACATGGAAAAAATGTCATGGAACAAAGTTTAAAGAATGAAAAAGTGGGGAAACTATTTCCGATGTAGATCATGGTCAGTATTGCTACAATATTTTTTTAATTCCTATGAAATATTGAGAAAAAAATTTCTGTCCCCATAGAAATAATTTGCAAATGACATAAACACAATAGGATAAATAAAAATGGCCAAGAAACAAGGAAATTATGTTCAACATTTCAGATACTCTAATAAAACAACATCTCCCCCCTCCCCACTTATTAGATTTGCATGCAAAAATGATTGGTAACACAACATGTGATAGAGCATAGGAAGATGGACACTCTCATACACTGTTGGTAGAGTACAAATTAGTACAAGATTTCTTAAGGGCTATTTGGCAGAAGACACCAGAGAGAGAAAATTTTGATCCTTTTTGATCCAGCAACTCCACTTCTAGGAAATTGTTTTAAAGAAATAATAAGACAAAAAAAAAAAAGAAAAGAAAATAATAAAATGTCAGAAGGTAGATGTTTAATAATGATTATTATTGAATGATCATTAATGAGTGAACGCTGCTTGTAACATTGACAAACAAAGTAAGAAGATTCAAGTTCAGTGTCCTTTAATAAGGAAACAGTAAATAAAGTATGGCTCATATATTTATTTTAGAATAGTATGCAGCCATTATTAAGGGTGTCAGTCTACATTAATTAACATAACATGACAGTCACAACATAAAATTGAATGAAAAAGTTGGCTGTTCAGTGGCCTGTACAATATGCTACCATTTATTTAAAAGTATGCACATAACATATATGTGATGGATATGACCCATTTTATGAGCTTGTGGTTCAAAATAAGATGTTATATCTCCTGTTAAATTCTCAAATTAAAAAGCCCAAGTCTCCAGTTTGCCTCTAAACTAAAATGTCCTTTTCTCTTCTTAGGGCTCCCTCTCCCATGATGGTCTTAGCAAGTTACCAAGTTTCTTTTTTACACTCATAGGGCCAATTCAGACTACTTTCAGCTCACAGTAGGAGCCAGATCTCAGCTGTGTTTCCTTGAAGCTGGAGAGCACCTCAGATACCACTAAAAACTGGTTCCTTTAGTCAGGGTCATCTGTTACCAAGCCAAAGAGTTGAAGTTGCAGCTTTTTAAATTTTTCCTGAGTGGCTGACATTTTCAGATCCAGCTGGAGCACATTATAATTCCCATCAAGTCTGACACAACCAAGTCTGACCCTCTAGTTCTGGTCACTGCTCTTGGCCCTAGACCAGACTCCTTCAAGAAAGCAAGTGTATCTTGCTGATGAGTGAGGGAAGAATGTTCCCACTATCTCAACTCTGAACGCCTCCTCAACCTGGACCTTCTCAGCCACTCAGGATCAAGCCAGGTTTGGTGGGTTTCTTTTTTTAATTAATTAATTGACTGATTGATTAATTTATTTTTGGCTGCTTTGGTTCTTCATTGCTGTGCGGGCTTCCTCTAATTGCGGTGAGCGGGGGCTACTCTTTGTTGCGGTGTGCGGGCTTCTCATTGCGGTGGCTTCTCTTGTTGTGGAGCATGGGCTCTAGGTGCGTGGGCTTCAGTAGTTGCTGCACGTGGGCTCAGTAGTTGTGGCTCGGGGCTCTAGAGCTCAGGCTCAGTAGTTGTGGCTCGTGGGCTCTAGAGCGCAGGCTCAGTAGTTGTGGCGCACGGGCTTAGTTGCTCTGCGGCATGTGGGATCTTCCCGGACTAGGGCTCGAACCCGTGTCCCCTGCATTGGCAGGTGGATTCTTAACCACTGCCAGGAAAGCCCTGGTGGGTTTCAGTGTCCACCAATCACAAGCCCTATTTCCTTAGTGCCTGGAAATTCCCACTGAGGGCTTGTTTTTTCTATCCGTATAAGGATTTCTTTATAGTGGTCTTGTTGGTCTTACTGGATCAAACCAATAGATTTCCACATTTTTCTTAATGAAAAGGGTTGAGCTTTGAAGCTTCCCCTCCAGAAAGCTCCATTTATAGCATTTTTTTTTTTCACGCATCTCAGCAATATTCAGACTCTGGCTACCATTAGTATGTTTGGCAAAGAAAAAATTTTAATTAAATATTTTCTTGATACCTATTCCCTTCAATGGGAAAGGGGATTGCTGGAGACAGTGAGAGAGAAAAGAGGTTATTTATGGATGTATTTCCCCCCAAATTTCTACCATATTATTTCTAGATGATAAGATTTCTGGTGATTTGTTTGTAGTATTTTTTTCTACATTTTAGTTTTAAAAATGAGCATGTATAACATTTAAAAAATAAAGATAAAGAAACTATATTTATTTTTGGAAAGTATGCAGTTTCTCAGAGCTCTTTATGCAATTTTTTTTGCTACAAGAGCACAGACAAGTAATTCAATGTTTCTAGGCCACAGGTAATCCATGTGTAAAATGGAAGGGTATGATTACTTATCTGTAGCTCAAAAAATATTTTCCTCTTTCCCTAAGAGAAATAATTCACAACAGTATCAATATGGCAGGGATATATTTTGAAGCGCTCACTTTACAGAGGAAGTGGCAGAGTTCTAGAGAAGGTAAGCAGCTTCCTAAAGGTAACACAGGTCAACAGGGGAGAGCTCGACCACACTCAAGTCTTTGACACTTCTAGTTGAGTGGTACTGCATTCCACCCCTCTCTGTGCCTGTGTTTGTTTTCCACTTTAAAAATAAGAAGTTTGTAAGATAGTCTTTAAGGTCTATCTCTGCTTTAAAATTCAATGACCTTTGAAAAAATTCATGACGCAGCATACACATGAGACAACTTGGAATATGTTGGCATCACTACCTGTATTGACTTAAATTATCACATTTAACCTGAGCTACTTCAGAATAAGATCTTTTATTTACCAGTTGTGGAGACTTATTTCCTTGTTTTGTCTAGTTAAAAGGCATTGGAAAAAATGAGGCCAGTCCTCACTGTTCAAGGGAGCTCTTATCTCCCTCCACTGTTTGTAAGACTGAGGATGGTTGTAGGTTTTCTCATTGCTGTCACTTAGGGTGCACTTGTAAAGCATATTTTACCTAGATTGCTTCAACAAACTCTTGAACCCTCTCAGCAGTCATTAGCTCATTCTGCTCTTTTGCTTACCTTGTCCTTTTCTACCCTCATTACCTGAGACCACATTCATCTGAGATGGCTTGATTTGTCTGGTGTGAAACAACTGAGATTTGTCTGGAACACTCTGTTTCACTCATTTGCTCTCCAGGGCCTTCTTTTCATGATGATTTGTTGAGGGCATTCTTTTGGTCTGTAAATTGCATCCAAAGTCATTCAAACTCTGTTTTGGCTCCATAGTAGATTTCTCATGCATATCATTGTATCATAATATTAAAACATATCATCCAAACTTTTCCCCAAAAAAAAGCTCTTAAAAATCATCCCAGTAGCATTAGGATTGGAACCCAGAAGGCAGGCCTCAGGAGGAAACACGTGGCTTGGATGGGATTGGTGGCCCTAACAGATTTCAGATGTAGTGAAATCTGGATCTGAATCCTGTGTTCTACCCTCCTCCATCAGTCTCTCCACCTTTTCTCCCTTTTTCCTTTAAATTATTTATTAACTTAAAAATGTTTAAATTATATAAGAATAATTAGAATAAATGTGGAATCCCCCTACAAATGTCCTCCACATTTCCACTCCTCTCTTTAGTTGTACCACTAACATTTTTGATGCCTCTTATTAAATATTTTTCTATTTATCTCATATATATATACATAGATAGATAGATATAGAGATATGGATGTAAACTCATAGTGTTTCCTTTTTGCATTAAAGTGGGTTGTGATATATGTATAATTCTGTGACTTGTTTTTTTCATTTAATAAGTCCTGGATATATTTTTGGGTGAGTAGGTCTGGATTTACTCATTCTTTTGAATCTATCCATTATATGGGTGTACCATAATATATTTAACTATTATCTTAATAATGGATATTATTATTATTAATTATTAAAATGGATATTCAGTCTTTCAATTTTCTTTATAAAAATAATGCTACAATAATGTCCTTTAAGCACACGTGCAAGTATTTCCTTACAGCTGTGCTGGTTCAGGTTTATATACTTCATCATATTGGCTTAGCCATGGTTTCTGTTGGATGCTGCTGGGTGACCTTCCAGTTAGCCTGGTGTTAACTGTATTCTTATAGGCCCCAGAGGGAAGCCTTGATCAATGCCAAACAGAAGATATTACGGAGCTGGTGGATAAATTATTTTCCTTCCCTCCCCTGATGGGCTGTTGCCAGATGTAGTGTTTAAATGAACCCTCTCAGGGGATATACTGTGTGACTGAACGATCAGGTGTGCTTTCTGCTAAGGCCGTGCAGTGGCCAGATTCGTAATTCACCATTTTGTATTTGCTTTCCCTCCTTCTTCATCTCATTTTCTTTTTTCTCTATTCTGGCTTCCTTGGAATTGTATCCCTAATGAAACATTAAAAGTCTATTTTGCCTTTTTTTAGGCTTTGTTTTCTAGAAAATTTGGGCTTAGAAAAAGGTATATTCTGAAAAAAAATAATTATTAGGTCAAAGGATATGTGGGCTTTTGCTCATTTTATTATACCACCCTACTTTTTAATCAGACATATAGTTATAAATATATGGTATTTTTGTTTTCATTACTAATTGCTAATATTTACGTTATAAGAAGAGCTATGTTGTTCTATATGTATATATACTATATATTGTAAAGTAATATATTGTTCCTTTCTGAGCATTCAGTGGCGGTAGAGAACCTCTCTGAGTGTATTCAATATATTCAGGTATAATGTTACATGAAATCCTTTAAGTGATGAGTTCCAGTGCTTTAATTTTGTAGCTAAATAAAACAAAGCCTGAATTAGTTCTTTATTCTTCTCTGAATTACACTATAAAACAGTTACTGCTCTCCACAGAAGCCATCTTTCTGAAAATATGAAGTAGCTCAAAAGAGCATCATTAGGACACCCTATATTACAATTTTTTTTAATGTTGGAAAGGTAGTTGGTAGCATAAACTTTCATAACTTCATGATGCAGAGAGAACTTGATTAGCCTTTTGCCCAAGTTTTAACACACTGTGCAGAGGGTAGAAGGAATTAAAGGACACTTTCATCTTATTCAGTGTTCTGGAGTGAAGTGGGAGTCAGCAAGGGGAGAAATGGTTAGACTCTGAGATAAATAAAATTTGTCAAAACCTGGGCAGCCGAAGCTAATCTCTGGCTTGTCAGCTCTCCATGGCGTTCTTAGTACTATTACCAGCAATCATAATCCTAACCCACATTTGTAGCTTCTGGTCTAGCAGGGTCTAGCAGTCCCTCTATGAATATTTTTTCAAATGTGTATATATTATTCAGAACACTTCGTTTTCTGTGAGAACGTTGGGAAGAGCAGATAACCGTAACTTATGGATCTGGATCTAGAGTGTGATGTACTGGGTCAGGCATACACTCATACACTCATCCCCTCCTGTTTCCCATTCATATGGAGATAGATTCAGAAAGAGAATTTTTATTGCACTGTTAATGCAGGCCCATTTTATGTTTCTTCATCCATTACCCTGTGGATGTTTTTCTGAGTTGGCCTCACTTTCAGAACCCTGAAACGTAGCTGGGCAGAGGGCAGAAGGAAGAGCCTGGATTCTTGGGAAAGTCTCCAAGGGAGATGTATTTAGATCAGGAGAGTAGGTATTAAATTAGGTGTATATATGGGAATTATGTTGGCTTTTCATATTTGCTTAATCAGGAAAATGGGTGTGGTGCTTTAGTGAACTCCTGAAAAGAGTACACGCAGTCAACAGTGAGTGCGGGGTCTCAACACAGATGTAGGAGGAAGGGGAATTTTTAATGGAGTCGAAATATGTCAGCAATGCTTATAGTTGCCAGCAAGCCACATACACCTGTGTTGGCTTAGAAGGAGGTCTGCATGGATTTGTAAAATGGAAACCTCATTTGAATTCTAACTAGATTAAAGACATTGATGAGCCCAGCCCAGTTTATCCTATAATTGGGAAAACTGGGGCTCTTTTCAGTAGTTATCTACCGAAGAACACTTCTTTGCACTGCTTTATTGATGAAAAAGCAACATTTAACTAACTGCTGTCATCCTGGAAACCATGTCTTGAATTCAGAGAGTTGCCACTCCTCAAATTGCAGCTTCCTGCTGGTGACTTAGCAAGCCAGGTCAGAGAGCGAAAAAGAGAAAACTAAAAGTGCAAACAGCACCCTTTCCATGATTCAGCCTTTTTTCTGACCACTTCATGTTTCAGAAATAAAGACTTTATAGTAAAATCTTCAGAAAATGTCTTCATTTTTCTCAAAATAATTCATACACATGGTTACAGAAAATAGAATGAAAGGTCTTATAATGGTGAAAATAACAATGGTGTCCGTGAATTATCCTGGAATAATTATATATGATGCATAACTTGAGTGTATGTATTTTCAGCATCCAGGTTTAGGAAATGTGATAAATTAAAGATGACTGCTAATTGTTTGACACTTATGTAGTGGTCTATGTCTGTATGTCTTTCCTTTAAATCTGGGTGGACTCTTTTACTACTGTGAACAATTGAATCTCGTAGAAATGATTCTGTGCCACTTGTAGGGCCCAGGTCTTAAGAGACTATCAACTTTTATTATACTTCCTGTCTTTTAGAATTCTTACTCTTGGAACCCAGTAACCCATGCTGTGAAAAAACTCAATTACCCCAGTGCAGAAGTCCATGTAGAAAAGAACCAAGACCCTCAACTGATGGTCTTCCCTGAGCTTAAGACCCTCAACTGATGGCCTTCCCTGAGCTTCCAGGCAACAGCCAGCACTAACTTGCAATTGTGTGAGTGAGCCATCTCTGAAGTGGATACTTCACCTCCACATGAACTGCCCCAGCTAATGCCATGTGAAGGAAAAGCATTGCCCAGCCAAACCTTGGCCAAATTCCTGATCCACAAAATTGTGAGATATAATAAAAGAGTGGCTGATTAAAGCCACTGGATTTGGGGGTAATTTGTTATGCAGCAAAAGATAGCCAGAACAGAAATTTTGGCATAGGGAAAGAATAGATATCTTGATTAAGAGATCTGGTTTCTAATTTGGCTCTAACATTTAATAGCTACGTGACTTTAAATAGCTGGGGACAGCTATTAAGCCCTTCTCAGCCTTAGTTTCCTTATCTGTAAAATTGCAATAATAACATGTATTTTAAAGGCCAAGGTGAGCATTAGAGATATCATATGTAAAGCAACTATTACATTTCTTGAAAGATGATAATAACTCCATACAGAAACAATTATTCATTATTCATCAAACAGTTAACCCACTCCTCTGTACCTTCTTCTTCCTAAGCAGTTTTCCAGATCAGGGTATTGCCAAAGGGAATATCATTTTTGAAAATCAATTTGGCAGTGTGATTCAGAGCTTTAAAATGTTTATATATCTTTCATCAAGTAATTCCATTTTATGACTCTATTCTAAGGAAACATTCCTAAATACTGGCCATAATACATCCATTCATGAAATAAAATGCTTATATAGTACTCTGATCTCCGCACAGTACTTAAAGAATTTAAGTCTTTTGAAGTTCATCACTGTGTTATGTAGACACATCAACTGACCGCAACATCAGCAGTGGTTGAAACTCTCCTCAAGGTAGCACCATCCCCAAATATTAATTTAGAAAACATCAACAACTATTAGGATAAGTACATGTAGTATGATTCAGTATGGAAGTGGAACTTTTAAGAAGTGCCTTTCATTCAACAAATACTTATTGAATACCAGCAAAATGGTAGACTCTGGGTAAGATCCTAGGAGAATAGAGATAAAACCACAGCCTCTACTCTTTCCTAGAGAGTCTCATGAGGGTTCATCTTGGCCAGAGTCAGCCCTGCTTGTCATACATTCCATAAATGTCTTTACCTGGATGCCTGCATTGTCACAGTCTTTCTACTCACAACAATCTTCCCATGTTGCCAGGAAAGCATTTTGCATGACTCGATTTGAGTTCTACCTCCTCCAAGCAGTCTTCCCTGGATCTGTGCTACACACTTTCTAGCTCCACTGTATCCCCATGGTGCTAGCTTCTTGCAGCGTTCACTGTCTACTCATCTCTGGCTGTTCTGTATACAGCTAGTTTTCTTTTTAAGTGGCTATGTACTATTTTCACAACTAGGTTAAAAATTCTTTATTAATCTCAAACATAACATTTCTTATGTATACCTAATATATAGAATGTGAGATACCTGGGTATCTTGTTAAAATACATATTCTGATTCAGTAGGTTTGGGGTGAAATCCTGGATTCTTCATAGATTCCAAGAGGTACAGAGAAAAAAAAAATCATTCCAAGTGAAAATGTGCCAGGTGGGTTACAACATGTTGCTTCTAGTTGCTCACAACATAAAGCTGCCTAGAAGACAATTCTTCATAGATGCCAAGGTCTCAGGGGATGTCCTTGCTGCTTGGACCTCAGACCACACTTTGAGTAGCCATAACAAGGTTGTTGAGGACAGGTACCACCGTATTCCTCTGTTTGTCCAGCACCTTGGACAGTGCCTTGGACACAGCAAAGGTGTTCAATAAATGTTTATGATGATGAGAAACAAAGAAAGAATACAGACTTTGGGACAATACTGACCTAGGTTACAGTATCAGTTCCACCACTTAATGCTCTGAACGATCATGGGCATTCAGTTATTTATAAAACAACCTTGCAGGGTTTCTATGATGTCAGAATTGAATTATGCATTTTAAAGCACTTGGCATAGTAGTAGTATAGAGCAAGAGACTGACAAATAAATGGTATTTCCTCTTAATGATGATGAAGGACAATTTTACTTTTCTTCATTGGTATTGTTCTTGGTTTTATACAGAAGGAAATAAAGGGAAAGAAGGTACAGATAAAAATTTTGGCTTGATTTTTAAAGATTATTGCATTTCTGTTTTATCAGTTTTAACATATGTTCCAAGAGGTACAGAGAAAAAAATCATGACAAGTGAAAATGTGCCAGGTGGGTTACCATATGTTGCTTCTAGTTGCTCACAATATAAAGTTGCCTAGAAGACAATCAAAGCTAATCAGTAGTACCAAAGGAGAAAACAATGTTACTGTCATCTTCCTACTACCCTGGTTCATACCCAGCCTGTTTGGCAGAGATAGTGTCTAGGTATTCTCCAGATGAAGCCCTGGCAAAGGCCCTCGGTAGGATGACTCAGAGGGTGGATGTGAAGAGGGTTGGCATGAAGCATTCGGTGCTCACCTAATTGCATCGGAAAAGGAATTGCATGTTGAAGAAAGCCCCATGCTGTACTTCCTGAATCAGCTCCCCTCATCCACTGGCAGAAAAAGTAGTTAAAATATCCCTCAGATTCGGACAGTTTGTATTTCAGTTGAGACAGTAAGTAGTCTTTCTTGCATGAATTGTATTTCAGGGCAGGAAAGTAATTAGGGGAAGTTTTTTTCTTTTGTTTGTTTTTAATCATAGCTTAAAAATGAGAAGAAATGATAGAAATAGAAAACCACATTTACAACGTTAATGGATCTAGATTATGGTCATAGTAGTTGCTAAAACCGTTTGATAAGAAGCATTATATGTGAAACTTAATAATAGATGGATCAGGCTGGCATGGCCTGAATCCACTAATTAATCTTTCCATCACTAGAGGAGGGGCAGACAGGACCTATTTTTCTTTTGATGCAAGGCAATAGGAAGTGTACGGAAATGTTACAAAGTATTGTTGACAAAAGAAATAACCTATCACTGATCAGTCCTCTAGATCTAACGCCCAGTTTACAGAAAAATACAGGGGATGGAGGTCATTTAATCAGCCAAATCCAGTTATTCTGTAAGACAAATAATTTAGTTCTTTCAAATAATAAATAGCACAAAAGGAGAATTGTTGTATATTAAGAGAGACTTATAATACACATAATGTAAATGCAATGTGTGGACCTTGTTTGGATTCTTATTCAGACAAATCAACTTTAAAAGTATTTTTAAATATTCAGGGAACATTGAACTTGCAGTAGATATTAAAATGTTATAAGGAATTATTGTTAATCATACGATAATGCTATTGGAGTCATGTTTTAAAACGTTCTTACCTGTTGAAATGCCTACTGCAGTATTTCTTGATAAAAGAAGTCCATCTTTACCAGAAGGAGGAAACAGTGACATTCAAATTTAGAGAAGTAAAATATTTCACTGGTTAAATTAGCAAAAAATTAAAAGTATTTATGTTGTCAAGTGTAGCGAAAGTGAGAGTAAATAAAAATTCTTATGCATTTAGTAGAAGTTTAAAGAGTAGAACATTTTGTGCAGCGTCTTGGCAATATTTACCAGAGTTCATGTTGCATGTCCTCTATTTTAGGAATTCGGGGAATTTCCAGAATTCCTCTTCTAGCTCTGTGAATCAGGAGAGCTGGATGGAAGCTCTACCTCCTGCTATGGATCTGGCTGGGCTTGGTTCCTCATGGCTCAGGTCTGTCCCATGTTTTTAATTTTTGTTATCAATAAACAATTTTTTATTTTTTAGAAATAGTACTGAGAGTTCCCATATAGCACTGTCCTCACAGTTTCTCCTATTTTTAATAACATATTAGTAGAGTATATTTGTTATAATTAATGAACCAATACTGACACACTGTTATTAGCTGAAGTCTATAATTTATTCAGCATTTCCTTAGTTTTTACCTAGTGTCCGTTCTCTGTTCCAGGATCCTGCCTGGGGTACTATATTATATTTAGTTGTCATGTCTCTTTAGGCTCCTCTTGGCTGTGACAGTTACTTAGACCTTGTTTTCAATGACCTTGACAGTTTTGAGGAGTGCTGATCAGGTATAATGTAGGGTGCCTTTGTATTGAAAATTTTCTGGTGTGTTTCTTATGGTTAGCTTGAGGTTATGGCTTTTGGGGAAGAAGTTCAGAGGAATAAAGTACCACTTTCATTGTTGCTTAAATTGTTTCAGCTTTGGCTGTTGTGCCCCGTTAATGTACCCCCATTAGTGTGTGTGTATGTGTGTGTGTGTGTGTGTGTGGTGTTAGCACTTTCTTACTTTCTGGGCTGCAAGATGCTCCAGGAGTCATCTTGTATATTCTCTGCCCTAGTCCTAGGACCAGCCATTTCTCCAATAAGCCCTGGTTCCTTATTGGAAAATGATTTTAGAAACCAAGATTTGGGTGGTAAGTGTGCTCATTTCTACTGTGGTATTATTTCTTCTAGGCCTTCTCAGCTGACAGAGCAAAAATATATGTGTGCATACTAACCTATATTTATCCATATATCTGTAAATATTTCTTTATGTAATAAACTATACCTGTATTAAGTTAAACATGAGTTCTTACTGAGGTCTCCAACTCTAATCCATTACCACATGGATCATTCTAGCTAGTTACCCTTGCTGGTCTGTAACCTCCCATTCCAACAGTAAGAAACAGTAAGAAACCAGGGTCTCATCATCCACCGTCTATTTACTTAGTTTTTCATTTTCAGTGGACATGTATAGCAGTGTTAGAATTATTAATCCCTATCTCACGGGAAAGAGTTTTATCAACTTATAAAACTGTATAGTGCCTATATACAGTTCCTGTTGCCATTATTCTTACAGATTCTACTCATTTCCAAAGTTACTTAGGTCAGTACACTTCCCCTAACCCTCTTCACTGAAGTTGTTTCTTTTTTTTGTTTGTTTTTGCGATACGCGGGCCTCTCACTGTTGTGGCCTCTCCCGTCGCGGAGCACAGGCTCCGGACGCGCAGGCTCAGCGGCCATGGCTCACGGGCCCAGCCGCTCCGCGGCATGTGGGATCTTCCCGGACTGGGGCACGAACCCGTGTCCCCCGCACCGGCAGGCGGACTCTCAACCACTGCGCCACCAGGGAAGCCCTCATATGTTTTTAATACAGTTAGATTCCCTTACCATAGTCTGCATTGTTCTTGGCACCTCCTAAACTCCTATATGATTTTTTTTAATTTGCATATATTAAGGTTCATTCTTTGTGCTGTAAAGTTCTATGGGTTTTGATAAATGCATAGTGTAATGTACCACCATTACAGTACTATACAAAATAATTTTACCACAGGTAAAATACCCTGTGCTTCACCTATTCATCCCTCCTTTCCTCTCTGTAGCATCAATTGAACTTTTTACTCTCTCTTTAGTTTTGCCCTTTCCAGACTGTCATATGATTGGAACGCTATAGTATATAACCTTTTTTGGACTGGCTTCCTTTACTTAGCAATATGCATTTAAGTTTCCTCTATGTCTTTGTAGCCTGAAATGTTTCTTTATATCACTGAATAGTATTTCATTGTATGATATACTAGAGTTTATTTATAATTCACCTATTAAAGAACATCTTGGTTATTTCCAGTTTTTGGTGAAAGAATAAAACCACTATAAAATTTTGTATTCAGGGTTTTGTGTAGACATGTATTCAGCTCATCTGAATAAACAACTAGGAGCACAATTGCTAGATTGTATGGTAAAGCTGGGTTTATAAGAAACTGCCAAACTTCCGTCCAAGGTGGCTTTAGCATTTTGTATTTCTACCTGCAATTAATTATATTCCTAATGCTCTGTATCCTTGCCAACATTTGGTATTGTTTGTTTTTTGAATCATAGCTATTTTAATAGGTGTACAGAGGTATCAATTGTTATTTTAATTTTCAGTTTCCTAATGACGAATGATATTAAAATTTTTTTTTGTTGTTTATTTTCCATCTGTGTATCTTTCTGAGGTATTTGTTCAGATCTTTTGCCCTTTTTAAAATTGGTTTATTTTCTTACTATTGAGTGTTAAGAGTTCTTTGTATATTCTGAATACAAGCCCTTTATCAGGTAAATGTTTTGAATTTTTTGTCATCCAGTCTGTGACTTATCTTTTCAGTCTCTAAGCACCCATTTTATTTTTACTTCTGGGGCTACGGAATAGGGATGATTAGCTGTTATTCTTCTAATAGCAGTGGCAGAGCCTAGAGGGAAGACACTCAACCTCACGATCTTATTAGAATACCCTAATTATGTCAAGTTTGGTAACATTGCATTGAGCAAAGAAAGTCACATGGTCAAATTCTGCATTAATGAAATAGGGTAGAATATATGGATGGGGGATGGGGAAGAATGAATAATCTTAATAATATAATCAGTCCCATCATCCATGAAACTACAGTGGCTTTCTATTACTTTATTCTGTGTCTTATTTAATGTTAAACATTTCTTCAATCTTTCTGAAAGATCCTAATGTGAGAAAGCAACCAATTCTGTATTTCTTTCTTTTGCATAATTTTAATTCCCAGACATTGTTCACATCGATCAATGTTACATAAATAAGAGCTCACCTAACAAATATCTCTTTGAGTGCAATTCAGTGAAAATAGCTGGTTTCTCTCCATTACCTTGTCAAAGTTTACATGTAGTTCTGTTCTATAATAACTTTCACAGTTGTCTAACAAATTTATAATGGATTGGTTGCTTATTACCAGTTTTTTAAAAAAGTCATGGCTTCTCCAGTCATTCTGTATATCAAAATTATTTCATAAAGTGGCTTAGTTCTTCTATATTTGAAAATGTTATCTGCTTTTTTCTACTTGAGAAACAACTTAGTTGGATGAATCTTTTTGGGTCATATTGTCTTGCCCTGATAATTGTAGCAGTTGCTTCAGCATCATTATTATTGTTGTGGTTATTGTTTATATTATTTTTATGTTGTACTTTAAAAATTAAGACGTCGCAGAAAATCAAAGTTTTTGACTATTTTCCCAATCTCAGTACATTATGCGAAGGCAACAATGGTATCAGCTTTGTGTATTATCATTCAAGACCACTTTATATGTCTTTAGTTACAGATATATAAATATATATTCCATTTCTTTTTTTTTTTTGCGGTATGCGGGCCTCCCACTGCTGTGGCCTCTCCCGTTGCGGAGCACAGGCTCTGGACGCGCAGGCCCAGCGGCCATGGCTCACGGGCCCAGCCGCTCCGCGGCATGTGGGATCTTCCCGGACCGGGGTACGAACCCGTGTCCCCTGCATCGGCAGGTGGACCCCCAACCACTGCGCCACCAGGGAAGCCCTATATTCCATTTCTTTTAGCACTGAACATCACTATGGAAAACTCAGAAAAATTTAACTTCTGAGCAGAACTGATTTTTTGCCTAGATTCACCCAGCCCCATCCCTCCCTTAGAAATCCTTATTTAATCTTTGAAGTTTGGTAATGTCTTTAAAAGTATATATCTCACTCTTATTTATTCTGTGTCATTTTCCTGGAACATATTATGCACACATGTGCACACACACAGTGGAGGAAAATTGTTCCAAGACATGGAAGAAGAAAAAATTTCTGAAAGAAAATATAAATTCAAATTCATTTCTAGTTTGGAAAAAATGTCTCTTTTACTGTATTTTTTTTTCTTTTTGGTATAATGTATTTATTTATTTATTTTTTATTGGAGTATAATTGCTTTACAATGTTGTGTTAGTTTCTGCTTACAATGTAGTAAATCAGCTATATGTATACCTATATCCCCTCCCTCTTGGACCTCTTTTACTGTACTTTTTACTGTACCTCTTTTACTGTGTCTTTGAATGTTTTTTCTTCCTCTGTTCTGATTTTACTTCAAGAAGACCTATTATATGTAGATTGGATCTCCTTGTGTTCTGCATATACCACTCTCCCCCTAATTATTATAAATTACTTTTCCAATTTTATTTTTCTCACTTCAGATGTCTAAAGCCTGTCCCTGATATCCCTGGATGTTTTAGCAGAGTCCGATCTACTTTTTACTGTTTATAACTTGTTTTCATTTCCCTGATAGTTTTGTTATATTTTCCATTTCTGAGATGTCAGTTTAGTATTAATTTTATATTTTAATTTCTTTTTATATTATTATAATCCACATATATTTATTTTTTAATTTGTTTATCTTTTATATACAGTCTGATTTCAAAGAAGTTATGCTTTCTAAAATTTATTTGATACCATAGTTTTTTAAGTGTTCTCCTTCCTTCCTCCTGGTATAATCCTGAAGAGTAGTCTTTATCTGCTTGTTGTTTGTTGTCCTGTATTCCTTCTTTTTATGTTTTTGTCTATACTGGATCCTAATTGATTGTAAATTATACTTGTGTAGGCTTTTGGGACTAGCTGTTTTCTACAGTGTATATGACAAGGGGCTAGGAGAGTGAATCAGCAGAGAGGGCAGGTTAAATTCACGTGTAGTTTTTCCAAATGCCGTCTCATCAACTCTGTTACTTATTTTGCCGCAAGAGTATATCTGCTCTTCACTCTCACAGAGTGTCGCTGGCACCCCTCTGAGGAAGTAGGGAATCTCTGTGCCAAGCAGCTTGGTCCTGTATGCCACAAGTCTCTCTCTCCTTATTGTCCTAAGTGTTTAATTTTCTCCAGCTGACTGTTAGTGGCAGCTGCAAAGCAGGAAACCTAGCCTGTCACACCAGAAGGTGACTTTGAGAAGATAGCATGTGGACAGCTTTCCTCATTGTCCCCTACTCCCGACCCGCAGAGGAGCAAGAATTCAGTGTTGTATCAATAGCCTCTCAAACCCTTGAGCTTGTGTCCTAAACTTTGGGGTCTTTAAGACCTTGCTGCATAATACAGAAAACTTTCTGTCATGTTAGAACATGAAGGTACATGTTATGTCTCTGTGTATTTCATTAATTTGATAAAAATAACATATTATGGGTTGTGAATATTTTATAACTTCAGTGAAGATGGGATTCAGTCCCCACTCCCCCTTCTCTCTCTCTCTCATTGTGTTGTTTTTGCTTAATGGTAGACATATCTTTATTTCACTATTTTTAACCAGATGTCTCCCTGTTTAAGTTTTATTAAACATGCAGTTTTCTAACTTTTAGGAGTTAAAAAAAATCTACATAAGAAAGTTGGAAAAAATGTTAAACCACAGAAATAAGTAAATAAATAAATAAATTAACCCATTACCCACTACCTAGAAATAATAGTGCTTATCGGATAACTTTTAATATTTTAGAGTCCCCATAAGCTATAAAAAAGCCCTGTAGATGGGAAGAATGTTTAATTTGGTTTAACCAAATATCTCAGTGTTCACCTGATACAGCAAAAACACAAAATAACAGTTTTGAAAGTGATTAGTTAATTAATAAATCAAGAAATATTGGTCTAAGTCTATTAGTGATGTGAAAATTGCTAACAACAACAGAAAAACCAAACAGCTAAGAAAGATAAAAGTGGTTGTCTCAGGTATAAGGATAGGAGGAATGGGGAGAGGTCAGGCAGGAGATTTGTTTTTTATCTTAAGCTTTTCTGTATTATTTGATTTTTGTGACCATGTAAGTGAATTACTTGGATGAGATAAAAATCATTCATTAAAAGTAAAGATTCAAAATAAATTAGATGTTAGTGAAAATAGGTATTGTTTTTACATTTTGCTAAATGCTTCTCTTATCACAGACTTTAGTTTTAAATATTAAATTAAGGTATATAGTAGAGATTAAATATGGAATAATGCTCAGATCTCTATTTGGTTATGCATTTTTTAAAGATTTTTTTTTTGATGTGGATCATTTGTAAAGTCTTTATTGAATTTGTTACCATATTGCATCTGTTTTATGTTTTGGTTTTTTGGCCGCAAGGCCTGTGGGATCTTAGCTCCCCGACCAGGCATCACGCCTGCAGCCCCTGCGTTGGAAGGCGAAGTCTTAACCACTGGACCATCAGGGAAATCCTGGTTATGCATTTTAACATCAGAATTTCTTGGCACCTGTTGATACACTGTCCCTTATTTCCCTCATTCTTTCTGATTCCCTGTGTTCTAGATCACATGCCTTAGATCTTATGTCTTTGGTTATATTAGCTTAATTATATACATTTATTATTAAGGTCATGTACATTTCATTTCTGTTTCTCATAGAGTCTGTTTGGGGAGCATGAAAAGCATCCTTTATACCTGGCGTGTGTCCCTGTCTCTGGATTTCTAACAGTAGGTTTTTCTGGGTCTTCCACCACTTCTCCCAACAGCCATAGTCAGGCCCTTCCCTTGCCATGTTCTTTGTCACCCAGGTGGAGGACTCCTGATTTTTTTTTTTTTCCCCACACTGAGCGGCATGCTGGATCTTAGTTCTCCGACCAGGGATCGAACCTGCGCCCCCTGCAGTGGAAGTGCGTGGTCTTAACCACTGGACCGCCAGAGAAGTCCTGAGGACTCCTGACTGTGTAAAGAAAATAAAGCAGAGACAAATGATATACTTTCCAGGTCCAAGTTTTGAGCCTCCTGGGACCAAATTTCCTCTATCTACACATGCAGGATGTCAGAATGCAAAATGCTCAGATTCTATGAAAAGGTGGAAACAATGTCATTGTTGTCATCCACTCTGAATTACCCAAACAGTGATGTCAGATTATTTAAGGCCTTCTCTTCCACCTCTCATTGACTAATACGTGTGGGGAGTCACATGGATTTACTTCTACGGAATGCTTGAAATGAGAGGGGAAAGTGGACATGGGTGTTATTGAAGAGGAAAAATGCAGAAATAAGGTAGTGTGCTACTATCAATTTCAGAAATCTAAAGATGTGAGAGTACTTGGATATTGCTGGAGTTTGAGAAATAAATGAGAGGTTTATCCCACAAGTCCCATCGCTTTAAACATCTGGAGAGACTCCAGGATTCCTTGGGGGTGGGGGGGGTGGAATAACAAAGCCACTTGCTTAACTTCCCCTTCATTTCAGGAATATCATAATTAGAGCAAGGCATGAATAATAAGGAGCTCTGCAAGGTCACATCCATCATCAAAGCAGGAGAAATGTAATCTCCCAGCCCCTGCAAAAACCTGTAGCAGTAGGCTGAGGCATCACATGGTAGGTTTAGATTATTCTTTTACTTCTTTGATCAGTATACTCAATTCAAAGGGTTCCGAAAGCAAAATAAAACAAAACAGTAAAGAAAACTCTTGGCATTTGTGTTACATTTGCTTTGCACTCTTTACTATCCTGTCTGATCTTCTTACAAATCAGCTGAGGTGGGCACAGAAAGGATGATTACCCCAATTTAGTAGATGGGGGTAACTGAGGCACAGATGGATTGCATGGCTTGCCTAAAGCCAGGCAGCAGTTTTTCACAGGGGTAGGTTTAGAGCCCGAGTTTCCTGATACTTTGGCATTTGGCATTTTCTCCTGCCTGCTTACATTGCTGCTTCTCCAGTTCATTCACACAGGTGGCTCAAAGGAGGAGGTATATATCAAGTACCTGGAGTAGAGCTTAGTGGAGAATAGGTGCTCTGTAAATGGTGGCTACTCCTTTAGTTTGAGCCACTCCTTTCCAGGCATCACCCCCTGGAATGCAGGCCCTTATAGGATGTGATTTTTCTTAATGATCCCTGCAGCAAGACAGAATTTTTTTAGAATGGACTTACTATGTACTCTGTTTGGGAAAATGAAGGCTATGGAGTCTGCAAAATTTTGCAGCTGAAGCTAGCAAAACTACCCCATTCTTATTTTTCCAGCCTTTTGCTCTTATGTTTCCTGTCTTCCTACTTCACTAATGTTCTCCTCAAATATATTCAAACATGTTATGACTATTAACATTAGCAAAATGTAAGTTTTGTCTTCATAAGTAAATGAGAGAACTCCAGCCAGCGTTTGCATTACTTGAACCTTGTTGTTTATTATTTTTCAATCACCTTCCAGTCATGCATTCTCTCCATGTATGCCAGAGATTTGTTTTATTTTCATTTTTTTCCTCAGTTATTTTATGTTGGCTTTGAGGCTCCAGAGCTGTAAGACTATTGCATGATCAGTTTTGTTCCTCTGTTACAGTGGAGTTTTCATGAAATTAATTATGCTGTTTCCTTCTCAGTAATGTCCTCTAATGAATATTTTATTTTGCTCAATTGCTGTGTGGTCTGCCTTGCTTGATATTTTGCGGTACCTTTTCAAATAAGAAGATGCTCCTGAGACTTTTCAGAGCCTCTGCTGCAGCCTTAATAGGAAATCCAGAGATCAGCCAAAGGAGCTCTTCCCTCTAAGAGCACAGAAAATGCCTAATAGCGGGGCCCACAGGGTGAGAACAAGATTCACCTGACCTCCCAATGTCCGTATGTTAGAAATCATCATGGCATCAGCAGAGAGAAGGGAAATAAATGCATCCCATCATGGAGATGTGTTACTAAACCAATCCAGTTCCATGACCTTGACTACTCAGAACTGCAAGGGCTTCCTATTTATTTTGCTATGAGCACAGAGTTGGCTCTAGAATATTCACTATAAAACCTCCTCAAGGGGGCTTCCCTGGTGGTGCAGTGGTTGAGAGTCCGCCTGCCGATGCAGGGGACACGGGTTTGAGCCCTGGTCCGGGAAGATCCCACATGCCGCGGAGCAACTGGGCCCGTGAGCCACAACTACTGAGCCTGCGCATATGGAGCCTGTGCTCCGCAACAAGAGAGGCCGCAATAGTGAGAGGCCTGCGGACCGCGATGAAGAGTGGCCCCCGCTCGCCGCAACGAGAGGAAGGCTTCGTGCAGAAACGAAGACCCAACACAGACCAAGATAAAACAAAAAACAAACAAAACCCTCCTCTGGCAACTCCAAGGGCTGTGTAGTTGAGTGTTTTTCTGAGGTGGGCATAAGTTCAGCAGCAAGAAAGAGCCCATCAGAAGAGCGACTGGAGCAGGTGCCATGCAGAAGAAAGGAAAAAACAGAAATGGAGCAGCTGCTCATTGCCAGACACTGCTTGGTGTTTTAAAAGTATCTCATTTAGGGCTTCCCTGGTGGCGCAGTGGTTGAGAGTCCGCCTGACAATGCAGGGGACGTGGGTTCGTGCCCAGGTCCGGGAAGATCCCACATGCCGCGGAGCGGCTAGGCCCGTGAGCCATGGCCGCTGAGCCTGCACGCCCGGAGCCTGTGCTCCGCAACGGGAGAGGCCACAGCAGTGAGAGGCCCGCGTACCGCAAAAAAAAAAAAAAAAAAAAAAAAAAAGTATCTCATTTAATTGTCAAAATTACCTCGCCATCAGGTTATGAACCCCGTTATAAATATGCGACCTCTGGTGCTCTGAGAGTTTAAGTGACTTGTCTAAGGAGCCCAGTGGCTGGCATTTAAATATTTGCTGATTCAATAATGAATGAGTGAATGTTATGCCGCCAATGCAGGGAATTGATAAAGGGAGCGCCTCTTATCTCTATTTTATAGGAATAAATATTCCCTGTGGCAGAAGGAAGACTTAGCAAATGACATGGGAGCTTACTAAATGAAGTTTTTGGCATGAAATGCTGGCAGGAAGAGAAGGGGGCTGTGTCCCTGTTGTCCCAGTTGTGGGCTCTGTAGTCTCATCTACAAAATTGGGACTACACGGCTCTGCCTACCTTCCTTCCCACCCCTACCCTGCTTTTTACCAATGAGCCTTTGGGAGGCTCTCACTGAGATACGTAAGGTGATGTAATTATACATAATTCTGTATCTGGCCAAGAACTGGGGACAGGAGTCAAGGTCCTAAATGTTTTCTGCCTTTTGGGGCACCTGGAGGTAAGGGAAGTTAAAGAATTGGGAACTTCAGAGTTGGACAGTAAACGTGGGTTTCATAGTTAAATGGCACAGGTTGTGCCTGGCCATCCTGTTTAGAAGCCCTCATTTCCTTTTCAGGCCCTGTTTCTACTAAACCTTGTGGTTTTCCGAATTGTGCTGAGAGCAAATCCCACATCCCCTTTGAAATGATTTGATTTCTGTACTCAAAACTGGTCTGGAGGGCAGACTGCTGAAAAAGCTTCTTTCCCCTTGAATTAAATGCTCTTGGGCAGGGGAAAACAGACTGTGAGATTGTTGTTCCTGGTTGAAAGCAGGCAGGTATCTCCAGTATCCACATCAAAGCCTTCAGTGCCCATGGTGACATTAATAATAAATCTTGAGTTTCTTGCAGATTTTCAACTAAGCAATGTTGCTTTTCCTGTGGTTAGGTCAGTTCCAATGTGTTTGGTGCTAGCGTTTCAGACATCTTCTGCCAAAATGAATGTGAAATAATTAGCAGCATGAGATGCTTTTGCTTTGCTCACCAGAAGCAGTCTTTTAACCTAACATAATAGAGTTTTCAAGTGAATCTTGGTTATGAAAACCTTTCCTTTCTGAGGATTACTAACCAATCCAGGTAACTGCTGGGGTGGTCTTGAGTTCTTTTCTCTGATATTGATGGACCCACATTAGGTGGAACTGGGCGAAAGCAGTTGGAATAGGCACACAAGTGGGGACCGAAAGTGGGAGTTGGGTGGGCTTCATCTATCTGCCACAGCAGAGGGCAGGTGAAAAAAGAACTCCCTCTAATTTCTCTCTGTCCCCACTGCCCTTCCCCAGTCCATGCCACTGCCAGCTCTCGTCTGACCATTGCAGAAACCTCCTAACTATTCTTTTTGCTTCCACTCTCAACCTGCTCCAATTTAGGAAGCCAAGGTGAGTTTCTTAAACAAAAGCCAACCTAAACAATTTACTCCCCTGGTTGAAACCTTTCGTTGGTTTTCAATTCCATTTAACATAATTCCAAAATCCTACCCTAGCCAACATGTCCAGCAGGTCCCTGGTCTCATGTTCATTGCTCTCCCCTCCTTACTGTGCCCTGGCTGTGCTGAACCTCCATCAAGCCCCTTACCCCTTCACAGCCCTGCCCACGCCTTCTTACCGCCGCCCTCTCTTCCTCCCTCTCTTTGTCTCGCCTCTACTAATCCATCAAGTCTCATGTTAAAGTTGGTTCCTCAGAAGGTCTTCCCTGATTCTAAAATAAAGCTAGACACTCATAGGGAAGGTGCCAAGGTGGCTGAGTAGGAAGGCCCCAAACCCTTCCCCTCCCATAGGCATGTCAACATTACAACTACTTACAGAGCAACTACCTATGAGAATAAGCTGAAGACTAGTAGAAAATAATTTGCACAACTAAGGATATGAGAAGGAAGCACAAGAAGATAAGTCGGAGGGGCAAAGACGCAGTACAGTCAGGGCCCACACACCTGGGGGAGGTGACCCACAAATGGGACGCTAATCACAGCCACAGAGGCCCTCCCCAAGAAGCAAGGGGTCCAAGCCCCACATCAGGCTCCCCAGCCCCTGGGTCCTGACAAGGAAGACGAGGCCCCAGGACGTCTAGCTTCGAAAACCAGCAGGGTTGAGGGAACAGACACTCCGCTCTTAAAGGGTGTGTGAAAATCTCATGTGCTCCAAATCCCAGCAAAGAGGCAGTAGTGTCAAAGGAGCCTAGATCAGGGCTTCCCTGGTGGCGCAGTGGTTGAGAGTCTGCCTGCCGATGCAGGGGACGCGCGTTCGTGCCCCGGTCTGGGAAGATCCCACATGCCGCGGAGCAGCTGGGTCCATGAGCCATGGCCGCTGGGGCTGCGCGTCCGGAGCTTGTGCTGCGCAACAGGAGAGGCCACAGCAGTGAGAGGCCCGCGTACTGCAAAACAACAACAACAACAACAATAAAAAAAAAGCCTAGATCAGACCCACTTTTTCAACTTAGCGAGCCTCCTGTAGAGGCAGGTGGCAGCTGGGGATGGAGATATTAGCAGCAGCCATTTTTGGAAGCTCGTTCTACCACGATGGCAAGCCCCATTTTGGAATCCACCCTCTAGCCTGTTAGTGCCAGGAGCTTACCTTCTCACCAGTGGGTCAGCGCCAGTGATGTGCCCCCGGCGCCATGCACCCAGCTGTGGGGGGATCTGGGCCTATCTGCCAGTAGACAGGCGGCAGCCACCAAACCTCCCCAGGCCATACAGCTAACCATGTGGGAAGCCTAACCCCTAACCCTGCCTTACAACAGGCCTGCAGCCATCACATGAGGCAGGGCCAGGCAGCCAACCAGGCCAGGGACCAGTGGTGCCTACCAGCACACCCATAGTATGAAGGTTTCTCGGAAAATTCAGAAAAGAACTACCATGTGGTCCAGCAATTTCACTTATGAGTATTTGCCTGAAAAAAAACAACAGCACTAATTCCAAAAGGTATATGCACCTCAATATTCATTGCAGCATTAGTTACAGTAGCCAAGATATGGAAGCAGCCTAAGTGTCCGTTGATAGAGTAATGGATTAAGTAGATGTGGTGTATATATACAATGGAATATTATTCAGCCACAAACAATGAAATCTTGCCATTTGCAACAACATGGGTGGATCGGGAGGGTATTAGCTAAATGAAATAAGTCAGAGAGAGAAAGACAAATGCTATAGATCCCACATATATGTGGAATCTAAGAAAAAAACAAACAAAAACCAAGAAAACAGACTCATAGAACAAACAGGTGGTTGCCAGAAGGGCAGGGGATGGGGGTGGGTGAACTAGGTGGAAGGGATCAAAAGATACAAACCTTCAGTAATAGAATAAATAAGTCATGGGGATGTAATATACAGCAGGAGGCATATGGTCAATAATGCAGTAATAACTTTGGAGACAGATGTTTACTAGGCTTATCGTGCTGGTCATTTCATAATGTATGTAAATGTCAGATCACTATTTAGTACACCTGAAACTCACATAATATTGTGTGTCGACTATATATCAATGAAAAAAAGAAGTTTTTCTTGTATTTTCCTTTCATAGCACTTAAGACTAAGGCTTAATTCAGAAATTATTTTCTTTTTAATTCACTGGAAGAACACATAAATTTCATAATTTAAAAAATATATGTCTTCCTTCCCACTGATTTATAAACTCAGTTAAGTAGGGACCAAGTCTGTTTTGTCCACCAGTATATCCTTAGCACCTAACAGAGTACCTGACACATAAGAGGTACTCTAAATATTTAGAGAATGAATAAAAAGCTGGCTTCTTGTGCCGTCTGTCCAAGTTGACTTACTCTCATTTCTAAACCACTGTATAGGATGCCTGGTTTCAGGCCTCACATCAGTGGGCACAGCCTTGCCTGGTCCTTGTAATTGACTGGCTTCACCATGTTGGCCTTGATAGGCACGCTGCCTGTACCAGCCCTGTTTTTTCTAATGCAAAACAGATTTATTTGTGAGGTGAAAAGGAAAGCACACTTCTGTCAAATGGAGAAGATCAAGATTCTTAAGTAGCTGACTTTGGGACCTGCGGGGTGGGAAGACTTGCTGTGTTGCCTTCAGATGTTCTCTCTTTACCTGATATGTCAGATGCTTCAGCAGCCTTTTCAGGCCGTCCTTCACTCTTGGCCGCCTTTTCTAAGTCCTTCTGATAGTTAAGCTGGTATTCCAGATAGCTTATGTTCCTGGTCTGTTCATCCAGGAACTTCTTCATGAAGCGTGAGAGATTGGTTTCTTTATTCGTAGAAGCCGAGGTCTTCAGTTCTTTCAGCAGCGTGTTTAACACTTTCTCCAGCTGCAGATCCAAGCCAAATCCTTGGAACGTGACCTCATACCCCTTGCTCAGAATCTGATTCCTGGTTGTTCCAATGCTTCTGGCAGTGTTTTGAGCCCTTGCTCAAAGCCTGTTTAAATGGAACCCTTCAAAATCCTTATATATTTTAAAGCTGTAGCATCTTTTTTTCTTTTAAAAAATTTATTTATTTATTTATTTTTGGCTGCGTTTGGTCTTCGCTGCTGCACGTGGGCTTTAGTTGCGGCGAGCGGGAGCTACTCTTCGTTGTGGTGCTGGGGCTTCTCTCATTGCGGTGGCCTCTCTTGTGGTGGTGCATGGGTTCTAGGGCATGTGGGCTCAGTAGTTGTGGCTCGTGGGCTCTAGAGCGCAGGCTCAGCAGTTGTGGCACACGGGCCTAGTTGCTCCACGGCATGTGAGATCTTCCCAGACCAGGGCTCTAACCCGTGTACCCTGCATTGACAGGTGGATTCTCAACCACTGTGTCACCAGGGAAGCCCAAGCTGTAGCATCTTGATAGACCCCTCTGAGGAAGACTAGTACCTGTATAGCACCATGAAAGTCAGCCCAGGCCTCACTGAACTTCTTGTCAGGGCTTATATGAAGAGGAAGTCCAAGTAGAAATATTTATAAATTAATCTGCATTGAAAATATAATGGTTGGTGCAATTTATAGGGAGTCAGGCTTTTGGGATTCCCTAGTCATAAAACTTAAGAATGTAACTGATACACTTTGGGAATAAAAGTATAGACAGAAGTGTGATGCATATGCCAATTATGCGTGCATCTAACATCCCTCTTACACCTGCTCCTGCGAGGAGTCAAAGAAATCCTTTTTTCATAGAGTTCTCTTTCCAAATTTTGTGAAAATTTAAATTGTCTTACCCTTGACTCTCCACACTTTTCACTTGATTCTGACCCTCTACAAGAGCCTAACTCCATTTATTCCTGAAGTATCTTGCAAATACCACAGTATGTTTAATACCGACACCAAGTATACCGATTTTGTTGCAAAGATTCATCATTATCTTAACTCATCATGAGGTAAAGGGCAATGATACAGAACATTCAAGTATGCTACTTCAATACCCTTTTCATTTTTTTAAACAAAACAATCCTCAGCCTCTCATTAATAAATGTTATGTGCCTGTTAGAAGAAAGCTTCCTGGCTCTAATTTATCTGATGGCATTTTCTGTCACAATAAACAAAATACTAGTGAAAGGTTGAGGCTGCTTCTGTCTTTCCCTTTGCCAATTTACAAAATAAACATTTACTGATTTGGTCATTAGAGTTTAAACTATTGAACTGAAGACAGATGTTCCTTGAACAAAGATTGAAAAGAGGAGACAGATCAGAAATTCTCACAAGGCCAGAACTTAAAACATTGATGATTACAGCTTCTCTTATCTGTCACCAGAGCCTTTAGGGTGAAAATATGGCTCTGGATTTTCTGGAGATGCGTATAGTGTACACCAGCCTATGGACTTTGGAAAACCTTTTTCCTATGTGTTCTTCCAGTGAATTAAAAAGAAAATAATTTCTGAATTTAGCCTTGCAAACTGAACTTTGCCCAGCAAGTATGTTAAACTGATGCATAACTGAATGCCCAAGTCCCTGTTCATTTTGGGGATTTAGCAAGCATTCCTTTGAAAACAAACCAACTCAGTCAATGTCAGCACCACCCCCAAAAATATTACAATGAAACTAAATTCTTCTTTTTTAAAAAATTTGCGTGGAGGGACTTCCCTGGTGGTGCAGTGGTTAGGAATCCACCTGCCAATGCAAGGGACACGGGTTCAATCCCTGGTCTGAGAAGATCCCACATGCTGTGGAGCAACTAAGCCCACGTGCTGCAACTACTGAGCCTGCGCTCTAGGGCCCGCCTGCTGCAGCTACTGAGCTCGTGTGCTGCAACTACTGAAGCCTGCATGCCCAGAGCCTGTGCTCTGCAACAAGATAAGCCACTGCAACGAGAAGCCCGTGCACTGCAACGAAGAGTAGCCCCGGCCCGCCACAGCTAGAGGAAGCCCTCGTGCAGCAACGAAGACCCAAGGCAGCCAAAAAAAAAATTTCCATGGAAAAAGGAAATGTGATTATTCGGAGGAAGAAATCAGTGCAGGGAATGGGAAGTTTTAAAATGTAATCAATCTCTGAAAGTATTGAGAATCTAAGTGAAAGTATAGGATGAATGAGTGGCAGGTTTCTTCAGGTCTGAGAGTCCTCCTAAGAACCGGCTTTGATTGGAAAGGTTGACTGCACACAGTGTGAGTGAAGGCTTTGAGCCTTACCCTCACTGGCTACAAAAAGAAGCAAAGAAATTTAAAAAATCCAATATCAGTGCAACATAAAAATTCTCTTGGTGCCTAAAATTCCACCATGAAGATTCATTGCTTTGGGCAAGCCAAGTTTCTTGGTAGTCATCTTGGTTTAAACTGTCTTCCCTAAAAAAGCCACAAACAGAATATGTAGAGGTTGGTGAGAATAGGGGAAATGAGAAAGGGAGGTAAATGTAGAGCTATATTAGCCCTGTTTAGGATAGGAAGGGTGGGAAGGAGCAAAGAAGGACCATATTAGTGAGTAGCACACTCCTGAGGGCTGAGTCGGAGGGTGAGAATGCACTCATCACAAGGCAACCTCCTTCCTGGTTTAATCAAAACCCAGGACAACTATCTGGGTGGGAAATTTCCTTTGTGAAACAGCACTTTCCCTTGAAGCCAAGGAGTTCTTAGGGACATTTTCTGGCCATATATCTAACACCTCCAAAGCACTGTAAGAGGCACAGTGGGAAGAGGGCGGGCCAGTTAGATAATAGACCGCAAAAGCGTCCATGCCTACATGTAGCATTGTCTGAACTAGACACACACACAGAGAAAGGGCAATTTGGAAAGAAAAGGTACATCCCAGGAGCCAAGACAAAAGGGGAAGTTATAATGAGTTCTTCCCTTCTTCCTGCTCTTCCTCCTTTTACTTCTGTGAATGTTTACAGAAAATTACAATCCTGCTCTGTATTTTGAGAAAGAATATAAATCTACCGCCTCCCAACGTGTCACAGCTGCCATTTGCCACTGCCAACCACCTATGGATTTCCTATAAGCAGGGTTCATTCACTGTGCAAATTAGATAATTGAAACAATCTATCTGCTTCAGGCAGCTGGCTTCAGGGATGACGCTTGCCTGTTGCCATGACAAGTAATTTTCAGAGTGAAATTTTGGTACAATAACTCACTGAACAATAAGCTGTTGCCCTGTTCTATCAGGAAGACAAGACCTTAAGGATAAAATTCTTTCTTTATTTATATTTATTGGCTACTGGAGATGATAAAGCAATCTCTTGCCAATTAGTATTCTAGCCAGCCCCTTTTCTTCTGCTTTATGATCATCTCCCTTGCTGCGAAGGAAGATAGGATGAAAGAGTACAATTCTGTTGATGGTGGTTCTCTGGGATTCCTCAGTCATACCTTCTAGATGGTGGGCTATTGATTATGGTGCAGACCCTGAAGGGATAAAATCAGAGGAGCTAGGAAATCCATAGCTTGTGTTGCTTCACAAATATGCGTGTGGCATCTTCACCCAGGGATTAATTATACTTCTATATATTCTAATCAGAAAGAAAAGTCTTTTTAAACTTTTTTTATTGAGCATAGTTGATCTACAATGTTGTGTTAGTATCTGCTGTACAGCGAAGTGATTCTGTTATACATATATATACATTCTTTTTTAATATTCTTTTGCATTGTGGTTTATCACAGGATACTGAATATGGTTCTCTGTGCTATACAGTAGGACCTTGTTGTCTATGCATTCTGTATATAAAAGCTTATATCTGCTAACCCCAACCTCCCAGTCCATCCCTCCCCCCAACCCCCTCCCCCTTGGCAAGCACAAATCTGTTCTCTATGTCTGTGATTCTGTTTCTGTTTCGCAGATAGGTTCATTTGTGTCATATTTTAGATTCCACGTTTAAGTGATATCATATGGCATTTGTATTTGTTTCAGAAAGAAAAGTCTTAGAAGGAGAGTAACATAGGCTTGGAACATTTTCCCCTGTGTTTTATAGGATTAAAAGCAGTCAGCAAAGTCAGAGAGGTCAGAAGAGGACATGAGCTCTGTGAAAGCTGGGACCCCAGCGGCTTTTGATCTCTGCCTTGTCCCCTTAGCCTGGAAGGGCTCAAGCCCCATCAGGTGCACTTGATAGATATTTTCTGAACAAACAAGTGAATGAATGAATTGCTTTCTCCCACTTCACTTCAGACACATTGCATTCTAGTGTCCTCCCCCTTCCCCTTCTCATCAAAACCTGCTCTTACAAACCTATCTCCATTTAAGCACAAGTCCCTACGACCTGCTCCATGAAAAGAGGTCTGTATGTCCACAAAAGTTTGGGAAATTATGCATGCATTCTATTCTTGGTGATTGAAAATGCTCATGAGAATACTAGAGGCACTTTCTCCTGCAGCTAAGAAATCGGAATAACTTTGCCTAACTAAAAATTTCCTAAACTTTATTCATTTATTTCATTTCATTTGGTAGATGTTAATTGAACATTTGCTATGTGCCAGGAAATGGTCTAGACATAGGAAGTGACCAATCAGATAAAAGTCCCTGCCTGTCCTATGGAATTTACGTTCTGGTGGGGAAGACAGAGAGTGCACAAATAAATAAAATATTTAGCTGATCAGATGTTGGTAAGTGAAGTGCAATGAAGAAAAACAAAAAGGCAAGAGCGGTAGGGAGGACTGTGACAGGGAGTTACAGTTTTAAGTTCAGTAGTTATTATTGAGGAGAGGTTTGAGCAAAGACCTGCAAGAGGTAAGGGAGTGAGTCACTGGGGGGAAAGGTATTCCAAGCAGAGGAAGCAGCAAGGGCAAAGGTCCTGAGAATGTCTGCATGTCTGGAGTGTGTGAGGAAACCAAGATGGCCAGGGCTGCTGGATGACTCTAGGATGGGAAGGGCAGTAAGAGGAAAGGTCATGGAGGTGAGAGGGGTAGGGATGGGGGTCAGGTTACGGAGATCATATCTAACCGCAAAAGTGCTTCACTGGTAATGCTGAGAAGTGTTGTCTTTGCTCAGAACCCTCCTTGGTCTCCACACACACAAGTAAAAAACAAACACACACACACAATTTTAAGAAAAAGCAAAAACGAGACCGGCTTCCTCATGAGTAAAATGGGGAAAATAATATTGCCTTCCTTTCAAAGATTTTTTTTAATAATAAAAAATAAATTTTATAGAGTTGTGGGCATTTAGTTAATGCTCAATAAATGTTAGCTCTTTGCTTTTTTTCTCTTTCTCACTCCATCTCCCAAAAAAACATGTTGTCTGCCCACTCTACTATCATGCTGCTATAGCAATGATAACAGTAAGCAATAAGCATGAAGTGCAGAATCAAAGGCATAGGACAACAAGCGTTTGAAGGTGGACAGATAAAAACTTTGGTGGATATAATGCTGTAGATTCCACTAATGAAAAAGATGAGAGAAACTAAAAGATCCCACACCAGAGGATCAAGAAAGCAGACAGGGCAACAGGGATCAGGATTCTGGGCTGTAAATGTGGACGTCGGCTGCAAACAGTGAGGAAGGCACCTTGTACCCACTAGGGAGGTTTCTTTCTGTTTTTTTTGCGGTACGTGGGCCTCTCCCTGCCGTGGCCTCTCCCGTTGCGGAGCGCAGGCTCAGTGGCCATGGCTCACGGGACTAGCCGCTCCGCGGCATGTGGGATCTTCCCGGACCGGGGCACGAACCCGTGTCCCCTGCATCGGCAGGTGGACTCTCAACCACTGCGCCACCAGGGAAGCACAGGGAGGTTTCTTGAAAGAGTGAACGTTAGATGTTTTTGGGGGGGTATATGGGAGGATGAGTGGGCCTTTTGGACAGCCCATGTTGAAGACTAGTAGACCCCATGGGTTGAAAACGTGGGGATATTTAGGTTCTGACAAAAGATTGGCAAATCACTGCTTGAGAGTTTCGGTTTCCCTACATCATAACCAACACATGATATTGTCATACTTTGTTAATCTAATGGATATGGAAGTCTCTTTCATTGATATTTTACTTTATATTTCCCCAATTATACTGTCATTGAGCTTCTGGTCATATGTTTGTTGGAAATTAGGGTTAAATTCATTTAATTCATTGATATTTATCGAGATTACTTATATTCATATAATATTTTCATTTATTTCACTGTTGCCCTATTAATGGTTATGGGTATTGTTGCCAGGTTTTGGTATTACAAGCAATGTTTTAATGAACAATCACCTACCCATGTCATCTTGTACATATTTAGGTTTCTTTGTTGGGTAAATTTCCACAAATAAAATCACTGAATCAAAAGTGTATGTATTTATAATAATTAGTAGGAAATATACTTTATTTTAATCATTTAGTCATTGTATAATACAGGAACATATTATAATCTTTAAAAAGATCAAAAGGGTAAATTGTAAAAAGTAAGTCTTTAATCAGCTTTTCCCCTCTAGCCCTCCAGTTCCTTTTCCTGGGGGCTAATACTGCTACCAGCTTATAAAGGATCCTTCAGGACTTCCCTTTGGCTGCTGTTCCGTACTACCCTTAGAGGCTCTATTTCCCTGAGACTTTAGAGTCTCAGGCCACTTGAGGCATTTGAGGCCATTTGAAGCGAAATGGTTCCAGGCGAGAGAGGATCAGGCAGTGGCAATGGAGGGGTCGCAGTCACGTCAGGCTGCCCGTAGGGAAAAAGCCTGAGGGGCCCTTTTGGTCGCTGGACCCTGCGCTTTCTTCCTTTGCCGGGCCCTGCCTACCACGAAGATGAGTTCGGCCTGGGTCACCACTTTGGAGAAGGAGCATCTCTGGATGTATTTGCAGGCAGTCGGCTTCGAGCTGGGCTCGGCGACCGTAGCCTGTGGAAAGATGGTGTCGCACACGCACCTCGGAGTGAACATGTTTGACAAGTTGAACTGTGAGGCCTTTCAAATAGTTTCTTATTTTTTGTTTCAAACGCTTGACCAGTCTCTCAGTAAAGAAGTGTTCAAACTTTGTTGGCCTCCATTTGACCAAAAAAGTGATACTGAATTCCGAAAACATTGCTGTGAATGGTTAAAAAAGATTTCTGCTGAATGTGGAAGTAGCTTTTCTCCAGTTGTGGGTTCACTATTTCTTTCTCCTGGTGGTCCTAAGTTTATTCATTTGATGTATCACTTTGCAAGATTTGTTGCAATAAAAAATATAAAAACCTATTCTAAAAATTCTGTACATTTTACAGAGACATTTAATGTAAAGCCACAAGATTTGCACAAGTGCATTGCCAGATGCCATGCAGCACGTAACAGATTTTTACAAATTTTGCAGAGAGAAGATTGTGTTACCTCAAAATGCCAGGAAAATGCACAATTGTCAGTTAAACAAGCACGAAATTTGAGATCAGAATGTATAGGACAGCAAAACCAAATTAAAAAAATGGAACCCTATGATGACCAAAGTAATATACAAGAGAAAATTCAAAAGGTTCGGTCTTTGTGGGCTTCAGTGAATGAAACATTCATGTTTTTGGAAAAAGAGAGAGAAGTTGTTAGTTCAGTCCTTAGTCTTGTTAACCAATATACTTTAGATGGAACTAATGTTGCTATCAATATTCCAAGGCTCTTACCTGACGAAATTGAGAAACAAATGTGTCAGTTGCACATAAGAAATGTTTATGAGGCTGGAAAATTGAATCTCTTAACAGTTATTCAGTTATTAAATGAAGTCTTGAAAGTAATGAAATGTGAACATTGTCAGGCTGACCAAGCAAGACTGACAATAGACCTTCACTTCCTTGAAAAAGAGACCAAATTTCAGAGAGAAAGACTGTCAGATCTGAAACATATGAGGTATAAAATAGAAGAAGATCTCACAACTATAAGACATTCTATTGTTGAAAAACAAGAAGAATGGCATAAAATTTGGAAAGAATTTCTCGGCCTGTCTCCTTTCAGTCTAATTAAAGGTTGGACTCCAGCTGTGGATCTTTTACCACCTATGTCTCCCCTTTCGTTTGATCCTGCCTCAGAAGAAGCATACACAAAGAGTATTCTTCTGCAGTACCCTGCTTCACTTCCAGATACACCTAAGCAACATATCCAGGAAAATGATTGCAAGAAGGGCAAGTGATATACTGGAAACTAAATGTGATCTAGCCAAGAGCCCTGCTTCTTTCCTGTTACAGCTCATTTCACCATCAGTTAGAAACAGTGTTACACTACTTGAAAAGGACAGGAAGCTGACATCTTCTAGAGAGAAAAATGAAACAGTTTCTAAGAAAACACCAGAATTTGAAGTGGGAGACTCTTCATCATCAAATATTGCAAAGAGTAGTGCATTTGGAGGGTCTCTGCCAGCTAAAAAAGTGATCCATTCCAAAAATAGCAAGGTCACCTGGTAGAAGAGGTTGCAAGGGCAGTTTTATCTGATTCACCACAACCTTCTAAAGGAAAAGAAGTAATGTTAGAGGAACTAATTGACTCTCTGGTTTCTAACCTGTTCTTAACAAGGAATCAAGTTCCCTGAACTCCAGAAAACTTGATAAGTGATATTAGGAGCTCATGGAGAAAAGCTGTTAAAATAGAAGAAAACAGAAGTACAGAACCAATTCAGATGGATACTGAACATAGAGAAGTGTTGCCAGAATCCTTACCTGTGGTGCATAATCAAAAAGAGTTTAACAGGGCCAGTTTTTTCTCAGCTACCACTGTGTCCGATTCTAGCCATTCTCATTTGCCTGAAGAGAAAGTTGTTTCAGATTGCCTTAAGTGTGTGCTTCAGAAACCTGTGGTGACCAGTTACATAGGTGAACCAACAACACAAAATCTGTCAGATTTGTTAAATAAGGACATAATTTGTAAGCAAGATTTGGAATGTACAGCTTTACAGAACAAGCTTTTAGAAACTAGCCAAATAGAGACATTCTCCCCTGCTGTAGGCAGTAGGAGAGATGTGATAGGTAGCAGTGAAGAATAGTATATTAAAATATCAGACCACTCGAAGGCTTTTTACAGAGATCTTTCCATGCATAAAAGTATGTTATGGAACTCTTTTCAGGTATCAAGTGGAATTAGTTCCAGTTTTAAAGATAGTGATTTTGGCATATTACATGAAACTCTTCCAGAAGAAGTTGGTCACTTAAGTCTTAATAGCTCCAGTAGTACAGAGGCCAATTTTAAACTGGAAGCAAATAGTCCTATGCACAGTGGCATTTTCCCAGAAGGTGTTGTGGAAGGAAGACAAACTACTCCAGAATCAGACTTTAATTCACAGGCTACTTGCAGTGGATATGAAGCTCTGAAGAAATGTCTGTCCAAGCAAAGGGAAGAAATTTGCCTCTCTAATCCTGAAACACTTGAAAGACAAACCTGAACTGAGCCTTACTTCCCAATACATGCAAACTGATGATATGCTTAACTGTTTGGGCACTCATGATTTGCACGCTGACTATACAAAACCATCTTCACGCATGTCCCTTGGTGAAAGAAAACGGTCTCTTTCACCACTAATTAGGTTTTCTCCAGTGGAACAAAGATTGAGAACCACAATACCATGTAGTCTTGGAGAACTTCTACCTAATTTAACAGTCAATTTTGCTGAAGAAGAAATCTTGAATAAGAGCCTTGATGCAAAAGAATCTCCATCTGACTTGAAAGATGAAGCAGTAGCCCAGTCAATTTAACTATGATGAACTTAAGTTGAAGCAGTGTCACAGGATAAAAACTGATTTGTAATTTAGATACACATTGGGAGTGTAACTGTTTTTCAAGGTCTAAAAAAGTCCTAAATAATGCTTTTTAGCCTTCTCTGCTCATTTTAGGTAAGGAGAGTATGTTTGGATTTTCTCTCTTTGTATGGATATGGGGTTGAAATGTGAAGTATTTCGAAAGCAAACAAGTTACGAGAAGCCATTTTGATTTCTTTTTTGTTGTTGTTGTTAGTTTCTGCTTTATAACAAAGTGAATCAGTTATACATATACATATGTTCCCATATCTCTTCCCTCTTGCGTCTCCCTCCCTCCCACCCTCCCTATCCCTCCCTTCTAGGTGGTCACAGAGCACGGAGCTGATCTCCCCCACTAGCTATCTGTTTTACGTTTGGTAGTGTATATATGTCCATGCCACTCTCTCGCTTTGTCACAGCTTACCCTTCCCCCTCCCCATATCCTCAAGTCCATTCTCTAGTAGATCTGTGTCTTTATTCCTGTCTTACCCCTAGGTTCTTCATGACATTTGTTTTTCTTAAATTCCATATATATGTGTTAGCATACGGTATTTGTCTTTCTCTTTCTGACTTACTTCACTCTGTATGACAGACTCTAGGTCTATCCACCTCATTACAAATAGCTCAATTTCGTTTCTTTTTATGGCTGAGTAATATTCCATTGTATATATGTGCCGCATCTTCTTTATACATTCATCTGATGATGGATACTTAGGTTGTGCGTAATCTTGTAAGCATGAAATAAATGGCAAAGTATTAGGGTAACTAATTCATTATGTTCTAGTTTCAGTTAATTAACATAAGGATGAGTAGTTTTTGATGTGTTTTATTAAGTGGTTAACTTAATAGCCATTGGATATACTGATCTTTCTTTTTAGGGAAATAAACAACTTTTATTGTTTCTTTTTAGAACATTCTGATACTAAGCAAAAAAAGTGAGGAAAGTAATGCTTTGGGGTATATAATCAAAACGACAAAGTTTAAGTTTGGGAAAGCTCTAAAGAGGCTTAATGATTATTCAGGTAGGTTGTTCCTGAAAAATGATGTTTGATGGAATAAAGTGCATGTGATGATAGTGAAGACTGGAGCAGAATGAATTTAGGAAAAAGGAAAAAGGTGGAAGATGACTAGATACTTTTGAGGGATGCTAACTATAAATCCTTTCAGTGCGTTGTATAGCAGTTTTATATTTAGTCTAATTTAGACTTTGAGAATTTAACTCTAGTTTTTTATTTTAACAGAAAAAATGTAAATTAAAAAATTAGTCTGTGTTTGGTTTTTTTTGGAGGGGCACTGTTTTGGGAGAAGAGAGCTATTTTTTTTGGTTAAAATTTTTATTGGAGTATAGTTGCTTTGCAATGTTGTGTTGGTTTCTGCTGCACGGTGAAGTGAATCAATCAGCCATGCGCATACACACATCCCCTCCCTCTTGGACCTCTCTCCCTCCCCCCCCCCCCCCCCCCGCCATCCCACCCAAGTGGGCCATCACGGAGCTCTGAGCTGAGCTCCCTGTGCTATACAGCAGGTTAAGGGAGCTAATTTTGTTTGTTACTTTCCTCCTCAAAAACCATCAGTTCCCCACTGCCTACAGAACAGCTTCAAATTAACTTGAGAAAATTGAATTTGGGCTTAAATAACTTGTTCAGTGTTACACAGCTAAGTCAGTGGTGAAGCTAGGATTTGACCCTATTTTCCTTTCTTAATATACCAACAAGACCTCCTAGAAGTAACTAAAAAGCCAGGGTGTAGGATATGGCTGAAGGAGTGGGCCTTCTGGACTCTAAATGAGAGTCAGATGTGAGGCCTCTTGTACAGTGTCCTGCCTCATGTAGTCAGACCCCCTGGCCAAGAAAAGGGCTTGTCTTTAGCATCCAAGTGAATACATGCCATTGCCCTCTGCAAACCAGGAGGTTAGGCACATGCTGGAAGGGTGATAGCACCTACAGCACCCCTGTGTCTAGCCCCAACTCTTAACCATCACAACCTTGTTCAATTTGCCAGGAAACTGGCAAGAAGAGGAGAAAAGTTGAAGGGAGGAGTTCTGGAAGTGAATGGGCCTAACAGTTCTTTCTTCACTCATTTTGGCTTACTTTCTCTGTGTTGCTTGTTTGATCCAAGTTTGAAGGCCAGTCTTTTTTTGTAAGAAAAGACAGAAGAAAAGCACATATAACTACCTTATTTGCAGCAGAAAAGAAAGGGGAAGAGAAAAGCTTCTCCTAAGGTGCCATATTCTTTTATTAGTTAATAGAACAAATAGGGACTCTGTAAGTCTACTGGGAAACTATCCTCTGGTCTTAAGAAACCCAGTATCAGTAAATCCAAAATTAACATGTAAAGGAGAAGGCAGAGCTATCAATTAGCATCTACAAAGTGCCAGGGCTATTCCTGGATACTTAATAATACATATTATATCATTTAATTCTCATACCTCTGTAAGACAGTGATATTGTACCTATTTTACAGATAATGGTAGCAAAGCTAGGGAGCTTAAATGACTTGTCTAAGGTGGACTTGAGGAATTACCTGGGATACCTCTTAAAAAAACATATATTCTGTAGGTCTAAAATGAGGATTAGAAATCTGCATTTTACATAGCTTCCCTGGTAATTCTTAGGCTCAGTAAAAAGCTTGAGAGCCACTGCTAGGGGATACAGATTCACATTTAGCCCTGGGGTATCTTAAAGAAGCTAGGTACACTATTACATACATACTGCTTTAGAGATCTTAGCCCTCTGGTAAGGAAGCTGAAGTTGACCAATAAGTGTGGGCCCTGAATTACTGAGAATCAAAAGATCAAAATATCTCTGGGTATTAATGGATTTACAAAAACCACATTGTTGTTAAGTGAGTCATACCTGTGATAGGCTGAGAGTTTTTGGCATTCTTCCCTGTCCTTTGTATGCCAGTAGTATAAACAAAAGTATATTAAATCTGTCACTTTCTCCTAAACCATTCTGATTATGACTTACTACCTTCAGCCTCTTCCTTATCCAGTATTGCCTGCATACCTGCCTTTTGACCTTAAGGGACTGCTTTGATCATATCACTTCTTGGTTTAAAATTCCATTAATGGTTCATTGGTAATTCCAGAATAGAGTTCAAAGTTAAGGCATATAAGGTCTCCTCCATAGATTCCTCTTTTCCCCCTTCTGCTTATGCTCTTCCATTTTTTTCTTCCGGAAATGCTTTGGTGAGCATGCATCTTTAAAAATCTTAATTCACAGTTCTGAAGCTGGAATATCCTACCTTCATCTCCCAGCTTTTCACAGTTATAGTTGTCCTTTAGGGTTCAGAACAAATGTCACTTTCACCTTGAAGTCTTAATCTCTTATCCACGGGCCTGTCCCTTCTCTGAAATCTCCTATGGCTTATGTTAACTTTTATTCACTTAGTATTTTTCATTTATTGCTTTTATTGTATTTTTTCATGGTTGTATGTAATTCCTCCAGTTGTATTGATTAAATACATACAGACAGACATACTTACATAGATGTGCATGTGGGGTGTGTCCACGCATACATATACTCCAAGGGCCATAGATCATCCTTAGCAGATATTGAAGTATTGGAATTGTTTTCTTTGCCTTCTGTGTGATGGAATTAAAGTAATGGTAAAGAGGGAGGGCTACTTTATTGCTAAGAGTACTTTTTCTCATTACATTCACAGCAGAATGTACCTTGTTTTATTCACTATTCATAAGACGAAGATGTGTAAACTGACTTCTCTATCAGTTTGAAACTTTAGATAATGCCTCTATGTCCTAATTGTTTTAAATGTTTAAAGAGGACAAGCATATAATATCGCTTAACATGAAAAATGTTATCAAGTGGAATAAAGACTCTTTGTTGTTAAAGAAAATCAATTTGGGGGAGTTTAATTGAAAACAAAAATATAAGTATTTTGAAACCATTCTTTACCATGTGTTTCTTAACCATGATCTATGGAGTCAATTTTATTTAATTCTTGAGACCTGTATAAAAGGAAACACTGTTTTTTCCCTACTCTGAGTATACTAAAATTAAAGTAGATATGTTTAAGGACATTTTCCTCTATGTAAAGGAAGTATTTGCTAAAGTAAAATTCTCTTTCACATGAAGTTGCAGATACATAGTTGATATACCTTTCGCCTTATGCACTGTGAATGTTAAATCCACATCCTGAATTTAAGATATTTGTGAGTCCTCCATGGGACTGTTTGTAAATGTTCTGCATACTAGCCTTGAATAAACATTCAGTATCAAAAAAAAAAAAAGAATCCTTCAGAAATATTCCATGTATATATAAGCTACTGTGTACATAGGAGAATTCCTTTTGTTTAAGCAGATTTGTGCTTTATTCTGCCTTGTAGTTTATAGGATGGAGATAGCTCTTGGCAGGACATTGATTAAAACAGAGAAAACAGGCTTTGATGTAAGCATTCTGATAGGAACATATTTCTTTATTGTCTTGTCATTTAGTCTTAGCCATACACTGTCACCGTGATGGATGCCACCAATAAAAGTGATTGTTCTCTTAATTTTAGTATGCTTAACACTTCACTCTGGAGGAAAAGCTGGCTGTAAATATGGGGCTGCACTGTTCCTGGCCACAAATTTTGGAACTTGCTTCAATCTGGACTCATTACACTCTGCATTTGGTGCATAGTAGTTATACTGGGAACCCTCTTCACCATCATCCTGGTGGTTCTCTGCTTCTCTCTTGTATTGTTATCTTTTGTTTCTTATGTCCCATAAGGTATTCTGTCCTAGTTTACTTCTTCATTTTGGGGAAAAAAAAAATCTCCTCATAGCTTTCTATGAAAGAAATTTGTGGGAGGTTAATAGCTTGAGAACTGATTGATTTGAAAATATTTTCAGGGCATTCTTATTCTTGATTGGTAGTCTGCCTGGGTATTGAATTCTATGTTGGAAATTGTTTTTCTTCAGAACTGTGAAGGCATTGATACAGGTTTCAGTGTTGCTTTTCAGAAATCTGAAGACTCTTTTTCTTCTAACTGGGGTAGTTAAATATCTTCTACTATCTCCAAATGGTAATGAGAAAACAGCTCTTTTGAGTTGCTGCCTAGGTGTTTTACATGTATGTATGACTATCCTGCTCACGCCCAGAGTCTAGACATTTAGGAAGGACCTGAGCTTAGGATTCCTATCACAAGCTCTGCCATTGCTTTTCCCAGGGCATCTTTTAAAATAACCACTTACAGTTGAGCCGATGAAAAATTAGTGACCCCTGTCCCAACCACCATATAAATAATAGGGGCTTGGTACCCTGCCATCTCCTACTTGCTTGTGACCCGGGATGGAGGATTGCCCTTTCCCCAGCTCATTGCATCCCCCCTCTCCTCTTTGTGGGATCTGTAAGTAATAAATCTTTGACTTTATGTCCTTTGTGTGAATGTTCTGGGTCTTTAATCAAAACAACCCCTGAGTTTTCACTTTTCCGAGGTGGGAGCTGGGATGCTGAGGGGGAGCTACCTGCTGGCCCATGGGTGGGTGGGTGCGTTGTGCCTCCCCATTCAGCAGGTCGTAATCTGAATATTCTTAATTTAATACACCATCAACTGGTACTCCAACACACCAGTGAGGTGCATTTTTACAGTATTATGCCTTCTGTATTATTAGGCATTTCGCTGGATTCTTGTAGGACTTTTCAACCTGAAAACTATCCTTCAGTTTTTTAGAAGTTTTCTTAAACTAGTTTATTCATGATTCTTCCTGTCCTTTTCCTCTCTTTTCTCTTCCAAGAACTCTTTTAATTTCAATTTGTTTTTCTGGGCTGGACCTTCAGCTTTCTTATCTTTACTTTCTCATTTTTATCTCTTTTGTTTATGCTCTACTTCCTGGAGATTTCTTCAAGCATATATTTTATCTTTTTTCTGAAACTCTTGATTCATAGCGTGCTTTTAATTTATGAGTTGTTTTAATTTGTTCTCTGAATTTTCTTTCTTAGAATATCCTGTTCTTGCTTCATGGATGGAATATTTTCTATTATTAGTCCACTGGTGTTTAAAAAATCATTTTAATCTTCTTATCTCAACAACTTTCTTCTCCCTGTGTTAGTTCCTTTATATTTTTTGCTTGATTGTGTCCTTGACCTTGGACTTCCCAGCCTCCAGAGCTGTGAGAAATCAATTTCTGCTGTTAAACCATCTAGTCTATAATATTTTGTTAAAGCTGACCAACGGAGAGTGTAAACTGGAACTTCCTCGATGTGTCAGTCTCTTGGGAGAAGCAGAAATTGAGTAAAGTCTAGAGCATAAGATACTGTTGAGAAAAGAAAGCTAAAATGTGGTTGAAGTAGGGGGTTATGGATAGTCTATGGGAAGCATGAAGACACTTGGTATCTTTCAGGTCACGGAAAAGTGTGGTAAGACTCATTTGAAGGTAAAGCTCACTTGCCTAAGCGTTTGATTTGTTAGCATCCCTAAGCCCAAGGAATGCTCAAAACATTTAGAAAACTGAGGGAGATGGGATGTGTTCTGCTGTGAATGAACATGTACCAGAGAACATTCCATTGCCATGTGTAAGAGAGAGCGGATACATTTAAAATGTGACCATTTGATGTAAGACTTATGCTGGGTGGTGAATGGTTTAGCACGTAATCTCACAGCTCCTTGTGGCATATTTTTAAGTACTGTACTTGGAGATGACCTTTTACAGAGGTAAATTGCCTATAAGGGGCTATAGTGCTACATTTTAATAATGCTTCAGGGACATTAGGAGGAAAGTAACGGTTATTATTTGGTGATAGGGTCCCATTATTAACTTTCAGGCTGCCGCTGAGCAGCAAATCCAGCTTCAGCAAGAGATGTCTCTTCTGAGGCTTTAAGAATTGATCCAAGCTGGCAGAGCTATATACGCAGTAAGTTAAGGGGGGAAAGTAGAAAAAACAAGGAAGGAGAGGAAAAATGCTTGGAGTAAGAAAATCTAAGTGGTTCACTTTGGAAAAAAATATCGATAAATGGTTCACTCTTATGGAGAAGAGGCAATCTTTGAACTAGAGTATAAGGGAATGGAGTATCAGGGAATCCTAGTTTTTACCTGAGTTGGTCCATTTCCAGTCTTCTGTATGATGCATCCTGAAGGTAAGTTTTTCTGGGGATTTCCTATTTAGTTTATCTTATATAACTGCTAAATTAAAATAACAACCTCATAATACTAAGGAAAGACCCTTCAAACGGCTTGTTTTTCTACATACAGAAAGAAGTGAAAACACTTTGATCTGGTAATCAAGACTATTTATACTTATAATGTGGACTTTCCAACCTGATACTTTCCTTCCCGCACTCACTACTTTCAGGGTATCCTGCTTAGAGCAGATTGATGTCCTTTCTGCCCGCTAATGTATTATGCTTATTCATAATTTCCTGCTTTTGTTGTGATATTCTTCCCTTCCTTTTGAATTACTACAGTCCAGAGATCAGCAAATTTTTTCTGTAAAGGGTCAGATAGTAAATATTTTCAGTTTTGTGAGCCATATGTTCTCTGTTGCAACTACTTAATTCAATTCAATTCTGCTGCTGTTGAATGAAAGCAACCATAGATAACATGCAAACAAATGGGTGTGGAGGGAAGGACCAAGAAGGTGATACAGGAGGCTCCTGAACTTCCCTCCTTTCATGGATGCATTGAATGTACAGCTACCCATGAAGCAGTTCCTTCTGAAGGAAATCCAGAAATGAGATGAATGTCTCCTGTACATGTGGAGAGTAAGAAAATATCCACATCAAGACAGGTAAGAAAGGCTGAGAACAATCCCACCCCAACACAACACCATACAATCAAGAGGGAACTGCTAAATCCCAGCTTCTCCCTGAAGAGTGAAGTGTTCGGGCCACACATATAGTGCTGATAACCTTTAAGGCTGACATCTGAGGGATGGACCCCTTGCTCTGAAAGCCAGTGGAGCCAGCATCCACAAGACCCACAAGACTATAGCATATAAAGAAGTAGTTCTTAATGGGGACCTGAACAGCCCTTGTGGCCATCCCCCAGGGCTCAGTGCAAAGAGAGAAGGCAAAAGTGCCTATTTTCCACTCTTTCCCTGAAAGGAGCCTGAATACATAGTTTCCAAGAAAAACAAGTCTGAATTGAACAACCTAATTTTACACCTCAAGAAACTAGAAAGGAACAAACTAAACCCAAATTTAGCAGGAGAAAAAAATAGCTAAAGATCAGATCAGAAAAAGATGAAGTAGAAACTAAAAAGACAATAAAACTAAGAGCTTTTTTTTTTTTAAAGGTAAGCAAAAGTGACAAACCTTTAGCTAGACTACGAAAAAAAGAGAAAGGACTCAAATAAATAAAATCAGAAATGAATGAGGAGACATTAGAACTGCTAACACTGAAATATTAAGAATCATAAGAAACTACCGGGAACAGTTATAAACCAACAAATTAGATAGCCTAGAGTAAATGGATAAAGTCCTAGAAACATACAATCTACCAAGACCAAAGCATGAAGAAATAGAAAACCTGAACAAACCAGTTACTTTTAGGGAGATTGAATCAATAATCAAAAACTACCCAACAAAGAAGATTTCAGAACAAGATGGATTTAATGCTGAATTCTACCAAACGTTTAAAGAATTAATACTAATTTTTCTCAAAGTCTTCCAAAAAAACAGAAGAGGAGGGAATACTTCCAAATTCATTTTATGAGACCAGCATTACCCTGATACCCTGATCAGGCAAGGACACCACAAGAAAAGAATACTACAGGCCAGTATCCCGGATGCAAAAGTCCTCAACAAAATATTAGCAGACATAGATGCTAAACACAGATGCGAAAGTCCTCAACACAATATTAGCAAAACAAATTTAAAAGTACATTAAAGGACTGTTACAGTACACTATGATCAAATGGGATTTATTCCAGGGATATGACGTAAGGATTGTTCAGCATCCACAGATCAATATGAGATATACCACATTAACAAAATGAAGGGTAAAAATCATGTGATCATCTCAATAGATGCAGAAAAAGCATTTGACAAAAGTCGACATCTTTTAGTGATAAAACCTCTAAACAAACTAAGTATAAAAGGAATGTGCCTCAACATAATAAAGTCCATATCTAACAAACGTATAGCTAATATCATACTCAATAGTGAAAAGGAGAAATCTTTTCCTCTAAGATCAGAAACGACAAAGATGTTCATTCTCACCACTTTCATTCAACATAGTACTGGAAGTCCTAGCCAGAGCAATTAGGCAAGGAAAAGAAGTAAATGCATCTAAATCAGAAAGGAAGAAGTAAAATTATCTCTGTTTAGAAATGACATGATATTATATATATTTAGAAGCCCTGAAGACTCCAATAAAAATGTATTAGAAGTAATAAACAATTTCAGTAAAGCTGCAGGTTATAGAATCATTATATAAAAATCAGTTGCATCTCTGTATACTACCAATGAACTATTGGAAAGAGAAAGACAAATTCTGCATGTTACCACCTATATGTGGAATCTAAGAAAAACCCCAAAATCAAAAAAAAGTCAAACACAGAGAAGCAGAGAGAAGATGGTGGTTTCCAGGCGCTGAGAGGTGGGAAAAATAGGAAGAGACTGGTAAATGGGTATAAGCTTTCAGTTATAAGATGAATAAAGTCTGAGAATCTAATATATAGCATGGTGACTATAGTCAATAATATTGTGTTGTATAACTGAAATTTGATAAGAGAGTCGAATTTAAGTGTTTTTTTTAAAAGAGTATAAATATGTTTGGTGATGGACATCTTAATTAACTCATGGTGGACATCTTTTCACAATGCATATGTATATCAAATCATGATGTTGCACACTTTAAATATTTAAATATTTTACAGTTTTGTCAGTTAGATCTCAGTTGAGCTAAAAGAAAACCCCAAAATCTCAAATGTATGTGGCCAGATTTGGCCCTCTGGTTGTAGTTTACCTACTGCTTCTCCAGCATCCTGAATCCTACTGTGAAAGAAGCCAGTCAAAACGGACAGTATATTGTATGACTTCATTTATATGAAAGGCCCAGAACTGGCAGATCTGTAGAGATATAAATTAGATTAGTGGCTGTGATGAACCCAAGCCCCATGTTCTCTATAAGACCATCCTCAATGCATTTCCCTTTCAATCTCCAAAGGTGCCAAGATTTTCACTTCATTGTCTTTATGGTTTCTGGGCAGTGTTAGCTTGGCTAGAGTATGCTTCTCCCACCCCTTTCAGGGTTTTTGCTCTGTCAGTTTCCCAGTCTCATGTCAGAAGCTGAACCAGAACTGGAAATGACATGGGTTTTTTGTTTGTTTGGTTTGGTTATTTATTTGTTTGTTTCTTATGTCAAGCTGAATCAAATCAAAGGAAATTTAAGAGCTGCAATCACTGTCCCACGTCCATTGTTCTTAGTTCTCAACATTCTTTTTTCACTTACATCACACACTGATAGACAAAGAAATAGTGTCATAGGGGTTCCCCAGGGTGACCCAGAGATCAAGTCAGGGATGGAGGTGGAGAAAAGTTCAGATAGAAAAATTCTCTCTTCCTTCACCCTCTTTCAACTAAACAAAAAACAGCAACAAAGTAAACATGAAATACACAAGAAAATCCTTACCAAATCTAATTTTAAAATAATACGTTTTCCCTCTGCTTTCCTCTGTCACCCGAGAGCTACAATGCTTGAGTTAATGACTTATTATTGACCAAGAGTGATGATCATGGTTGCATTTAGCCAAACCTGGATTCTTTGTGATTCTGGGATTCTGATGAAATATTTAGGAGTGTATTTCTCTGCCTTGGTTCTCATATTCTTATGTAATATCCTGAGTATTTGGACTCAGGAAGTGGCAAATGTTATGTTTGCTGGGTGAGACATTTGAAGTGAGTGGTTATAGCTCGGGAAATCTTACCTATATGTTCTTCCATTTAGAAAATTCTCAAAGTATTCTATGAGAACTTACAGGAAAATTAAAAAAGAAATCAAGGCATACACACCCATGAAATTTAAAAACATAAAGTATAAACATATGAAAGTCAAGATGATTCATTCATCACTTAGCTGTTAGATAAAACATGAATGTGAAATAAGCAAGTTAAATTAGATTGATATCTCATCTGGTTAGTAACGTAGTATTAATAGCTCAGTCAGGTCCATTTATTTATTTGTTACGAATTTATTTATTTATTTTTGGCTGCGTTGGGTCTTCGTTGCTGCGCACTGGCTTTCTCTAGTTGCGGCGAGTGGGGGCTACTCTTTGTTGTGGTGCACGGACTTCTCATTGCAGTGGCTTCTATTGTTGCAGAGCACGGGCTCCTGGTGTGCAGGCTTCAGTAGTTGTGACACGTGGGCTTCAGTAGTTGTGACATGTGGGCTTCAGTAGTTGTGGCTCACGGGCTTAGTTGCTCCACGGCATGTGGGATCTTCCTGGACCAGGGCTCGAACCCGTGTCCCCTGCATTGGCAGGCAGATTCTTAACCACTGTGCCACCAGGGAAGCCCCCATTAATTATTTTTACACACCATATGACTAGATCTTGTTTATAAGGTGGCCTCTGAGGGAAGGAAGTGTGGAGCAATCCGTTACCAACAGGCAGAGATTCTGTGCCTTTTTTAAGCACCAAATGGAGTCTGTGAGCCACATTAACACCTGATCAGGAGAGTTTCAGGTCATAATTAAAGTCGCTGAAACAGGGTATGCTCTACAAGACGGACAGCCTGTTATAATGATAGAACAAGACATCAAAACCCCTCATCTGACTTCTTCCTGGGTGTTTTCTATCAAAACTTCCACCTGCTTCCTCACTTTTACCATTATTCAGAAAAATGACTATAGTGTGACCTGAGGTAAAGCCTTCTGAATTTTCATTAAAATAAAAAAATCAGTATGAAAAGAAAAAATCACTATATTGTCAGTAATACCTCTCTCACTTTTTCTTACTTAAAAAGGATCTGAATAACTTGGTAGACATGGACTTATTATGTCATATTGGGATTTCAGTATTAAATTATATCACATTGCAGCCATATGGAATTGCCATTTTTGACAGTCAAAAAGAATAAAATTCCAGTAATTTCACTGAACCCGACTCAGTAATGAGAACAGTTATTCATTGATTTTTCTTCTGTGTCAGATACTCTGCTGTGTAAAATCTATATTTTCTTATTAATCCTCATAATAATCATATGAGTAGTGCTAGTAGATCTTCATCAGTTCCTCCCCACTCCCACTTCTACCAAAGCCACATCCAATAGACCTTGAGAAGCTAATGAGTTTTCAAGACCAATCCCCTATCTCACTTCTGACCCTGCACTTCCTACCAGGTTGCCCCTCCTAAACTCTTTTTTATAGAAACTTTTGCAATCATACTCTCGATATAGGCATTGTCATCATTATACACTTTTTTAAAACTATTTTTTAAAACTGAGGTATAGTTAATTTACAGTGTTGTGTTAATTTCAGGTGTACAGCAAAGTGATTCAGTTATACACACATACACACATACACACACATCTTCTTTTTCAGATTCTTTTCCATTATAGGCTATTACAAAATACTGAACATAGCTCCCTGTGCTATACAATAGGTCTTTGCTGTTTATCTGTTTCATATATAGTAGTGTGTATATGTTAATTCCAAAATCCTAATTTATCCCTTCCCCCCTTTCCCCTTTGGTAATGATAAGTTTCTTTTCTTTGTCTGTGAGTCTACTTCTGTTCTGTAAATAAGTTCATTTACATCAGTTTTTAGATTCCACATATAAGTGTTAAGGATATTTGTCTTTCTCAGTCTGACTTCACTTAATATAATAATCTCTAGGTCCATCCATGTTGCTGCAAATGGCATTATTTCACTCTTTTTATGGCTGAGTAGTATTCCATTGTATATATGTACCACATCTTCTTTATCCATTCATCTGTTGATGGACACTTAGGTTGCTTCCATGTTGGCATTATTATCACCATACACTCTTGACACACAGAGAAATGGAAGCTCAGGGATTTGAGGAAGGAAGAGGGTTAGAACATAACTAAGGCAGGATTTAAATCTGTGTCTTCTTGACTCAAAATGTTGAGCTTCTTCACTGATCTCATTTTATCTATGTTTTATGACTCAGTTGCCCAATGTAAAGCACTATGAAGGTGATTTAACCCATTCAGACCAAATTGAATTTACCTTTTAAAAATTTACCTTTTACACAATTTTTACACAATCTCCCAATTCATCCCACCCCCCTCCTTATATACACTATTATATATAAAACTAATTAGATAACTAATGAGAACCTACTGGGTAGCACAGGGAACTCTATTCAATGGTTTGTGGTGACCTAAATGGGAAGGAAATCCAAAAAAGAGGGGATATATGTATACATATGGCTGATTCACTTTGCTGTACAGCAGAAACTAACACAACGTTGTAAAGCAACTGTACCCCAATAAAAATTTTTTAAAAAGTTTACCTTTTTGGGGCTTTCCTGGTGGCTCAGTGGTTAAGAATCCTCCTGCCAATGCAGGGGACACGGGTTCGAGCCCTGGTCCGGAAGATCCTATATGCCGTGGAGTAACGAAGCCCGTGCGCCACAGCTACTGAGCCTGCAAGCCACAACTACAGAATCCCGCATGCATAGAGCCTATGCTCTGCAACAAGAGAAGCCCACACACAGCAACGAAGACCCAACACAGCCAAAAATAAATAAAATAAATTTTTTAAAAATTTACCTTTTTCTTAGAGCTAGTCGAGGTAGATAGAGATGGTCGCTTTGTCCTTGTCTCCATGTGATGTCAAAAACAGAGGGCCTCAGAAACTACTGGAACAAATGGTTCTAAATGTTAGTGTATTTCTTTGTCACTGGGGTAACTTTCTACAAGTGAAGTATTCTGGGTTCCTTCCCTAGAGATTCCCAATCCAAGTCTGGGATAAGTCCAAAAAAGTTCACGTTTCAGTAAGTTTCACCAGGTGATGCTGGTGAGAAACTTCAGGAAAAAACTTGGACAAATGTCCAACTGCCTTATTTTATTTATAGATGAAGAAAGGGGAGTCACTCCAGAGCTGTGAAGCTGCTAAACTTGCTTCTTTGCTAGTAGCATCGGTGCCAGAACTAGAACTTGGGTCGTTGGACTCTTAATCAAGTAGTATGATTTTAAAACTTTAGTCACAGACCCCAAATATGAATATATACACTAAGCATTACTGTAGATTAGATAAATGACATGTCTCACATATGCAGTATTTATCAATATGCACATGAATGCTTTTTAGCCCAGTAAATTAATTTAAAGCTCTGCTGAATTCAGTGTACTGTTTTTATTATATATGTTTTTGCCATCATCACTCTGCAGAGTTTCTTTTAGGTGTTAAATAAGGGTCCTCACAACCTGAGCATCCTGGGGGCCATGGTCTAGGGCTCTTTTATTAGCTCTGCTCTGGCTGAGCTTAGCAGCTCTGGCTGCTGCTGCATCCTTTATAGTGGTCAAAAGTAGATGCTATAATTAGGCTTCCACTTGCCAGCTTGCTTAGATCAGCTGGGGACATTAAAAATCAGCCAAGGCCTGAAAGCAATCAAAGTGAAATTGGATGAAACTTCTAAGGATATCTTCAAACAGAACATTTCCCAGAAGTCACCATTTGCAGACTAGCCAGGTTTGGAAACCCCAACTTTAGCTATTTAGAATGAACAAGTACATCATGTCCTCTACAGAAATGGACCTGAAACAAGCCTGATCCTTGGACCTCTTAAGAGATGCTATGCATTTGAAGAAGGTCTTGGATTTGCCCAGTCAAATGCACACCAGGGTGGGTTTGTAGCTATTCCTTGCATGTGGCGAATAGGCAGACTGAACAAGAATCTCCAGATGAAGAAAATGGGAAGATGAATATGGGGACTGAACAGGAGAGTATAAAGAATCCCCTCCCCCCTCACTCCACCAACACCATGTGAGCGGTAGTTGTGAGCTCCTTGTACTTGGTGAAATGTTCACACCACGTGTGGTTCAGAACCCGCACCTTACAGGAGACTTGCAACCCTGGGGCTCTTGTCCTCTCATCTGGGAGCATGCTGTGTTGTTCTCTGTCAACTATCTCCATCAGTTTACTTATGCTAGTTTATAAAGACTATTTGCATCTTTAACTGTGCCTGTTGGTGTCTTCTCATCAATCATGTCCCACAGTCCTGTTGTGACAACCATGCACCCATATTTCTCAGGCCATACCAGGAATAAAAGGAAGGGAGTAACAAGAAAAATTAATAGTAATAATGATGGTCATTTGGACATGTCACCTCTGCCTATTTCTGCAAGTCTGTAAATCTAAGGTGAGGTCTTAAGATGCCTGCTGGTGTCCTGCAGACGTCTTTTCTAAAGCCAGTTCTTCAATCTGCAAATGTGTTTAATCTCCATTTCCTTGTTCTCTGTCTTCTTAATGCCCACTTTCTTTATCAGCATTTGTTTTGTTAGTCTATTTGATGGGCATCTATTGTTTAGGCTTTTAAGACTTTCTAGAAAGCCCTACCCCCTTCAGTTTGGCCTGAATGGGTTGGGTCACCTTCATAATGCTTTGTATCAGGCAAAACTGAGTCACAAAACATAAAGCTACTGTGATGTGGGTGAAGCAACTAAGCATGTGACTTGACTGGGTTTTAAATCTTGCCCCAGTTATGCTCCAACTCTCTTCCTTCCTCAAATCCCTGAGTCTCCCTTTCACCATCTGCCAAGTCAAAGAATGGCATGCCCCTCTGCCTATGCCTGTCCACAGAGGTGTAGCTCATAGGACTTCCTTGTTCTACCTAGTGTCTCTCTTCCCTGCTTCCTTGGTTAATCATGCTCAGTTGCTCAGCAAGGTAGGGCTCCCACATGCCCTGATATCCTCAAATTCCCTTTCAACCAGGATTTCAGCAGAGCATGAGAAGTTTTGAGGTGCGGTTGCAATTAGAAAAAAAAATTACGGGTGCTCATGGAATTGACTTAGACAAGATTTCATGCAAAAAAATCTGCCTTTTTCAATTCCTATATGTTAGATTTCCAGGCAAATCAGTTATTTCTTAGGGAATGAACATTTTGGTAGGGCTTCAGAAATGACAGATTTCCAGGTGAAAATTGCCTGAACTAACCACTCACCATGAACCGCACTCCAAAACTCTAATTCTGAAATATCATGTTACATACTTTTCAAAACTTTGTCTCTGGTGCTTAGTACTTGGGCCACTTCTGACCACCCATGTGGAGAAATAAAATATATTTTTTAAAAAATGCGGATCATCTTCTTTTCCTCAACCTTGTTTTTAAGTACCATATCTCCCTCTGATGCTCTGTGCTTATTCTAGGACATTTTCCAAACCTTTTGATATTTCCTGGCCCTGACTCTGCCCTGTCCTTATGTGACTGTCTACCTGCAACTAATAAAAAAATTTAATTCAGTCATCAGGACAGATGACTTACCCAGATATCAGGGGATTATTATCAAATCAAATCAAACCAAATAGATAAACCTAAAACAAATTCAGATCTAATAGTCTTGGAGGGATTATAATGTATGATTTTGATTTTAAGTGCCCTGAAAAGATTATTAGAAGCATTAATGACCATTTTTCCAATATTGGGCAACAGTGTGATTGCTTGATTTTGTTGCATGTATCCTAGATAGACCCTTTAAAAAGCAAAGCCATGTACTGACAAAGTGGATCAGGCTGTTTGCAAGTATGAAAATAAAGAAACAATTATGTAGTTGGAAATATACCAAGTAAAGAACCTATTTCTGAGAGATGGGTAAGAATTTTTGAGAACAAGATTCTTTGAAAAACCAAATTATGCTAGGGAGGAGAGATGTCACATCCTCTTGAATTTTTGGACTCAGATATAAATTGACTGATCTAAATATAGGAAAAGTTGGTTTGTAAATTGAAAATGCATTAGGACCATTTGCTCCCATTCCCACAGGACTGCACTGTTAGGGAGAGATGTGTCTGAGGCCATATTTTGTTTGGTTTGAAAGGACCTTGAAGACTGAAGGGCAGAGCTGGTTCTGCTTTGATTATTGTAATGCCAACATATTTTTATTCAGTGCGAGCCTGGTGATTCCTAGTCAGAGGGGAAATGTACTTGTTTAATGAAAGATTTCCTGGATGAAGGAAGGAACACATGGTAGCCTCAGGTTTTCTGTCATATTGGAAATAAATGTAAAAATATGTGTTTGCCTTTCTAGGATGCTACATTGACTTTAGGTGTTCAGGTGCAGTTTAGAGAAGACCCTCCAAATGTCCATGGACTTCAAGAAGGCATCACATCTTAATGTGGGGTAACACCAGCAGGCAGGGGCAAAAAATAGATGGGTTTACAAAACAAACTGCCAAACTGGATGACTCTGACCCTGAAGGTTGCTTTGCCTTTATTGTAGTTTAAGGAGTGCACTCTGATGTGAGCTAATGACACATTCTAGTCCTATGAACCTGAAAATATCATTTGATTTCCTCAGAAGATGAATTAAAGCTTCCTAACAGGAAGGTGAAAATGAAAAATATTTTCAAGTTTCTCATAAATCAGGAAACAAGCTATGTGCTCAGAACCAATTCTATTTAGTTCTCACAACCACCTTGCCAGCTCTATGTTATTATCCTCATTTTACCGATGAGCCTGGAGGTCAGAGTAGCCTTCTCCAAGTCACAGAGTGAAGAAGCAGGTGAGAAGACCCTTAGCTCCTTCCTACCCCTGCCTAACAGGGCATAGAAGTAAGTCAAACTTCCAGGCTCAGTCAGGGCCAAGTGGTTCAAACAGGACTGCCAAGGGCCTTGGCTTTCCCCTCCCAAACAAGCACACTGGGCTTTTTTGGGCAAACAGGCCTTGTACCCGGGGCTCAGGGATGAGTCCTTGGTATCTGTGTGTCCCAAGCACATGGCTTCCCTGAGTGGCCCACTCCACAGGACAAAGCTTCTAATGGGGTCCCTCCCTTTGAGTTAAGTTCATTAACCTCGTCTAGTACTCTAGTCACAGTTTATGGACTCTTGAAGGAGTCCTGGTTCCCTGTGTGGCTCTTTCCCAATCTATTCTCCAAGCTGTCCTAGGATCATCATTCTGCTTGTTCCTAAGTACCCCCAAGTTCCCACTGAAGCGCTAATAATATCTTAAGCCCTTGACCAAGAACTTCTAACATCTGAAAGTTGAATTTCCCATAGAAAATCTCAGTTATCCCTTCTACCATGCATGAAAATCTCTAGGAACGAATTCCCTTTGGAAAGTAAGACCATTTGTGTTTGAACACTCTCATCTTTGGAAATTGCTTCCTTATCTAGAGCCCAAATATATTGAGCTGCCTATAGCTTTCACCCTAGTCCCTGTTCTCAAAGAAGTTAACTGATGTTTTTCAAAGGCTCATAGCAAGTAGGTGACAGAGTTAACCACCATTCCTCAGGCAGCAAATGAGGAGGGTTTGGAACTGAATCAAGTTCCCAGGCTTAGACTGACATTCATTCATTCAAAATATACTTTTTGTGTTCCTACTAGGTGGCAGGCACAGTTGTAATTGCTTGGTGTACATCAGTGGACAGAAACCATGAGGAATAAGTCTAATCCCTATTCCACAGGAAAAACCTTTAAATATTTGAGGTCAGTTATCTTTTTACCATTGAGCCATCTCCAGGCTTACAGGCTAAATCTATCCAGTTCTTTCTGTATACGATATGATGTCATCATCCTTTATGCAGAGCCTCATTAGAAATGAGGGCCAAAAGAAAATGGGCCACATTCCTTTCCTCTTCATCACACCCCAATGTCTAACAAATACTAACACTCAATAAGTAGTTGTCAAGAAAATAATATGACTGCATCTTGCTTATTTCTGGAACTCTTCTAATTTGGGCTGGAACTTGAACTGAATCTCTTTCAGCTAGAATTTATAAATTTACTCCCTGAATAATGATAGAAATCCTTTTACAGTATGGGATAAGATTGATCACAAGGTGTTGTTTTAAGGAAACTACACAAAATAAAAGTATAAGTGGACTATTCATGTCAAAGGTAGGCATCGAAATAAAGAATAAGCTTACAGCCAGATATGCTAGAACTAGTGAAAATGAGGACCACAGCACATCAGAAAAGGGTTGTGGATATTTGGGACTTTAAGTTTATTTGTCCAGGTAAAGAATTTCCCAGAAGAGCAAACCCCATTATTAAGGATTTTATTATTATCAGCGTGTATCTTGAACTGTAGCTCTCACCAGCAGAACTCACCACTTCTGCATGAATGTATTTTAAATAAATATTTCTGTCTTTTCCTTTGAACTCCTACCATTTAGTGCTAACGACCATTATTTAACTTACTCTTGTACTCTGGCATCTCTTAAAATACTATACTGTTACGTGCTTGGTGTTATTTTACTTTTTTTCTTTTGCATGTATTCTTTGTCTCTTTAACCAGAGTAAAGTTACTTTTTGAAAGCAGTGCAATGTTTTTCACTTCTTTCTGGGTCTCACAAAGTCTACAAGACATTGTTGTATTAGTCAGGCTGGACCAAAATGCTGTAACAAATAGATCCACAGACATATAATGGCTTAAATGCAATGTAACTTATATCTTATTCATTTAAGCGAGCTGGGTGTTCTTGTTTATAAACATGTGAATTCAGGGCTAGTAACTTTCACTATCTATTTCCTCCCTCCCCAGAACTTTGCTGCCACCTTCAAGTTTGCAGAAGCTCAAAGAGCTTAGCTGAGCCACTTCCCATTCTTAAAACATGGCTCACAAAAACAGACATAATTTCCAGTCAGTGTTATTGGAGATTTGAGGCATATGGCCATATCAGAGGCATAGGTGACTGGGGGATGTAGCCCTTTCCTGAGCAGCCACTTTCCAGACACAAGTCTGTACTCTAGAAGGCAAAAATGGATTTTGATGGGCAACTAGCTGTCTCTGCTAAGCACAAAGTGGGTTTAACAAATATTTGTTGATGTATTTATATCAGCAGTAAAGATTAATCGCTTTTATTTCTCCTTGGAACAGTGCTATTAAATGCCTCTTAGAAATTTTAGAAAATTTTGCAGTAATGTGCACTAGATTATGCATTTCTTCAACAGTGATTTGAAAGATGGCTGAGTTTATCTAAGGAGATGTGAAACAATTTAATATTATTAATTGCTAACAAATGGTTAGGATTTACACGAATTGTCAAAGCTTAAAGCTCCAAATAATCATTCCTCACACAGGAAAATTTATTGTGCCATTATGCTTATTTCTATCAGGGTTCCTATAGTACAATCGCTGTTTGCTATTAAATTTTTATTGCACATTTAATTTATCTTTCCCTCTAGTGGGGAAATGTATTAGAGAATTCATTCGACACTCGTATCATCTCCCCTTCTCTTTTTCTCACTCTGCTCCCCCTGAAATAGATAGGAGTATATTTGTATCTTGGTAGTAATTATACAAAAGCTGAGGAGAACGATGCTTGCTGCTGCCTGAAGGGAATTATCCAGCCAGAATTAGCTTTATGGAAAACCAAGTGGACTTCCATTATAAACATCCATTTTCAGTGGTTTATAAAGAGTTCTGGAAAAAATCCATTTATAAGTTAAAGCTTGCTTTTCATCGATTAAAATAGAAAGTAATTTTGGTTTCCAAATATTAAAGGCAGACGGCTTGTTAAAGGTTGAGGTTGAGGGGCTATTTTGTTTACAAAGTGCTGTATTGAAAATGAGGTTTTATGTTCCTGAAGGTATAACTTTTACGTGCAAAGGTTAGAAATCTCATTCCCTGCCCCTTTTCCTGCTTCTAGAGTTATATATAGTTGAATCAAGAGGAACACAATGAAACAGCACACAAAAACCACCTGTTTTTCATCAACAATGCTGTTTTCTTAACGGGGCCCGATTCAGTGCAAACACCCTATGCTTTGGTCAGTGGAATCACTCTCTTGAATTTCGGAAAGATTTCTAGCTCTTGGGCCTCATTCACTAAAACAGAAGTCAGCTTGGATTATTGATTAATCTGAAGCTTTGGTCTCTCACAGGATTTGATAACATGCTGCAAGTATTTTTCACACATTGAACAGGTACCAAAGTTTTATTTGTGTTTTGGGTAAGAGGCTGGACGTGACAAAATATCAGTGATCCCATGTCTAGAGCCCAAGTGAGGTTATATATTTTTTTCCTTTGAGTTAATACAACTATAAGGCCTGCTGAACTCAGAAGGGAATGCATAGCCATCTTCCCTCTGGCAGGAAGAATCTCTGAATCCTCCGAAGACTGGTGGTTACGACTTTGATATGCCTTCATTTCCACCCCACTGAGAACACCTTTTCTCTTGAGCACACTGAATGCATTTAATCTACGTACGTATTTGCCAATGACTATATTTGTCTATTTCCTTATAGACATTGACATTAATGCCCTAGAGAACAGTGTAATTAGTGCTTCAGAAGAAATGGCATTTAGATCTGACATTTAGAGGGTTTTGATACTGGACAGTAGCTTGGGGCTTAATAGTTTTTGAGTAATTTCTCCATCTTTCCCTTACTACCTGAATGTAACAGCCAGTCGAGAAAGACTGAGCAACCACCAAAGCTGAGCTGCCTTCCCCATTCACCTCCTGAGGGTAGGGTTCTGGAACCTCATAAATTATGTTCAGCCTGACACACCATCCAGCGGGACTTCCACTTTGGTCAGGACGTACTCTACTCTCTAGGGTCTTCAACCCTACTCTCTAGGGTCTTCCTGTCAGCCTGAGAACCACATGGAACAAACTCTTCCTTTTCTGATAATTACTGATTATCATTAGGTACAATGCCAGGGCTTGGCATCATTGACCTGAAGGGGCATACTTCTCTGAGTGCTAACCAGCATACGATGCTTAGTAGCTATTCAATACATGTTGTGTCTGTGTTGCTTAACACTTTGACTGATCTGTTCCATAGGCTTAGGAGACCCACCTGACAACCCTTTTCCTTGAACTGACTGTCTAGCTCCCTCCTGCAAGATCCCACCAGACACACATGCACACATACATACTCACCCTAAACTGATCTTGACACTGTTAACTGGTTATAAGTGACCAAAGCCTACTCAAACTGGTCCAAGATGAAGGAGATGATTGTTTTAAGAACAGAAGAGGCTATACAGAGGTTGAGGAAGTGGCAAGTCAGTAATTGAGACTGCACCTTCCATCTTTCATGGACTCCTGGGAACTCCCATCTCAGACTTTTTCCATATATTTGCTTCATTTTCTTAGTTTTTCTCTGCAGAACAACTTTCTCTCAAGCTCCCCTTTTCTACTTCCAAATTAATTTACTTGTAAGTATCTTGGTTTGCATGGTCCTTACTGCAGCCCTGACTCTCCAGGAATATTTGGTTTAATCACACACCATCAACTGTCTTCAGTCTTCAAGTGCTTTTGTTCAAATTCTCAAGTTCAGACAGTGCCAATAATCTGTAGTCTCCCAACTGACAGTTTTCTGTAGTCAGCCAAAGGTAATTGAAATTCTGAAATCTCATTTTGTCATTTAGTAGGACTAGGTGATTTGCTTTATGTTATAATTTTAAACCATCAGTAGTTTCATTATTTGAGGATTTATTAATGAACATATAACAAGAACTACAGAGAAGCAGGAAAGGTTTTGCCAAATATTTTAAGGTAGAATGAAATAAAGGAGGTTTTTTTTTTCCTGTTTCTCATGTTCTGAAAAATTTCCTGGCTAGAATCTAATTTATATTCTGAATTTAAGTTGGCAATACAGTTTGTATAATAGAAAACCACTTTTTCCTCCTTTACTAAATAAACGTTGAATAAATTTTTAAGAATATTGGTTTGAAAGACTATTGAATGATAACTCGGCCCTGGGTGCCTGTATCTTTCAGGCAGGCTGTGGTTTGCATCTGGCACTCAGAGCTAGTTCTAACCCCACATTATCTCTAAAAATTGTGTTTAGGAATTGGCCCAGTTTCTGGTATAAGGGAATTTAACCCTGGTTGCCCCGAACTACTGGCTGAGCCTCTCCCTGGGTCAACGAGAGCCTTGGGTGGAAGAGAAATCTCTGCCAGGATGACAACTGCCGCCCTCCTACAGTCACAAGGGTATATAGAGCCCTGGACTGAGCAGAGGCTGCTCCTTTGCCAGGCTGTTCTACTTTTTAGTTTGATTTCCTCCCAGCATGTCACCTCCCTGTAGAGCCATGGGATGTCTTTCTGATTTGGTTTGGCAGCATTAATCTAAAGAACATGTTTAATGGCCTGGCCATGGTTATTTGCATAGTTTTGTTTTGCTTTTTGGTAGCTGCTGACCTTTGTTAACACTGGGAGGCCTTGAGTTTGCTAAAGGCTTGCTTCTGCCTGGAGCCCAGATTCTCCTCCCAGATGTTCTGTGTCTGCAGTCACTGCCACTGTGCTTTCGGAGGCCTTCTAATTCAGGGCCACTGACTGCTGTCAGAATGAATGCATGGCCGAGAGGGGAAGGTGGCAGCAGCTCCAGGCAAGCTGTCTCCTTTGCTGACTCATTGCTGCCCCACGGGGTCAGACTTCTCTGCTCACCAGGGCAGGGAATCTCCAGGTGGGGTAGTCTCAGTGTACTAGTGATGGATTGCATTATTGGGGAGTTCCTGGCTGAGGCTGCTGTCAAGTGCGCTGAGAGCTACTGTCACTGGAGGAGGGAGTGAGCAAAGGGCTCACCTTAGAAGCCACGCCCTTTTGTTTTTCCAGATCTGGTGTCACTTGCTATTAGTGTCAATGGAACATGGCCATGGACCTTTGCTTCTCCTGACTTTCCTGATTCTGTCGCGGGCTACCCAAGCTCTTCTCCAGGTGACAGTTCAGACTTGCAGTCTTGATGCTCTCCTTGATTCCTCTTCCCCACAGACTTAACGCCCACAGGCTGTCATTTCCTCTGGCACTGCATTACCTTCTGGATAACATTCTCTCCCTAGCCAAGGCCCTCTTCATCTTACCCAGCAAGGACTGAAAAACAACAGTGGGGAGCCAGTAAGAGGAGATTTCTATGTAGAAAGCAGATCTCCACACTTAATTCAGAGGTGACTCTGAAATAAGGCTTTTTCCCTGAGGGAAGTAGGTCAAGGCATCGTCACTTTTACTATTTCTTTCTCTGATGATTTGTGTGGTGGTTCCCGAGGCACTGCTGCCTGGTACGGAAGTTCTTATCACTTGTAACTCACCCCAGACTTGAAGCATTTTAGATTAGAAGTTTGTAAAGAAAAAAACAAAATAAAACTGACAACAGAAAAGGGATCATTGGAATGCACATTCCAGCCACCCTACAAGGTTCATTTTGTCTCATCTCCATGAAACCACCTACTGCTCTAGCTTCCCACACTGACACTTTCTTCTCTGATATCCACAGATCCTACCACTGTACTATATGAGACATGTGGTTTAAATTATTATATAGCTATAGGTGGATTTCTAGGTCTTTAGGTCTTTAAACACTGCAAGCCTTTTTTTTTCCCTCTCTAAATTGGGGTGTAATGGCTTTGAGGGCAGAGGCTATATCTTATCTGGAACAACCTGAGAATGGGATGGATTAAGTCTTGAGCAGTTTTTCCCAGATTTGCTTACAAACTCTAAAGCAAAGCATGAGAAAAAGCATATTATTGTAGTATTATCGATGTTGTTATGAAAAGCATTATTGACTTATTTATGCTTCCAAATCATTTTAGAAAGTGATCTGAGAAACCCTTATCTCTATCTTTCTATCTTCATGCCTACAAGAGGATGATTTTTTTTTAAAAGGTGAGGAAATGACAGCAAAGGGAAAATGAATCAGAAAAATAAGATAAATAGAAAGTTTGATAATACATAATGAATATCATAAGACAGTATTCCACTGCTGGAGATGAGCCTCAAATTTGGTTGTAAATTTACCAGCAACCAAAACAAAAAGGAAACACAATCTGTTGCAAACATTATGATGCCCATAAAATGAAAACTTAAGCAAATGCAGGAAATGCCTGCTATTTTTGGTTCTGAGATCCCAGTGACCTACAACTCATGATTCCCGAGAAGGGCCACTGATGCTATTATTGCCAACATTTTGTCATTGCCAACATTTTCAAAAATAGGCAAGTTTCTCAGCATCCCCCCAGCACATGCTAGTGACATGTAGTTTAATAGGCATTGTTCCATGTGCCTCAAAACAGCGCTTCATAAAAACAGCAACAATAACAAAAAAAACCCAGTGCTTCATGAAGTAGTATTTTTCTTGCTGAAACCAATAGTACAAAAATTTTATGTGGTTTGTATATCAGTAAACATTGGTAATCAACCCAGTGGAGGGCAGGTTTGACAAACTATCACTAAAGTTATGGGTGAATACTTGAGTAGAAATTCATAAAATCTCCCCCAAGAGGAAGCCTGAATATTCATGTAAATGTTTAGGTAGGAAAAGTATCTAATTTGAAATAACTGCCAAGAAATTGTAATATAAAGTTTCATGACCGTGTGTTCCATACTAGCAAATAAAAAAAAAAAGAGGGTGGCAAATCTTCTCCATCACTGCAGATCCAAAATCATCTTGAGCAAAAGAATAAAGAATAGAAAATGTCAGTTAATGGTTTTCCATGAACCTGCATTTTCAGGAAATTGGATTGGTAGTTTTGTTCATTTTTTGTTTTATAGTATCTCAGCAGGGGCAGTACTGGGTGGTTTCATAAACTTTCAGAATGTGGAGAGCTGGGGAGAAAAGGGCATAACATGGAGAATATTTACTGAATATTTACTGGTGGGCAAAGGGAAATAAGGTATTTGCTAAAGAAAAGGGGGAGAATAAAGTTATAAATAATAAAGTCAAGAATAAAGTTTCCTCTTCAGAGAACAGGAGGTAAAGAGAAGTCAAAGGGACTTTTCCTTCCCTTTCCCCATCGGTCTTCTTTCTGCCTTGTGGCTTTTCTCATGCCCCACTGCTACAGTGGCACATTGCAGGTGGGGACAGTCCTTCCAGAGGGAGAGCAAATGACAAGAGTTTGTGTTCTGGAGCACTGGAGACAGGGCCCAGGGGGGCTGGGTTACCCAAGGCCTTGCAAGCACTGATAAAGAGTTTGGATTTTGTTTCATAGTACATGGCACCATTGCAGGGTTTTACATAGGTGAACAGTGGGATCAGATTTTCGTTTTAGAAATATTCCTTTGGCAGCGTTATGGAGCATTGACTGGAGAGGACAGTTGCCTTAATTCTGTCTCCAAATACTTTGTGATGAGCCCTCTGATTCCTGGTATTTCATGCCACCCTGAAGTGGTAAGCATTCTAGCTCTGTCCACTGTTTCTCCAAGAAGGGCCTTCTAAAGGTCAAAAGTACACCGAAGAACGACATGCCAGGCTATGTTTTGTGAAGCATCATTTCAAGTCGGCCCACCATATCTGAAGCTTCCGCATCCCAGGTTGAATTGGTTGGTTGAATCCGGGGATGTGGAACCTGCAGATATGGGAGGGGAGTGGGGGTGACTGTACTATGCCATTTTATGTGAGGGACTTGAGCATCCGCAGATTTGGGTATGGGAGGTGGATGGGGGTCCTGGAACCAATCCCCATTGGATACCGAGGGACGACTGTACCATGAGTCGTTTTCATCTCAAAAACTTTTTTAAGTTCCTCATTCCTAATAGGAGAAGGCTTGCTCATTAGCCCTGTCTGTGGACTCCTCACTCTGATGTCACCTGTACCCACGGTACTTCTTTCTTTCTCTAAATTCTCTTCTCTAGTGAAATTAGTCTACTTATTCCCCAAATAGGCCTGTAATATTGATGCTGTTTTCTCTTTTTGGGCTGCTTTCACCACTTTTCTCTTCTGAGCCAAGAAATACCCAAACTTTAAATCCATATCAAATATTTTCATCGCTAAGGAGGCAAAATAAATTAGAAATAGCCTGGTCTCTAAAAGCAAATGTATCTGGATTTCATGCTAGCTTTGGTGTTTGTAGACTGACAGTACAATATCCCAACCAGGATGTGGACATTGATACAGTTGAAATACACAACGCTTCTGTCACCACGAGGATCTCCTGTTACTGCTTTACAGGCTACATTCACTTCCTTCTCACGCCAGTTACCTCCTTGACTCCTGGTAATCAGTAACCTGTATTTCTATAATTTTGTGGTTTTAAGAATGTTATTTAAATGGAATTATTTAGTGTGTAACTTTTGGGATTAGATTTTTTTCACTCAGCGTAATTCTCTAGAGATTCTTCCAGATTGTTGCATGTTTCAATAGTTCATTCATTTTTACTGCTGAGTTAGGTATTCCATGGTATGAATGTAACAGTCTGGTTAACTTTTCGCCTATTGAAGGACATTTGAATTGTTTCCAGTTTTGGCTATTACAGGTACAGCTGCTATGAATATTTGTGTACAGGTTTTTGCATGGACATATGTCTTCATGTCTCTGGGATACATACCCAAGAGTGCAATTGCTGGATCGTATGGTAGTTGTTTGGTTTTGTTGTTGTTTTAAGAAACTGCCAAACTCATTTTCATAGTGATTGTATCATTTTTCATTTTTACCAACAATGTATGAGTGATTTCATTTCTACATACCCTCACTAGCATTTAGTGTTGTCACTATTTTTTATTTTAGCCGTTCTGATAGGTTTATAGTGAGATCTCACTGTGGTTTTAATTTGCATTTGGTGGATGGCTAATGATGTTGAACATCTTCTGATGTGCTTATTTTCCATCTGTATATCCTCTATGGTGAGATGTATCTTCATGTCTTTTGGTCTTTTGCCCATTATCTAATTGGATTGTTTGCTTTTTTGGTTGAGTTTTGAGAGTTCATTTTACATATTCTAGTCCTTTATCAGATATGTGGTTTACAGATATTTTCTCCCATTCTGTAACTTGTTTTTTTTATCCTCTTAACAGGGTCTTTCCCAGAGCAAAAGTGTCTTTTAAAAAAATTTTGATGAAGTCCCAATTTATCAGTTCTTCCTTTTATCAATTGTGATTTTGGTATCAAATCTAAGAACTAGCTCTAGATCTTGAAGCTCCTGAGAAGTTCTCTTATGTTTTCTTAAAAAGTTTTTTTTTTTTAGTTTTGCATTTTATATTGGTCTATGATACACTTTGAATTAGTTTTTTTTTTTTTTAAAGAAGATGTTGGGGGTAGGAGTTTATTAATAAATTTATTTATCTTTGCTGTGTTGGGTCTTAGTTTCTGTGCGAGGGCTTTCTGTAGTTGTGGCAAGCAGGGGCCACTCTTCAACACGGTGCGCGGGCCTCTTACTATCGCGGCCTCTCTTGTTGCGGAGCACAGGCTCCAGAGGCACAGGCTCAGTAGTTGTGGCTCACAGGCCTAGTTGCTCCGCGGCATGTGGGATCTTCCCGGACCAGGGCTCGAACCCGTGTGCCCTGCATTGGCAGGCAGATTCTCAACCACTGCACCACCAAGGAAGCCCTTGAATTAGTTTTTATTTAAGATGTGATACTTAAGGTGAGGTCTATTTTTTTGCTTCGATGTCCAATTGTTCCAGCACCATTTCTTGAAAAGGCTATCCTTCATTAAATTACTTTTGTATGTTTGTCAAGAATCAGTTGAGCATATTTCTGTGAGTCACTTTCTGAGTTCTCTGTTCTGTTTCATTTATCTATGTGTCTGTTGCTCCACCAATACCATGTAGTCTTGTTTACTAGAACTGTATAAGTATTGAAATCAAGTAGACTGATTATTACCAGTTTATTCCTATTTGTCATATTTGTTTTAGCTATTCTTGTTCCTTTACCATTCCATGTAAATTGTAAAATAATCTTGTCCATATCTATAAAAATCTTGTTAATATTTTGATTGGAATTACAGTAAACCTATATGCCAGTTTGGGGAGAATTGATGTCTTTGTTAAATCTTCTAATCCATAACCATGATTCTCTACTTATGTATTTAAAACTTTTTTTCATTAGCAGTATAGTTTTTAATCTGCAGGTCATACATGTTTTGATAGATTTACATCTAAATCATTATATTTTGAATGATTGTAAATGGTATTTTCCTTTAAGTTTTGTTTTCCACATGTTAATTATTACTGTATAGAAATGTTATTGATTCTTGTGTGTTGATCTTGTATCCTGTGACCTTGCTGAACTTACTTATTCATTCCAGGAGGATTTTTGGGAAAGATTCATTGGGGTTTTCTAGGTAAGCAATGTCATCTTCAAATAGACACCGTTTTACTTCTTCATTTCCAATCTGTATGCGTTTTATTTCTTTCTTGGCTTTATTGCCCCGGCTAGAACTTGCAGTACTATGTTGAATAAGAGTGATGAGAACAGATATCCCTGCCTTGTTCCTGTTCTAAGGGGAAGTAATTCAGTCTTTCACCATTGTGCACAATGTTAGTTACAGGTTTTCTGTAGATTCCTCTGTAGCTGAGGAGGTTCTCTATTTCTTTTTTTTTTTTTTTTTTATCATCAATGGGTGTTGCAGACTAAATACATGTAGGAGTTGCCTTAGAGGAAAGTGTCTTTCTTCCTGGGAGAGTTCCAAGAAAGTTACTAGGGTTTGAGATCTGGAAGGTAAAGAGAAGTGAGACGTGGCTTGACAACAGTGGACTTGAAGGTCAATACATAGAATGTTGAAATTGGCATCCCTCATTCATGCCTGGTGTTCAGAGTTGAAGTAACTCTGGCATTTCCCATTTTCTGGAAATCCTTCTCCAGTGGTCAAATGACCTGCATCCTTCCCTCTCACTATGAAGCTATTTCTGTTGACCCATGGTGTGTGCTGAATGCTAGTCTACCTGTTTCCTCATTTGTGAGCACAAATCACAGATGGAAGACAATTGAAGAAAACTTAAAGCCTGAAGGGAAAAGGGGGACAGGACTTTTGAAGATCCTATAAATCAGCTAAATTCTTTTCTTTCACAGAGTGGAGTTTAACAAATAATATCAAATACTGAAGAATCAAGCAATAAAAGAATAAGCATTTACATTGAAAATAGGTAGACTAAAAATGAGAAAAACAAAACTGAAATAATTAAAAATTATTGCTCTTAGGTTTTGAGATCTGGGTGAGTTGGGGTGATGAGATGTTAATTTTGATTAAAAACCCTTTTGTTGTAACCTGAAACTATTATAATATCATAAGTCAACTATACTTCAATAAAAGAAAAAAAGTATGTATTATTGATGCCAGCAATTACAAGTACATATTATGGCATTAAAAGAGCTGTTCCCATCAGTTTGTTGCTTATATATTTGAAGGTAATATAACTGTATTACTTAAAAAAAGTCCTTCTGACTTTGAATTTTTTAAAAAAATGCATATTTTGGACAAAAACTATTTAATCTGCAAAACAAATTTATAAACAAAAGGATGCCAGAAGAAAACATACTTCCACTTCTATTTCTGTAATTTTTAAAGTTTGAAGCTAAATCATTCTTTGTAAGAGGAGCATCTAACAAAATAACTGGCATATAATAGATGCTCAGAGAGCATTTGTTGAATGAATGAAGTTGTTAGCTAGTTATTTAAAAAGTTCAAAACTTTTCCGCTCTCATTCGCATATTTCTTAGTTTTTGTTTAAATAATTCAGAATTTTAGATCTGGATTACCATTGTTACCAAGTCTAAGCTGGTACTGCTCACCACACAGGAGGTCAGTAATCAAGAGATGAGTTTTTGGGGCAAGGAATAGCGACTTTATTTGAAAAGCTAGCAAACCAAGAAGATAGTGAGGTCATGCCCCCAAAGAACCATCTTGAGTTAGAATTCAGGCTCATTTTATACTAAAAGGGGAGGAGTAAAGTCAAACACTTCCTGGTTCCCATCAGCCTCTGGAGGGGATGTGTTAATTTCTTCTTGCCTGCAGTCATTGATTCACAGGTGGGCCTGGTCTGGATGTTTCCTATATTTTAGCTTAATGTTCATTAGCTGGGAAGCAGGGTTCCCAGAGATGGGCCATTATGTATAATTTAAGCTTATAGGCAACATCCCTTTAGTGATTAACTTGTAATAGAATATAAAATGTTCTTCCCTATTACACTATTTGTATTTTTATTATTCTGTTTTATTTATATCTTGTAAACAGCGATTAACTCATTTTAATGAACATATTCTTTTAAAACAATAATAAAAAAAAGAACTCCTTCATTCTTGGGTGTTTATCTTTCAATAATTGTCTCAGAAAGGATACTTGACTATTAGATTTTTTATACCCTTATATATCTAAAAATTAAAAAAAACCTGTGGCCTTTCCATACAAATGGCAATTTGAATATTTTTGGTTAGCAACGTTTAACCTAAAACTCTACACTATCTTTTATTTTCATGTTGTGTAAAGGCAGTCTGTGTTCAGCTAGGATATGTTTTTTTGTGTGGTTTACCTGTTGATTCTTGGAATATATGTAGGATTCTTTCTCTAGATATGAAATTTAAAACTTTTATCAGGAAGGCTGTTTTCATTAAATTTTCCAGATTCTTTGTGACCACCTTTTGATTTGCCAAAATGAGGTAGAACAAATCCCAGATTGCTATCACCAGCTGTTCATCTGCTCAGTTTGGAAGTGCCTTGTTTTTCCTCTTAAGAGAAAGAGTATTTTTGAGTAAGTGAAAGTGGCTTTCGAATGTACTAAGGGTTGTAAAGAATCATCATGTCAATGAAGAATATAAACAACATATCTATATTATATTACCGTGGCTTCTCAACAGGACAACTTTTCCTTTAGTTAACTATCCATAGGAGAAGCCAGTATATACGGAATGGCTGTGATTTCTAGTCCATGAAATGTATTCAAGGTATGCCAAGGAATGTGATAACATGTCAGTAAGTGAAAAAGAAAAAAAGCCTCGTGTACAGTTTCACAGGACTGTGCCTAGTTGAATACTCTCTTTTTACTCTGAGTGTCCCTGGTAGCCTTGGTACTTATGGAGTATCTTTCTGCATCTCAGTGAGTCAAAAATAAATTCAACAAAGGCAGAGACAATACCCACTAATTGTCTGCAGCCCACATAGTGGGAAACATTGAGGGTGCTCAATTAATTTTGACTGACAGATGTGCTAATCATTCACTTGGATAGGTAGTCATGAAGAGTGTCCCAGCTTGAACCTAAGCTGCATTTACCTATAATTCTATATGGAAATGCTATATGGATAGATACATTGAGCCTCCTGGGCCTTTTACTGTGAAGTTCATAGGACCTTGCTACTCACAGTGTGGTTTGGGGACAAGCAATATCGAGGTCACCTGGGAGCATGTTAACAGTGTAGAATCACAGGTCCCCTCATGTTCTACTGGATCAGAAACTACACATTATGTTTTGACAAATGCTGTTCTTGGCATTTTCTACAAACAGATACACCCCAAAGAAAGAACTGAAGTATGCACAGATTGTTTCCCAAACTCTGGACACCCTCTGGCTCTGTTCTTATGGGTTGGATTTGATGAGCCTGATCGTTTTAACTGGGGGAAGCTAAAACAGTGTGAGCTTTGAGTTCAGCAGTCTCCCGCAGCTCCCGAGCTCTTGGCAGTGCTAGGATACCCATAATATTGGCATTGGTGGACATGCTGGCATCTGTGCTGGGCATCATCTGCATAGCTGCTGCTCTTGGCTTTGCAGCAGCAAGAAGCTTCAACCCAGCAAGTTAGAGCAGGAGAGAGGAAAACTACTGTCAGCTTCCTTTTGCCAAGAAGGCTAGCTTTTGAAGCACAATCTCACTTTCTACCTCACAGAGAAAATGAAGCCATCAGATGGCTCGCCTGTCATTTACAAAATTGCTTTCATCTGCATCCATTCTTTCCTTCTTTTCTGTTCTGATTTCATGACTTTTTGCTTTCTTAAGGATCACATGCTATTATTCTTCCCCTAGTCTCCTGTATCTTTAATTCCTCTTGAAAAACTGTTCCCTTTTAATTAACATTTAAATCTATATTTATCTTAAAATAGTTCCTTTGACTCCATCTTCTGCACTCTTTGGCTCTCTTTCTCCTTTTTAAAAAATTAAATGCTTTTATTATTTTGAAGTGGGCATAGGAATATTTTTATCTTCTTAATGTTATTTATTTGTTTTATTTATGTTTTTTCCCAGCTTTATTGAGCTATAATTGCCACATAACATTGTGTAAATTTAAGGTGTATGATGTAATAATGATTCGATGTATTTCTTCTTTTTAAAGATTCCCTTCCTAAAAAGTTGTTGCAACCATTACTTTTATTTCTTTATCTTTCATTTATTTTATGGTCACTGATTTTTAAAGCTGTTATATAGACCATAAATGTAGAAAAATTACATAATAGTCTTTATGAATGACTAATATAGTTTAATTTTTCCTGTTTTTCAGTTTTAGAATAATAGAATCATGTTGTGTATATATATGTGTGTATATATATGTGTGTGTGTGTATATATATATATATACACACACGCACATATATGTCTTAATTCTTTTACTCAATATTATGTTTATAAGATTCATTCATAATGTTGGGTGCAACTGCAGTTCATTTTCACTACTGTATAGTGTTCTATTTTTTGAATATACTGCAATTCACTTATCCATTCTTCTCTAAATTGACATTTGACCTGTTTCCAGTTTAGAGCTATTATACATAATGTTTCTATTAACATGTCTGTACAAGTATCCTGGAACACACATGAAGAGTTTCTGTAGGATATATTCATGTGAATGGATTTACTGGGTCATAGGTCACATGTTTTTAATTTACTAAATAATGCCAAATGTTTTCCATTCCATCAGCTACATTTAGTGTGTTCTGTTCTCAATATCCTCACCAACACTTGATAGTGTCAGGCTTTTTACCCTTTGCCAAGTTACTGCGTGTGTAATACTATTTCATTATAGTTTTAATTTTTATTTTCCTGAGTATGCATGAAACTATGCTTTTCATGTATGTTGGCTGTTTGGACTTCTTTTATATAAGTGACTATTCAACCCATTTGCCCATTAAAAAAATAGGATGGTCTATTTCTTATTAATTTATAGAAGTTCTTTTTTTTAAGTCATTTTTTGCTACAAATACCTTTTACCAATCTGAACTTGTATTCTTATTATCTTTGTGAACTTACGTTTTTAATTTTAATGCAGTTGAAAGTATCAGTGTTTTTGTTTATGGATAGTATTATTTGTGTCTTAAGAAACTATTTTTAACCAAAACTTCTGAAGAATTACCTTTAAAAGAATCTTTATGATTTTGCTTTTTACATATAAATCTTTAATCTACCTGAACCTGATGGTTATGTATGAAGTGAGAAAAGGGTCCAATTTAATTTCCTTCTGTATGAATATCCAGTTGTCTAAGAACTATTCCTTGTAATGTCTGTCATTTTCCCACTTATTTACAATACCACCTCTGTCATATATCAAGTATATATTATGAATAAGTCTATTTCTCTGCCCTTTATTACATTATCTATTGTTACTATAATTTAAAAATAATTCTAATATACAGTAGAGGAAGCCCGTCTAACTTATTTTTCTTCTTTAAAAGTGTCTTGGTTATCCTTGGCCCCTTTGCACGTCAGTATATTTTAGAATATACTTTTCACACTTTGTAAAAGCAATCTGACTAGGATATTGTACGGCACTGCATTAAATCTATAAATCAGTTTGAATATAATTGACTTTGTAATGGTGTTTCAACCCATTAAAATAATATTCTCTCCATTTATTCAGTACATCTTAGCAAAGTTTATATATATATGCCAAATACTTATATATAATATTTAATAAAGTTTACAGATACCAAATATTTATATATATATATTATACATTATATTCCTATAATGTATATATATATATTAAAGGTGCTACACATATATTTTAGCCTTTTTAGATGTTATACTATTGTTAACGGCATCTTTAAAATTTTATTTTCTGGTGGTTTGTTCTGATATTCTGAATATCGTTTTCATAAACTGATTTTGTATTCAGCAACGTTGTTATAATCACATATTGTTTTAAATAATTCATCTGTAGATTATTTTTGATATTATACATATGCAATCATATCATTTGTGTGTAGACACCACTTTTATCTTTCTTTTCAAATTCTTATACACTTAAAAAATTGAAGTATAATTGAAAAACTTGTAAGATATTTAAAGTATACAATGTGATGGTTTGGTATACATATACATTGTGAAAGGATTCCCACCATCGAATTATTTAACACCTGCCACCTTACATATTTACCCCCGCCTTTTTTTTTTTGGTGAGAGCACTGAAGTTCCACTTTTAGAAAATTTCGGTTATACAATACAGTATTATCAACTATAGTCACTACATTATACAGTAGTTCCTCAGACCTTATTTATCTAATAACTGAAAGTTAGTACCCTCTTATCATCCTCTCCCTGGTTTCCTCAACCCCATTCCCAACCCCTGGCAACCATCATTCTAATCTCTGTTTCTATAGGTTCATTATTTTTTAGACTCACATAAAAGTAGTATCATGCAGTATTTGTTTTTCTCTGTCTGGATTATCTCACTTAGCATAATGACCTCCACATTCATTCATAATATTGAATGTGGTAAGACTTCCTTCCTTTTTAAAGCTGAATAATATTCCATTGTATATGCCACATTTTAAAATCTATTCATCCATCAATGGACATTTAGGGTGTTTCTATACCTTGGCTATTCTGTATAATACTGCTGTAAATAGTGGAGTACAGATACCTCTTTGATAATAATGATTTAGTTTCCTTTGGATATATACAGAAGTAGGATTGCTGGATCATATTGTAGCTCTATTTTAAACTTCTTGAGGAACCTCCATAGTGTTTTCCATAGTGCTATACCGGCTTACATTCCCACCAACAATATATGAGGGTTCCCTTTCCTCCACATCCTTGCCAGCATAGTTGAGGATGTGCTAAAACCCTTCAGTGTCCCAAAGGGGAGGATTGCAGTCAGCACCTAGATGCAGGCTAATTAGAAGCTGAGCCCTGAGGCAATAGCTGGGAAAGTATGCCATCAAACCCCTTTCAGGGAGAAAGTGAGAGATGGGCACTTTTGCTCCCTCCCTCTGTACTGAGCCTGATGATATAACTACAGGGGCTGGGAGTGCTTCTGCATCAGTACAGTCTGCTTCTTTGCTCTATTCTTGTGGGACTTGTGAATGTTTAAACCTCGTTGATTATCAGAACTAGGTGATTTGGGGGCCTTTCGGGCTGGTGGCAGCCATAAAAGTTGGGGTGCTAGATGTGTAGACAAGCTTCTCCCAAGGAGATGCTGGCCACTTGGTTTTATTATTGGAGCTAATAGGAAGGAGAAGGTGGCGGGAGGGCCCACTGGGTTTTTCGGGCTCCCAGGCTATCACAGTACTAATTAGAAGCTGGACCTTCAGGCAGCAGCTGGTCAAGTATGTAGTCAAACCTCTTCCAGGGAAAGACTGGATGATGGGCATTTTTGTCTGGTTCCCTCTGTGCTGAGAACTGGGGTAGAGCAGCTGGGAGTGCTCTCATTCTCTTTAACAGCTGCTTCTTTGTTTGCTGTGGTCCTGTGTGACTTGTAAATGTAAGCCCCGTTGGCTTTCAGAGCTAGGTGATTTGGGAGCCTCCACTGGGTAGTAGCTTTAAAAGTTGGGGCACTAGATGTGTGGTGCAAACCCTTGGTTTCTCAGGGAAAAGCTGGGAGTTTGGGGTCCCCTCCTGACTCAGGCACTATGCTGGGGGCAGGATTTATGGTGAGAGTGTGTCAGTCTTTCCTTCTCATTTTGCTGTGGGTATTTCTCCATCATCTAATCCATGAGTAGGATTCATTCATCGAGTTTCTGGATTCCTCTCAGGAGGAATTGCCCCATATTAGCTGTATATTCAGTATGTCCCTGGAAGGAGGCAATTCAGGAGCTTCCTGTGTCGCTATCTTGGTCTGGAAACCATCAATCCTTAAACATTTTATTTCTTTTTTTATCTTACTCATTGGATTAGATCTCCAATATGATGACAAATTAAAGGGTGATAGTGGGAATCCTTGTTTTATTTCGGGTGTTAAAGGGAAAGGTTTTAAATCCGATGTTTTGCTAAAGTTTTTTAAAGCTTTTTTTTTATTGTATATTTTTATTTGGATTTAGGAAGTTCTTTTCCAAATGGATTTCCAAAATCTTTCCTTTTTTTAAGTGAATGTGTGTTAAATTTTACTGAGCCTTCTTTCATAAACCACTGAAATAATTGTATATTTGGTAATCTGTTACTATGGTGAGAAAATTAATTTTCGGGTGTTAAAAACAAAAATTTGCATTATACATCAGGGTTTTTTGATAGATTGATGAGTTTTCTTTATTAACATTTTATTTAAGATATTTGCATAAATGTTAATTAGTAAAAGTTATCTGCAACTCTTCTTCCTACTTACACTGTTCTTGTGCATTTCCAGTCTATGCTGGCCCCATAAAATGAGTTGAGAAGTGTTCCCTCGTTTTCTATATTTTTTCATTCCTCTTATATATTTACTATGTAACATTTAAATTATTTTTTAAAAATTGGTAGATTTTCATGGTGAATTATTTATTTGGGCTTTGATTTTTTGTGGGAAATTTTTTAAATTACTGATTTATTCGCTTTAATGGCTATAGGGCTGTTGAAATTTTCAAATCCTTCTTGATTTTGTTTGGATAAGTTATCTTTTTCTTGAACTGTGTACAGTTGTAATTTAAAAAAAATTTGCATAAAGGTGATTTAATATCCTCTTATTATCCATTTAATGTCTCTAGCATCTTGGGTGATGTTTCTTCTCCATTCTTTGTATTGGCCAATTGTGCTTTTTCTCTAATTTTTCCTCTAAGTTTTACTGGTGTTTTAAAATTTTTTATCAATCTTTTAGAAAGACTGTTGATCATCTCTATAGAATGCTTGCTTTCATCAATAATTTCTATTCATATTTTTATTATTTTCTTCTATAACTTTCATCGGTTTAGTGTGCTGTACTTTTTCTCATTTTTTTGTGATGGTATCACAGATTGGATTCTCTTGATTCATACACTGAGATGAAGTTTGTAGTGTGAGATGGGAAGAAGCAGAATTAAAGCGGAAAGTGAAGCCAAACTGTGATGCAGACTCTATAAGCCTGAGCCAACTTGATGGGGAGCTCTGGAGCAAATATTGACCATCAGAGTAGAGTCTTTGAGTATAGCATTGGGTTGGGTTTTCAACATTGGGTTGGGCTGTTAAACCCCTTCTTCACCCAGTTATTAGATGTGGGCATGGCCTTAGGGTAGGTAGGTGGCTCTCTGCAGCTGAGGCAGACCCTGCAGGAGCTGACAGATAAAGTTTGTCTGCTAACTGTATTACCCACAGCCGGGCAGCAAGTCCTTTTCTGAAGAAGGATCTGAGTCAGATGGTTGCATGTTAATTTTCACACATTATTATATTCTAATACATGCATTAAGTTGGTACATTTCCTTCCAATTTCTGCATTATCTGTATCCCGCAAATTTTGCAATGCATTGTCTTTTTTGTTACTATTCAGTGAAAGCACATTTAAATTTTTTTTCATTATGATTTCTTCTTTGACATATTGGTATATGAGGTATTTAATTTCCAAAGTATATAGTGTTTTTGCCAGTTATTTTTTGTTATTGATCTCTAATTTAATTACAACATGGTTGTAAATCTGTATGATTTCATTCCTGTAAACTTTGTTGAGACTTGCTTTATGTCCCAATATTGGTCATTTTTGTAAATGATGTGCTTAAAAAGAAACTGTATTCTGTAGTTGTTAGATGCTCCATACTTGAGAGTCTCTAAGAACCATCAAAGAGCCTATCTATCAATCTGCTAGTGACTACTATAGATTCCTTTCTTTAGTATCCTTTAAAATTCAAGTATCCTTTGGAGTATTGAGTCACTGAAACCTTTGGTTTGGGTATGAGAATGAGCTAAATTACCAAGGGAATGGGGTTTATGGTCAAGCAAGTAGCAGGTGGAACCTATTTCATGTGGTACTCTCAGGAGGGAAGACCTGTATGGATCTCTGTGGAGGACGGAGAAAACAAATGCCTGAATGAAAGAAGAAAGGGAGTTTCCAGGATACGAAAAAGAAGAATACAAAATAGGGGGAGAGATAGGAGTGCTTGGAGGGCAAACTCTGCTTATAGTCTACCCAACTTTCTTCTTTCTGGAAAACTCCGTGTTCTTCACCTGTGTTAACAGTTGTGACTTTTATTTGGCAATGATCTTGCTAAAATAGGGTTTCCAATTTGGAACACCCTTCTTCAAAGAGTACGGGGATAGTATCCAGAAAATAGCTAGAGGATTAAAGTATCTAATGTGCCTTGTTCATCCGCATTTGAATAATAATGTCACTTGTTGGATGGATTTTCCTCCCATTGTTTTCCCTGTGCTTTCATTCTACTTGTGTCCTGGCATCCCTCCTTCAGTTCTGCCAACCCCAGGAGGGAAGGGCAAAGCAGAAAAAGAAAAAGGGAATATTCCTGGCTTTAGGAAATCTGAGAGGACTTGAGGTAAAGGCAAAGTATTTGGGAGAAAGGGGCTTTGAGAAGAGTAAGACTCTTCCCACATAGAAGATTTCTCAGACTCGGGAGAGGGTAGGAGCAGGAGAGATACTGAGAGCAGTTTGGTGGGTCCCAGAGAGAGGCCTTTGCAGATTGTTCTTCTGACAGGAACTTAGAGGGGGACAAAACCCACCCGTTGGAGCGGTTCTGTTTGTCTTTAGACAACACTACCCCAGTAAGGGCAGGACAGGAATAAAGACGCAGACATAGAAAATGGACTTGAGGACACGGGGAAGGGAAGGGGTAAGCTGACACGAAGTGAGACAGTGGCATGGACATATATACACTACCAAATGTAAAATCGATAGCTAGTGGGAAGCAGCTGCATAGCACAGGGAGATCAGCTCGGTGCTTTGTGACCACCTAGAGGGGTGGGATAGGGAGGGTGGGAGGGAGACCCAAGAGGGAGGTGATATGGGGATGTATGTATATGTATAGCTGATTCACTTTGTTATACAGCAGAAACTAGCACAACATTGTAAAGCAATTATACTCCAATAAAGATGTTAAAAAAAAGACATTTACATGAAAGTTTAATTTTACATGCATAATTTCACTTAATCCCCACAATAATCCAGATAGAAGTGTATTATACTCATCTCATAAATAGGAAAATGAGAGTCAAAGAACTTAAAGAGCCTGCTAAGTTTTGAACTCAGAGATGTCTGATACTGTATTTCATATTCTTTAATTACTATGTACCTGTCTCTTTTTAACCAGCTTCACTTTCATTTATACCCAGTTCTGATCACCTGATCCCACAATGTAGTTATCACTAGATTGGTAAGTGTTTTCTGTGAGTCATACGGCTATTGGAGAGATAAGTGATGGCAGAATTGCTTATTCTTTAATGTAAAGTTTGAAAGTTATCAGTTAACCATTTATCAAATGTCTGTTTTGCATAACGCATTATGTTATAGGTCCAAGATTATGTTATGAGTTTAAGCAATCAAAGATAAGGGAAACACAGTCTCTTATTCCAAAGGGAAGTTAATCCAGCAGTAGGGTTGAGGAGAGAGATATGTGTACACACACAGCTGAGTCATGACAGGTGGCGGGGTGGGTGTGGAATTAGTCACCTTTAGGACTGCCCGAAGAGAGGGCTCGTGTCAGGCTGTGCACATTTTAAAGTTATGTCACAGAAGTGCAGTTGATTGTAGAGAATTTTATTGGAGTGTGAGTAGAGGCAAGGGTAATATAGGGGCCTATTTTAAATTTATTATCATAATTAGAAAATTGATTCTAGAATATGGTGAATGAATGAGAGTTCAAATGCAGAGTCTGAAGTAGGTAATCATATTTTGTAATAGTTTCTTAAAACCATAGTCCAAGTTTCCAGGAAAAAGCTCTGACATTTCCGGGCAGCACATCAGAGGGAAGAACAGGACTTCACTGTTACACACTCATTTAACCATTTTTGAAGAGCAAGGAAGGGCTTTCAGAAATCTTGAGTTAGGGACACAGAGCTTACACTCAGAGCACTTCCAGGCTCTCCAATTTCTTCTCTCTTGTTGCATGATTGTTCTTTATTGAATGTTTTATAAACTCACATTATCTCAGCTTGGTTAAGGACAGCAGTCTTTAATCCTGGCAGAACAGATAAGGACTATTAAACCCTGGGCCTGCTCTCTGAGACAGATTATGGGGGCCACCTTACTGAACATCATACTAATGTTATGGATTCTGCTGACACTCGTTGTGTTCAGAGTGTGTTAGGAAATCCAGCGTAACCTTCATGCCCCTCTCAGATCTGTGTTTCTTTCATTCTGAATAAGATCATCAGCTTGATTCCTTCAGGGGTGGATTTGAGATCTGGCTCTGTGGGGTGAAGAAGGGTGGGTGCAGATCTGTGATGATTTCCTTGATTCTTCAATTAGAGGCAGTGCTTTATTTGTTTTGTTTTCTGTGATTGCCCTTATCACGGGCTGATATGTATTATGTGTACTTGTTGGAGAGTACATCAGCTGTCTTCACCAACCCAGCGCTACTTACTCAATTCTAATTTCAGCACTGTTTCTTTTGGAAATTCCCCTCCCCTACTCCATGCCATTTCAGTAGGGCTACCAATTACAATGCCAGATTTCCTCCATCACAGGATTGGGTATAAGGTCCAGGCTTGACCAGTCAGACTACACCATTATCTTGGTCACGGTGATTGGCTCACAGATGAAATAACAATCTTAGAGTGGCCAATCAGAGCTCTTCCCTGAAATTTTTTTTTTTTTTTTTCTGTACGCGGGCCTCTCACTGCTGTGGCCTCCCCCGCCGCGGAGCACAGGCTCCGGACGCGCAGGCTCAGCAGCCATGGCTCACGGGCCCAGCTGCTCCGCGGCATGTAGGATCTTCCCGGACTGGGGCACGAACCCGTGTCCCCTGCATCAGCAAGCGGACTCTCAACCACTGCGCCACCAGGGAAGCCCCTGAAATTTTTTTGTATATAGATACTCGGAGATAGTCTTTCTTTCCCCTTGGAGTGTAAACTGTAGGAATTTGACTGCAAAGCTAATTAGGTTAGGTTATGTCCCCTAACTTATGGAAGGGTCTAAGGGAAATAAAACCTGAGTACAACTTTAAGCCAAGTGAGAGATAGAAAAATGAGACTCAGAATTTTTTTTTTTTTTTTTTTTTTTGTGGTACGCGGGCCTCTCACTGTTGTGGCCTCTCCGGCTGCGGAGCACAGGCTCCGGATGCGCAGGCTCAGCGGCCATGGCTCACGGGCCTAGCCGCTCCGCGGCATGTGGGATCTTCCCGGACCGGGGCACGAACCCGCGTCCCGCGCATTGGCAGGTGGACTCTTAACCACTGCGCCACCAGGGAAGCCCAAGACTCAGAATTATTATGCTTTTTGAAAACCTGGATGCAGTCTTTTCTGAGGTTAGCTTCTCTTTATTCTTACAATCCTATTTGCTAATATAATTCTTTATTTTAAACTTAAAGTAGAATATAAGTTCCATGAGTGAGGGCAGGGGTTTTTATTTTTATTTTGTTTCTCTGTTATAATTCTAAATGCCTAGAATAGTGCCCGTCGCATAGTAGGAAGTCAACTAATATTGTTCAATGAATATTTGAACGGAATGAAGCAGACAAAACACAGTATGAATGTCTTTACAACTATGTCATGGGATTGTTGAGAAAAACCCAGGGAGCAATTACCATAGAGTTGTGCGAATTGAGGCTAGTTTATAGGGCTGTGGTATAAATTTGCTGTCGTTCTGTAAATCTTTTATTTTTAAACATAACACACAAGAAAAATGTATAAAGCATAAATAAACAATGTAATGGGATGAATTATAAAGTGAAATCTGTGAACCACCACACAGGTCAAGAAATAAAACACTGCCAGCATTCCAGAAGCTTCCCAAATGTTAACTCTGAAATATCTTAAACTGTCTCTACCTGCTAGAGGTAACTGCTATGCTGATTTTTATGATAATCATTTTCTTGCTTTGCTTTATCATTTTAGCACCAGTATATGCATCCGTTAACAGTGCTGTTTAGTTAGTATTTTGTAAACTTAATATAAATAAACAATATATCATAATGTCCTGTAGTTTTCATTCATATGTGTACATGATTTATCCAAGTTGATGCACATTATTTTAGTTTATTTTCATCTTTATATTTTATAAATATAGCATATTCTTCTACTGAAATAAATTTTCCTAGGTTTTGGCTATAAAATCTATGCTGCTATTAAAGTTATCGTACATGTGTCTTGGTGCCTATGTATCCATGGTTTCTATGGTATATTTACCACCTAGGAGTGGAATTGCTGAATCACAGTGTATGCCTGTTTTTAGTTTTAGCAGACAATACCTTACATTGTCACCAAATACTAGGCTTTCTCAGATTTTTATTTTAGCCAATTTGATACTTATATATTTGTAGTTCTCTGTAGTTTTCATTGGTATTTCCCTGGTTACTGAAGAAGTAGATTTTATTTTATCACCCATTTAGATTAAAGCTTTATCAACCATTTGGACTTTCTCTTTTGTAAAATACCCAGTTAAGACTTCAGCCTACTGTTTTTATTGATTTGTCTAACTTTTTCTTATCAATTTGTAGTTCTTTGTGTAATCTGGATACATCCTTTCATCGTAATACAGTTAAGAACATTTCACATTCTGTGGCTTGTATTTTTCACTTTATTTATGATATGTTTTAATAAATAGATGTTTTAAATTTTAGGATTGTCAAGTATATTGATATTTTTCCTTTTGGGGCCTTTTATGACTTTTTCTCCAAAGTAACACACCAGCATTTTCCCCATATTGATAGAAGCAGTCGCTAAGTATAACCCACAGTTAAGGGGAGAGGAATTAGTCTTCACCTTTTCAAAGGAGGAATCTCAAAGAATTTTTACACACCTTTTAAAATCATTACATGTGCCAAAATCATGTGAAAGTTTTTAGAGGAAATGGAGTAGAATACATTTAAAGGAAGAAAGGGTCAAGTTGAGAGAAAGAAATCATAGATGTTGGAGAGAGGAGAGATCAGAATACGTATGTTTTATCTTTCATAGATGTTATCTTTCCCTTTAGTGCCCCAGATCTTTGAGGGCCGTGGCTGTGTCTAGCAGAGGTGGCCACATACTTGGTGTTTAGTAAGGACTTACTTGTTGGCTGATATGTTGTCATAAATGATTCCCCAGTTCCTGATCAAATTTCTATGGTAGTGGTAGTTCTTCCAGTTGATCTGGTAAGTTCAAAACATTGATTGACCTGACCTAAATACTGAATTTAGGGTCAGATCTTAACCAATATGCTAACTAAAAGAAATTAATTTCAGGTCAAATCTGACTATAGTCAGGATGATTGGAAGCCCCTATTGCTCTGCCTTTAGCCATTTACTGTCCCCCAAGATTTCTCTCCTATTTCTTCCTTTGAAACTCAGTCACCTTATTTTCCTGTTCTCATTCAATTTGTCATATTTGGGGAGATCTGTCCAATTTATCCTTGATGGAGATTTACTCTTTTTTTTTTTTTTTTTTTTTTTTTTGCGGTACGCGGGCCTCTCACTGTTGTGACATCTCCCATTGCGGAGCACCAGCTCTGGACGCGCAGGCTCAGCGGCCATGGCTCATGGGCCCAGCTGCTCCGCGGCATGTGGGATCCTTCCGGACCGGGGCACGAACCCGTGTCCCCTGCATCGGCAGGCGGACTCTCAACCACTGCGCCACCAGGGAAGCCCTACTCTTAATAGCGTAATAGAAAATGATTATATCTAGTTTTTTTTTTCATTTTAAAAGTATATTTTAAAGACACAAAGCTTTAATCTAAAATAATGACTTTCCTATGAGCACAGTAACATAGTGTCCATTTATTCGTACACTCGCTAATGTCCAGAGAATTAGAAGAAATGCTGTTAAAAGACATGAGCTATTGTATTTATGGGCAAGGGTCAGCCATCTAACTGTATTCTGCTCTGCCTGCTATACTCATTTGCCTTTGAATTTATCCAGACCCCAAACAGCAACATATGTGGCTTTGCACTTACGTTTTCATGCAGTCTGTGATTTTTCTTCTCATCCCAATTAGCCACAGCTCCAATCAGTTTAATCCATCTCTGACAGCAAGCCATATTTTCCTACCTTGTTGATGAGCATGTCATGTGGAACAGAGTCAGAAGCCTCCCGAAGTCAAAATATATTATGTCTGTCCCTTCCTCCCTGCATGCAAGGTCTGCCACTCTGTCAGATGAGGCAACTGAATTGGTCTAACATGATTTGTTGGTCACAAAGTCATGCTATTTACTACCCATCATTCTGAGATCTTCCATGTGCTTGCAAATTGATTAGGCATCTTGATCTTGTGGTTAATGTACTTTTTGTCATTGTTTAGAGCTGGGGACACGCCAGTCCAATCTTGGGCTACTGTGAGCATGCATTTACTATCTGTTCTCTATTCCTTAAAGATAAGGAGCTCATTTGCTTTTACAACTCAGAAATTCTTAAAAAGAAAAGTTAACGCTTCCAAGGACTCCTGGGATAGTTTATTAGTAGCCAAGCTTTGGTATCAAGAATTAAAAGAAATTAGGTTTTCTATCCTCATTGATGGGAAAGGCATATATTTATTGAGTCTCTGCTATGTGAAAGACACTGTACTGCTAGGTTGTGTAAGAGGTACAATGATATTTAAGATGGTCTCAAATCTTGAATTGTCTATAGAAAACATGAACACAGGGGCTTCCCTGGTGGTGCAGTGGTTGAGAGTCCGCCTGCCGATGCAGGGAACGTGGGCTCGTGCCCTGGTCCAGGAAGATCCCACATGCCGCGGAGCGGCTGGGCCCGTGAGCCATGGCCGCTGGGCCTGCGCGTCTGGAGCCTGTGCTCAGCAACGGGAAAGGACACAGCAGTGAGAGGCCCGCGTACCGCAAAAACAAACAAACAAACAAAAAAAACATGAACACATTGAAAAGTAATTGACAACGATGTTTTGTGTGGAGAATAGAGAAAAGAACATAAAACTTTTTAGTAGGTTGTATGTTACAAATTATCAGATTTTCCTTATGCCTGATTGTCCTGCTAAATTATTTTAAATAATAACCCAGAAATATTATTTGTATATTTCTTTTTGAATTGACTGCCTCCTGAAATTTTAATTATTTCCCTACATCCTCAAAATTTTTAGTGGCAGCGAGATTGATTTCTTTATATTCTCCTTTTGTCATTACATATGTTTCCTATTTTTTCTTTATCTATCTTTCTGCCTTTCTACCTTTTTTCTATCAACTTCGTTTTTGTGCCCAGTTATGGGCTTGTAGGTATGTTCTTCCAGGAAAAGGGAGTATTTCCAAGATTGTTGATCGTAGGTCTCTTGGGAACTCACACTGTACTGTTCCCATAAAGGCTTGGTAATACCAATTATCACCATCAACAAAATATAAAAATATAGCTCTTTACATTTGTAAAAATATAACACTTTATGAAAAAACAACCTAAATGATTGGCCAGAAAATCCAGTGACCACTTTTATTTTTTATAAATTTATTTTAAAATACAATATAGACATGGAGTATTGAGTTAAAAATGTCACAGGATAGACCAGAGCATTTTTCATTATACCCAAGTCTTATCAACCAAAATTTATCAACTAAATTTATTAAATAAACTTTAAGGAAATATCTTCTTGTTTGTTTTCTAAACATCTTTATTGGAGTATAATTGCTTTACAATGGTGTGTTAGTTTCTGCTTTATATTCACTTTGTTATAAAGGAAATATCTTCTTTATCACTTATAGATAGGACCTCTGCCATTAAAAGTTCTCATATCTTGACAGTTGGAGAAAAAGATATCTGATGACAGGTAATTGTTGTTAATTCTGTTAGGTGTGAGAATATTATTACAGATAGGGAATTACTAGTTTTTGGAGAAAGATGTTGATCTACTTAGAGATGAAGTATAGTGATACATGTAAATTACTTTGAAATGTTTTGGCAATATATAATGTATGCATATATACATATGTACAATTATAGATGCATTTATATATAATATATGAAGTCTCAAATCTTAAGTGCAGAGCAGCTTTTTGTAAGTTTTTTCCCTGGCTTTTTCTTATCACTGCATTATTTCATGGCTTCATTACACCACAGTCTCCTTTAGGTCTTTGCTTATATGTCATTGATTTGCCTCCTGCTCTGGGCTCTAATGAATTCTTCCAGTGAATTAAAGGGGAATCTCAATTGCATATCATAATGTCCCATTAATACTTTAAGCCTCACATTGTTCTTTAGTCTAACTCCTTTCTCTACAGCCAGTGAAATGTAAAATGAAGCAAGAGGGGAACTCCTGGGTTTGAATCGAAAACTGCAATGCATTCATCCTCCTCTGCTTTCTGCTTCTCTCTTCCCTTAAAATACACAGGAGGTGTGATAATAAATATTTGGTGAACAAACCAGTGAAAAAAAAATCAGTAGATGGATGCTTCCAAGAGACAGGTGGTCCTCAAGACAAGTTTATTAAATTTGTCATGTAGCTACTTAAAAATCTGCCAAAGCCCCTCCTTGCTAGAGATATCTTAGAGGCTTTCTTGTAAAGGCTTATGTTTTCTCCAAACATAAAAGTATAGAACATTTCAAAAGAGAGTTATATTGTGATGCAGCTTGGCTCTTTTCTTGGCATAAATAATATTTCCTGGAAGGTAAAGGGTTAAAGTAGATCTGGTAACATTACAATTTTATTTCAGTAAAGCAAAATCAATTAGTCTGATGCATACTGTTGAAATCCAAGTAAATGCTAGCATGGTATAATTGCACAAAAATGTCCATGAAAAAAGAACGCAGATCAATAATTGATTTTCTCTCATTTAAATTTTTTATTCTCTGTCAGTATACAGAGTAGAGGGAGTGAAGATTTTTAAAACTCCTTTCTTATTTGAAGTGTGCGATGGCTGGATAAAAGCAAGCTTCTTCCAAACGTAGTTCACTTATCATTTAAAATCTATGAATGTGAGGCGCACAGAGGCCCAACTTTTGGAATACATTAAAAACAACAACTGTGAAAAAGAGCGGGAGAGACCTTCAATATGGCGGAGGAGCAAGACGCAGAGATCACCTTCCTCCCCACAGATACACCAGAAATACATCTACACGTGGAACAACTCCTACAGAACACCTACTGAACACTGGCAGAAGACCTCAGACCTCCCAAAAGGCAAGAAACTCCCCACGTACCTGGGTAGGGCAAAAGAAAAAAGAATAAACAGAAACAAAAGAATAGGGACGGGACCTGCACCAGTGGGAGGGAGCTGTGAAGGAGGAAAGGTTTCCACACACTAGGAAGCCCCTTCGTGGGCGGAGACTGCGGGTGGCAGCGGGGGGGGGGGAGCTTCGGAGTCGCGGAGGAGAGCGCAGCAACAGGGATGCGGAGGGCAAAGCGGGGAGATTCTCGCACAGAGGATCGGTGCTGACCAGCGCTCACCAGCCCGAGAGGCTTGTCTGCTCACCCGCCGGAGCGGGCGGGGGCTGGGAGCTGAGGCTCGGGCTTCGGTTGGCGGCGTAAACACAGCCTGCAGGGGTTAGTGCACCACGGCTAGCCGGGAGGGAGTCCGGAAGAGTCTGGACCTGCCGAAGAGGCAAGAGATTTTTTCTTCCCTCTTTGTTTCCTGGTGTGCGAGGAGAGGGGATTAAGAGTGCTGCTTAAAGGAGCTCCAGACGGGCGCGAGCCCCGGCTAACAGCGCAGACACCAGAGACAGGCATGAGACGCTAAGGTTGCTGCCGCCGCCACCAATAAGCCTGTGTGCAAGCACATGTCACTATCCACACCGCCCCTCCTGGGAGCCTGTGCAGCCCGCCACTGCCAGGGGCCCGGGATCCAGGGACAACTTCCCCGGGAGAACGCACTGCGTGCCTCAGGCTGGTGCAACGTCACGCTGGCCTCTGCCGCCACAGGCTCGCTCCACATTGTGCCCCTCCCTTCCCCTGGCCTGAGTGAGCCAGAGCCCCCGAATCAGCTGCTCCTTTAACCCTGTCCTGTCTCAGTGAAGAACAGATGCCCTCAGACGATGTACACGCAGAGGCGGGTCGAAATCCAAAGCTGAGCTCTGGGAGCTGTGCGAACAAAGAAGAGAAAGGGAAATCTCTCCCAGCAGCCTCAGGAGCAGCGGATTAAATCTCCATAATCAACTTGATGTACCTGCATCTGTGGAATACTTGAATAGACAACGAATCATCCCAAAATTGAGGCAGTGGACTTTTGGAGCAACTGTAGACTTGGGGTTTGCTTTCTGCACCTAATTTGTTTGTGGTTTTATGCTTATCTTAGTTAAGTATTTAGAGTTTATTATCATTGGTAGATTCGTTTATTGATTTGGTTGCTCTCTTCCTTTTTTAAAAGTATATATATATATATATTTTCTTTTTTCTCTTTTTGTGAGTGTGTATGTGTATGCTTCTTTATGTGATTTGGTCTGTATAGTTTTGCTTTTACGATTTGTCCTAGGGTTCTCTCTGTCGTGTTTATCTTTGGATAGTTTTTAGCGCTTGTCACCATTGGTGGATTTGTTTATTGGTTTGGTTGCTCCCTTCTTTCTTTTTTCAATGACTTATTAATTTTTTATTCTTAATAATTATTTTTTTATTTTAATAACTTTATTTTATTTTTCTCTTTCTTTCTTTCTTTTTTTTTTTTTGCGGGACACAGGCTTCTCACTGTTGTGGCCTCTCCTGTTGCAGAGCACAGGCTCCAGACGCGCAGGTTCAGCGGCCATGGCTCACGGGCCTAGCTGCTCCGCAGCATGTGGGATCCTCCCGAACTGGGGCATGAACCCGTGTCCCCTGCATTGGCAGGCGGACTCCCAACCACTGTGCCAGGGAAACCCCTCTTTCTTAGTTTTATTCTCACTTTTCTTCTGAGCCGTGTGGCTGACAGGGTCTTGGTGCTCCGGCCACTTGTCAGGCCTGTGCCTCTGAGGTGGGAGAGCTGAATTCAGGACATTGGTCCACCAGAGACCTCACCGCTCCATGTAATATCAAACAAAAAAGCTCTCCAAGAGATCTCCATCTCAACGCTAAGACCCAGCTCCACTCAATGAACAACAAGCTGCAGTGCTGGACACCCTATCCCAAACAACTAGCAAGACAGGAACACAAACCCACCCATTAGCAGAGAGGTTGCCTAAAATCATAATAAGTTCACAGACACCCCAAAACACACCACCAGGCACGGTCCTGCCCACCGGAAAGACAAGATCGAGTCTCACCCACCAGAACACTGGTGGAGGAACCAGTCGCCTCCACCAGGAAGCCTACACAAGCCACTGAATATCAATTACAAAAATATCAATTACAGGAAAAAATCTGTAAAAAATACAAACACATGGCGGCGAAACAATACACTAAATCGCATACAGGATAAATCCAAGAAGAAACATGCCAAGACACATATTAATCAAACTATCAAAAATTAAATACAAAGGAAAAATATTAAATGCAGCAGGGAAAAAAAACAAATAACAAGCAAGTGAATCCCCATAAGGTTAACAGCTGATCTTTCAGCAGAAACTCTGCAAGCCAGAAGGGAGTGGCAGGACATATTTAAAGTGACGAAAGGGAAAAACCTACAACCAAGATTACTCTACCCAGCAAGAATCTCATTCAGATTTGATGGAGAAATTAAAACCTTTACAGACAAGCAAAAGCTAAGAAAATTCAGCACCACCAAACCAGCTTTACAACAAATGCTAAAGGAACTTCTCTAGGCAGGAAACACAAGAGAAGGAAAAGATCTAAAATAACAAACCCAAAACAATAAAGAAAATGGTAATAGTAACATATATATCAAAAACTACTTTAAATGTAAATGGATTAAATGCTCCAACCAAAAGACATAGACTGGGCTTCCCTGGTGGCCCAGTGGTTGAGAGTCCGCCTGCCGATGCAGGGGACACGGGTTTGTGCCCTGGTCTGGGAAGATCCCACATGCCATGGAGCGGCTAGGCCCGTGAGCCATGGCCATTGAGCCTGCGTGTCGGGAGCCTGTGCTCCACAACAGGAGAGGCCACAACAGTGAGAGGCCCGCATACCGCAAAAAAAACAAAAAAGATGTCACAAAGAAAGAAAACTACAGGCCAATATTGCTGATGAACATAGATGCAAAAATCCTCAAGAAAATGCTAGCAAAGAGAATCCAACAGCACTTTAAAAGGATCATACACCATGATTAAGTGGGGTTTATCACAGGAATTCAAGGATTCATCAATATACACAAATCAATCAATGTGATATACCATATTAACAAATGGAAGGAGAAAAACCATATGATCATCTCAGTAGATGCAGTAAAAGCTTTCAACAAAATTCAACACCCATTTATGATAAAAACCTCCAGAAGGTAGGCATAGAGGGAACTTACCTCAACATAATAAAGGCCATATATGACAAAACCAAGGAGCTCATGAAACTAAATAACAAAAAGCAAACAACCCACTCCAAAAATGGGCAGAAGACCTAAATAGACATTTCTCCAAAGAAGATGTACAGATTGCCAACAAACACATGAAAGAGTTCTCCACATCACTAATCATTAGAGAAATGCAAATCAAAACTACAATGAGGTATCACCTCACACCAGTCAGAATGCCCATCATCAAAAGGTTTACAAACAATAAATGCTGGGGATGGTGTAGAGAAAATGGAACCCTCTTGCACTGTTGGTGGGAATGTAAATTGATACAGCCACTATGGAGAACAGTATGGAGGTTCCTTAAAAAGCTAAAAATAGAACTACCACATAACTCAGCAATCCCACTACTGGGCATATACCCTGAGAAAACCATAATTCAAAAAGAGTCATGTACGAAAATGTTCACTGCAGCTCAATTTACAATAGCCAGGACATGGAAGCAACCTAAGTGTCCATCAACAGAAGAATGGATAGAGAAGATGTGGCACATATATACAATGGAATATTACTCAGCCATAAAAAGAAACGAAATCGAGTTATTTGTAGTGAGGTGGATGGTCCTAGAGTCTGTCATACAGAGTGAAGTAAGTCAGAAAGAGAAAAACAAATACCATATGCTAACACATATATATGGAATCTAAAAAAAAAAGATTCTGAAGAACGTAGGGGCAGGACAGGAATAAAGATGCAGACATAGAGAATGGACTTGAGGACACGGGGAGGGGGAAGGGTAAGCTGGGACGAATTGAGAGAGTGGCATGGACCTATATACACTACCAACTGAAAAATAGATAGTTTGTGGGAAGCAGCCGCATAGCACAGGGAGAGAAACTCGGTGCTTTGTGACCATCTAGTGCCGTGGGATAGGGAGGGTAGGAGGGAGACACAAGAAGGAAGAGATATGGGGGTATATGTATATGTATAGCTGATTCACTTTGTTATAAAGCAGAAACTAACACACCATTGTAAAGCAGTTATACTCCAATAAAGATGTTAAAAAAAAACAAACACCTGATCACGGTGTATGATCATTTTAATGTGCTGTTGGATTCTGTTTGCTAGTATTTTGTTAAGGATTTTTGCATCTATGTTCATCAGTGATACTGGCCTGTAGTTTTCTTTCTTTGTGACATCTTTGTCTGGTTTTGGTATCAGGGTGATGGTGGCCTCATAGGATGAGTTTGGGAGTGTTCCTCCCTCTGCTATATTTTGAAAGAGTTTGAGAAGGATAGGTGTTAGCTCTTCTCTAAATGTTTGATAGAAATCTCCTGTGAATCCATCTGGTCCTGAGCTTTTGTTTGTTGGAAGATTTTTAATCACAGTTTCAATTTCAGTGCTTGTGACTGGTCTGTTCATATTTTCTATTTCTTCCTGGTTCAGTCTCAGAAGGTTCTGCTTTTCTAAGTATTGTCCATTTCTTCCAGGTTGTCCATTTTATTGGCATATAGTTGCTTGTAGTAATCTCTCATGATCCTTTGTATTTCTGCAGTGTCAGTTGTTATTTCTTTTTCATTTCTAATTCTGTTGATTTGAGTCTTCTCCCTTTTTTTCTTGCTGAGTCTGGCTAATGGTTTATCAGTTTTGTTTATCTTCTCAAAGAACGTGCTTTTAGTTTTATTGATCTTTGCTATCGTTTCCTTCATTTCTTTTTCATTTATTTCTGATTTGATCTTTATGATTTCTTTTCTTCTGTTAGCTTTGGTTTATTTTTGTTTTTCTTTCTGCTTTAGGTGTAAGGTTAGGTTGTGTATTTGAGATGTTTCTTTTTTCTTGAAGTAGGATTTTATTGTTATAAACTTCCCTCTTAGAACTGCTTTTGCTGCATCCCATAGGTTTTGGGCTGTCTTGTTTTCATTGTCATTTGTCTCTAGGTACTTTGTGATTTCCTCTTAGATTTCTTCAGTGATCTCTTGGTTATTCAGTAGTGCATTTTTTCGCCTCCATGTGTTTGTATTTTTTACAGATTTTTTTCTTGTAATTGATACCTAGTCTCACAGCGTTATGGTCAGAAAAGATATTTGATACGATTTCAATTTTCTTAAATTTACCAAGGCTTGATTTGTGACCCAAGATATGATCTATCCTGGAGAATGTTCCATGAGCACTTGAGAAGAAAGTGTATTCTGTTGTTTTGGATGGAATATACTCTAAATATCAATTAAGTCCCAATTGTTTAATGTGTCATTTAAAGCTTGTGTTTCCTTATTTATATTCATGTTGGATGATCTGTCCATTGGTGAAAGTGGGGTGTTAAAGTCCCCTACTATGATTGTGTTACTGTCGATATCCCCGTTTATGGCTGTTAGCATTTGCCTTATGTATTGAGGTGCTCCTATGTTGGGTGCATAAATATTTACAATTGTTCTTTCTTCTTCTTGGACTGATCCTTTGATCATTATGTAGTGTCCTTCTTTGTGTCTTGTAATAGTCTTTATTTTAAAGTCTACTGTGTCTGATATGAGAATTGCTACTCCAGCTTTCTTTTGATTTCCATTTGCATGGAATATCTTTTTCCATCTCCTCACTTTCAGTCTGTATGTGTCTCTAGGTCTGAAGTGGGTCTCTTGTACCCAGCATATATACGGGTCTTGTTTTTGTATCCATTCATCCAGTCTTTGTCTTTTGGTTGGAGCATTTAATCCATTTACATTTATGGTAGTTGTCGATATGTATGTTCCTATTACCATTTTCTCAATTGTTTTGGGTTTGTTATTGTAGGCCTTTTCCTTCTCTTTTGCTTCCTGCCTAGAGAAGTTGTTGTAAAGTTTGTTGGGTTGTGCTGAATTCTCTTAGCTTTTGCTTGTCTGTAAAGGATTTAATTTCTCTGTCGAATCTGAATGAGATCCTTGCTGGGTAGAGTAAGTAATCTTGGTTGTACGTTTTTCCCTTTCATCACTTTAAATATGCCCTGCCATTGCCTTCTGGCTTGCAGAGTTTCTGCTGAAAGATCAGCTGTTAATCTTATGGGTATTCCCTTGTTTGTTATTTGTTGTTTTTCCCTTGCTGCTTTTAATATTTTTCCTTTGTGTTTAATTTTTGATAGTTTGATTAATATGTGTCTTAGTGTGTTTCTCCTTGGATTTATCCTGTATGCGACTCTCTGTGCTTCCTGGACCTGATTGACTTTTCTTTCCCATATTAGGGACGTTTTCGACTATAAACTCTTCAAATATTTTCTCAGTCCCTTTTTTTTCTCTGCTTCTTCTGGGACCCCTGTAATTTGTATGTTGGTACATTTAATGTTGTCCCAGAGGTCTCTGATGCTGTCCTCAATTCTTTTCATTCTTTTTTCTTTATTCTGCTCTGCAGTAGTTATTTCCACTGTTTTATCTTCCAGGTCACTTATTCATTCTTCTGCCTTAGTTATTCTGCTATTGATTCTTTCTAGATAATTTTAAATTTCATTTATTGTGTTGTTCTTCATTGTTTGTTTGCTCTTTAGTTCTTCTAGGTCCTTGTTAAACGTTTCTTATATTTTCTGCCTTCTATTTCCAAGATTTTGGATCATCTTTACTATCATTATTCTCAATTCTTTTTCAGGTAGACTGCCTATTTCCTCCTCATTTGTTTGGTCTGGTGGGTTTTTACCTTGCTCCTTCCTCTGCTGTGTAGTTCTCTTCCTTCTCATTTTGTTGAACTTACTGTGTTTGGGGTCTACTCTTCACAGTCTGCAGGTTCGTAGTTCCCGTTGTTTTTGGTGTCTGCACCCAGTGGGTAAGGTTGGTTCAGTGGGTTGTGTAGGCTTCCTGGTGGGGGGGACTAGTGCCTGTGTTCTGGTGGATGAGGCTGGATCTTGTCTTTCTGGTGGGCAGGACCACGCCTGGTGGTGTGTTTTGGGGTGTTTAGGAACTTGTTATGATTTTAGGCAGCCTCTGTGCTAATGGGTGGGGTTGTGTTCCTGTCTTGCTAGTTGTTTGGTATGGGGTGTCCAGCACTGTAGCTTGCTGGTTCTTGAGTGGAGCTGGGTCTTAGCATTGAGATGGAGATCTCTGAGAGGCCTCTCGCCATTTGATGTTACGTGCGGCAGGGAGGTGTGTGGTAGACCAATGTCCTGAACTCGGCTCTCCCACCTCAGGCCTGACACCTGGCTGGAGCACCAAGGCCCTGTCAGCCACACGGCTGCTAGTGTTGGTGGGTCTCCTACAGAGGCAAGTCATGGATGTGGCTCACTGTGGGGACAGGGTCGTTGGTGGTAGAGTTTCTGACCTTTCTGTTATTGCAGAAATTAAATGCTATTGAATTTTTTAGTTATATTGAACTATATGGGACTATCTATCTATTTCAGTAATTTTAGTGTATAGATCCTGACTTTGCCTTTTAGGGCTACAAATAATAACTTCCCTTAATGGGAAGCATTATATTATAGAAAAGCTGTTGTCAACGATGGTCCCGTGGCCACTAGCATGACCCTCAGCCGGGAACTTGTTAGAAATGCATTTATCTGGTCCTGCCACAGAAATGCTGAGTGAAATATTCTGTGGGGTGGGGTTTAGTAATCCATGTATTAAGAAGTCCTCCAGGTGATTCTGAAACTTGCTAATGTTTAAGAATCCCTACTTTATCTCTTTCATATCTCTTATGAAATAATGAGTGTTATCCTAGGATGATTTCTAGAATTGCTGTTAACTCCCCCAAACAAGGTTTGGTTTAAATAAATAAAAACAAAATCTCTCCTATTTTTTAAACGCTCTAGAAGAAGTCCACCAAATTCAGTTCAGGAGGCAGCGAGCTCATATTCTGATTGATCAAATAAAGGAACATGAGAAAGAGAATATTTTTTTTTTTTGCAACTTAATGAAGGTAGCCTTTTTCTGATTGTTATTAGCCCCATAGAGCAAAAGGAACTATAGGGAAAAACAAAAGCAACATCAACAAGAACAAATATGGTGGTGAAAATTTTCTTTTTCTTTCCTTCTTCTTTTTTGTAAATTAGGATTTATCATTTCTTTTTGTTGCTTTAAAGTTCAGAGAAAGCCTCTCCCAAGACTAATTCTAATTAAGATCATAAGTTACTACTGGAAGAATTCTGAGATTGGATCTAACACATTCTTATTACTCTACAGATGAGGAAACTGAGTTTTAAGGTGGACCAGTTAGCCACCCATGTGGGATTTATGGTCAAATGCATCCATTACAGCAGATTCTGGACCCTAAAACAGTCTGTGGATTCCTGATTCTTCATGCTTTTTTGTCCATATCAGGCTGTCTTTCTCTTCTTGCTCTGGAACTATTCTTGTTACCATGGAAGCTACAGAAATAGAGGAGCATGGTGCACACTCTCAGATTTGGAGCAGTTCATGGTTTTGAGTGTGGCCTGGCACATCATGGTGCAAATGTAAAATTCCAGAAAGTAAATGTGTGGGCAATCCAAAGGACACAGAGTTCACCGGTCTGTTTATTTACTCATATGCTCCTTCACTCATTGATTTTTCTCTGCTCAACAATTTATTTAATAGGCATTTTCTTAGAACCTATATGTGCTCAATTCTGAATGGTAACTGGGGAATACTGGGTGGTCTATACAGTTGGATGTTATTTCCATAAAGGTAAGGACTGGATTTTATACACATTATAAACCTGACCGTGATTATGCACTGTCTTACAAATGTTAAATTAATATTTATTGATGGATTATTGCAGAAAGGACAATCAAGAAGGATAGTTTATAGTAAGCACCCACTCCCCAGCTAAGAATGGAAAGGCAGGAAGAGCACTCATAACCCAGAGAAGAGAGAGTCAGTAGAGGCCTCAGGACTAGAAAGCAGTATGGCTGAGGTGGGTTTGAACTGAGTAAGGGAATAAAGGAAGTGACTTCTAGACTGAAGAGCATGGATACAAGCTTCCAGTTTGGAAGTACCAATGGAGCATTTGCGAGACATCAGTCTAACATTGTAACTTGGGCTCCTTGAATATCTTTGAACTATAGCACCTAAAAATAATTACACATCTGGATTTTTTTTGAGATTAACAGAGAAGTGGCATGAAAATTTAAGGTAATAGGTGGTGGAAGTTTTCGAGTGGGAAGGGGACTACTAAGATATTTGCCAAGGCTCCTCTTTGCCAGACACTTGGCTTTCTGATTTTCATTGCTATACACTGTGTTTATCTATAAAACAGTTATCAGCAGTCATTTACTGAGCAACTGTAATGAACAGGAAAGGATGTGCTTAGGAGAAGAAATAGGGCAAATGTAAAAACTGTTGACTAAATTAGCTTCCACGCTTCACCCCTCTGACAGTACCCATATCTGTTTCCAGATGATCTACTCTAATTAGATGCGTATTGCTAGATTTTGAATGGCAAATTAAAATGTTCATGGGACCAGGCAGGTAAAACAAGTGACTGAAGCAGATGTAGGTGCATATGCTGACACTGAAAAGCTGGAGAAGGTTTGCCTGTACAAAAAAGGCAGCTGCTATAGAGACCCATAATGAAATGTCAGCCCCGCTGCCGTATATTCTGAATTTTTCAAGAGAGGCTAGGCATATAGATTCTATTTAAAATCACTCAGTTTTAAAATATTGTCTCCAACTTATAACTAATTGTATCAGCTCCACAAAGCACAATAGCAACCCTCATTTTGACCTGGACTTCAGTTTGTAAACTTGAAGTTAGATGAATCTCAGACTTCCAGGAAGTAGTCTTTGGAAGAATAGTTCTTGGACATTTGGTCTGGAACTCTGTGATCTTTCTTAGCCTCTGGCTTCCTAAGAGCTCTTGTGTCTGCTTGATACTGTACAAAGTCTGATTTGCAAAATTAATGTCTAGTGAGCCTCCTGTTAAGGAATTTGATTTGGCATATGTTTCCTTCCAAACTTCAAATTGTGTTTCCAGCCAGACAATGTAATAATCGTACCCAAGATGTCCCCAAATGCTGCTAAAAATCATGAGGATCCACTGAGGTTTGAATACAAATGTTAAGTCTATTGTTATGGATTGAAAGTATTCACCATCTCCCATCCAGACAATAAAAGGAACAAATTATGCATTTTGAAAGTGCCTGCACAGTCCTGCGTTGTAGCATCAGCTGGATGAGACCTCATACAGTGGGGCTTTCTGCAGCTTCCAGAACCTGTGTGAAAATCACAGAATAAAACCTGTATGTTTATTATTTCTTTGTGAGTTCAGTTTAGACTAATAAAGACAATGGTCTTCTGCATTATGAAATACCATTTGTGGCAGTTTCTCTAGAGTGTGTTTCTGGAATGTTTTGGACCATGATCAAACATGAAATACTTTTTTCCTTGCTGCCTAGTACACACACAGAAACACACAGACAGAAACACACACACAGAAGCACACACACTCACATACAAAACTTCAAGAAGCAATTTTTACTTTTACTCCATAAAATGCACTGTCATATATTTTTTTATCTTTTCATTTTTCTTCTAGACTAACCAAGTGTAAGCTATTCCATTCTATTGCATTAATAAGTCATTAAAAAGATGTTACAATCCACTAATGAGTTGCAACCCACAGTTTCCAAATAATTGTTCTAAAATATGTTATTTTTTATAGTGATTCTTAATTGACTTGATTGCTCAAGGTCAATGGATAAGTCCTTAAAAATAAAACCAGAGGAAAAGAAAGAGTAAGACAGAAAGAGAGGGAGACAGAGAGAGACGGAAGGAAAAAACAATTCCAGTGGATGGTCCCAATTCTTTAGTTAGTTCTTTCATTTATCATTCTAATACCAACCATTAATTGAGCACTAATTAAGCATTACTTAAGTCCCAGTTGAGATTGGGATTAGAATGAAGTGAGTAAGTGAGTGAGGCACCTAAGGTGAATGTTTAAGGAAGCACTCATATTATTTTAAATCGTCCAAAGGATAAGTCTTAATCAGGCCAATGTACAAATAGACCTGGGACTTTAAAAATGGGCAGGAATCAGGATAAAAAAGGGAAGTACATTTCTTTAAAAGGATATGGTATAAGTCATTTCAGGGCATTAGAATAAGTGTAGGGTATTTAGGAGATTTGGTCTGGAATAAGAAGACCCTATCTGGTCCTTGAAAATCTTGAAAGTATAAATTATACTATGCTTCACTTCCTTTTTTGTGAGATTTGCTGTAACTAGATCAGTCTTGGATAATACTGACGGTTTTGTTGTTGGTGGTGATGACAAACACAGTAGTATTTACAGTGCCAGGCACTAGACTAAACAATTTACATGCGTTAGGTCATTCAATAGCTTGTATCTTGGCTCTTCCTTCTCTAAGTGGTTGGATTATTCTTCGCTCACAAGCAGATAACTTTCCTCCCACTTGGTCCTAGATTCTCCTAAGACTTCCTTCTCTGTAGCTCTCTGCTAAGTGCTCGGTGAGGGCTGGTTGATGGGGTCAGAGTGAGTGGTGCTGGGATTGTGCTTCCTCTCTTTATTTTCATGGACCAGCCATCACCTTCCAGGCTTTGTATAGGACCTTGTAGGGAAGTAAAAAGATGTCAAAAATATTTCTGGATAAGTAGTGTGGATTATCTCTGTATATTAAAATGTAATCCAGCCATCATTCCTCACTTCTCATCTTACTTGAGTTGTGGTTTATCAAACACTTTCTTCATGTTGCGTCCAGGATGACTTAGTCTCCTGCTTCTCCTCTTATCTTTCTACTTCTACCTATTCCTTCTCAGTTGTTTTTTTTTTTTTTTGGTTTGTTTTCTTTTCTTTCTCTGCCCTCCCCCACCCCCTCCCCGGCTTGTTTCTTCTTATCTCTCTGACCTCTAAGTGTTAGAGAGCCCTGAGCTCAGTTCATGGACTTCTATTGTTTTACTTCCTAGGGGACATTATCTAGTTTCATTAATTTAAATATCATCTTCATGCTGATGATTCACAAATTTGCATCTTCAGCTCAGAGTTTTCCTCTGAATTCAAGGTCTATATAGACCTCTGTCTACTTGACATCTACACTAAGATGTCCAAAGGTCGTTGTGCAGAAAAGAGGCCTGACAATGGAGTTAACACAGCAAGGCTGAGACTGCTGTCCTTAGAAAAGTTTGTTTGTAAGGTTAGCTGTTGGCTGGCATCTGGGAACTTGACCCTCAGAATGAGTGTTCCCAATCAACAGTTAACCAATAAGAATGGCTCACTGTGTCTAAACTGTGCAAACAGTGTGGCTTATGCTGAACACGTGCTTTCCTTCTGGAAGTCTGGGACTTTGGTGAATGCTAGGCAGAGGATGCCTACATGACCAGTCTCTGATAAAAATGTTGGGCACCAAGTCTCTAATGAGCTTTCCTCATACACATATTTTGCATGTGTTCCCACAGCTTGTTGCTGTAGGAATTGAGCCTGTCCTCTGTTTCCACTGGGAGAGGACTCTTGCAAATGTGTGCCTGGTTTCTCCAAACTTCATTCTGTGTGTCTTTTCCTTTTGCTGAATTTGCTTTGTACCCTTTTGCTGTAATAAATCCTAACTTTGTGTACGACTATATTCTACATTCAGTTAGCTCTTCCCTTGAATATTTGAAGCTAGGGATGGTTTTGGGGATTCCTTACACAGCCATCCAAAGTTAGATGTGCAAAATTGAGCTTTTGATATTCTTATCAATCAAATAAAAACAAACAAATAATTAAACAAGCAAATAAAAATGATTCCTCCTGTGCCTACTTTTATAGTCTTCCCTATCTCCGTTAATGGTAATTCCATTCTTCCAAATTACCCAGGCCAAAATTCTTAGCATCCTCTTTGCCATCTCTCTTTCTATCACAGTCCACACTTGATCCATTAGCCTGTCCTGTAGCCCCTAAGTTCTAAATGTAACTAGAATTCAACCAGTTTTCCCCAACCTTACTGGTACCATATGGTCCATGCCACCACCTAACCCCTCCTTTGAACTGATCACGTAAGTTATTCTCAACAGTATAGTTAAAACAGTCAGAAAACCCTGTTAAAAGTGTGAATTAAGTTATAGAAATCTTCTGCTCCTGAGCCTCCAACAGTTTCTCATTACACTTCTGAGTAAAAGCCGAAGTCCTCACTATGTTCTGTCTGATCTAAATCACTTTACCTCTCCACCTCTGCATGCACTCAGATGCTGTCTCCACTGTCAGACCTCTAAAGCCTTGTCCCTCTACAACCAGAAGGCGCTGCCCTGAGGCTCTTTGAGGCTCTTTAATTATTGTTCCCTCTGCCTGAAATGTTCTCCCCCTAATATTCACACGATCAGCTCCGCTATTCAAATGTCATATTCTCAGTGAAGACTACTCTGCCTATTCTATCCAAAATTTTACCCTCACCCAGCAGTTTATATTTTGCTTCCTGCTTTTTATTTACTTTGCTATTTTTAACTTCTAATATATTATTTCGGACTGAATTGTGTCTCTCCAAAACTCTTATGCTGAAGACCTAATTCCCAACATGAATGTATTTGGAGAAAGGCCTTTAAAGAGGTCATTAAGGTTAAATGAGGTCATAAAAGTGGGGCCCTAATCCAGAGCAACATGGCTGGTGTCCTTATGAGAATCAAGGAAGAGACACCAGAGAGGCAGGCACACACATAGAGAGCAGGCATGTGAGCAAATAGCAGGAAGAACAGCCGTCTGAAAGCCAGGAAGAGAGATGTCAGGAGAAACCAAATATGCAGACATCTTGATCTTGGACTTCCAGCCTCCAGAATTGTGAGAAAATACAGTTCTATGATTTTTTTGATGCAGCCTTAGCACACTAATATATATATATGCTAGTTATTTTAGTTATTTATTTTGAATACTGCTTGTATCCCTCATTAGAATGTAAGTTTCATTTGGGAAGGAATTTTTATCTGTTTTATTCACCCCTGGAATTCTCAGTACCTATAAGGAGCCTGAACCAGGAGAGGGGTCAATTAATATTTGTTGAATGAATGAATAAATTGTGAGAAACCAATCTTGATCTACACAGCTGTTCTTTTCATCTCTGCATTGTTGTGGTAGATTGACTGAAAAAATGGTTTGAATTCTTTACCCCTTCTTGTATATGCCCTTTGCAATGTGATTTTGCAGGTCTTCGTTATCAAGAAGTCACATCTGATTCCTCATTTGTTGAATCTGGATTGACTTTTTGACTTGTGTTAGTCAATAAAATATGTGCAAACGTCAGTGTGCTAGCTCTGAACCTAGACCTCCAGGGACCTAATCTGCTTCCATTCCCTTTTTTAGAACAATCTTTGTCATGAAAGCAAGCCCAAGCTATCTTATTGGAGGACAAATGACTATGTGGAAGAGAGACAATCATCCTACCTGAGAACATTCTAGACTAGCCAGTCTCCAGCTGACCACAGACATACAAACAAGACTAGGTTAGTTTGGCCAAACTCAGCCAAGATCAGCAGAGCTTCTCAGCTAACCCATAGATTAGTGGACAACATACATGTTTTTTATTTTATGCTAGCAAGGATTTAAGGTTTTCGTTATTGTAGTATTACAGTGGCAATAGATAATTATGTATCTGATAGTGACCCCAGCAAGTATTTTGTGTGTCAGAGATGTCTTTTGTCTTTGAAAGATATCTCAGCTTAAAAGAAAGTTCATGGGCTCTAGAATCAAATCGAATTCGGTTCAAATCCCAGATCCATCATTCATGGTTAACCTAGGGCAATTTACTTAACCTTTTGATCTTCTCCTTATAATTTGTGAATTAAAGATAGGAATAGCTGCTATTCATTTACTCCTCACAGAGTTTTTGTGAGGAGTAAATGAAAAACTCACTTGTCAGACACCTGGCATAACTACTGCTGTTGATCTAAAAAACATCACCAACTTCCCCTAATAACTACTTGAGGCCGATCATCTATACATTAATCTAATGCTTATAGAAACGATTTATAATTTTTCTTATTAGACCCATCGGCCTGGTATACTTGCTATTGACTGTTCAAAACTGTGCTTCCTTTTAGCCATCCTAACTGGCATCTCTAAACTTCAAGGGACTACCTTACAGATTTAATGACCTGGTTCATTTTTATTTCATTTGTACCCTTCATGATCTTATTGACTTAGGCCAAATACTTTCTTAATTTTCTATTTCTGAACTAAAGAGGCTAATTTCCAAACGTCAGCATAGCGAAAACTGGACACTTCTGATTTAGTACCTTATACCTAGAAATTGAGATATTCCCAACAGTTGTTGGTTACCTTTGATAAGTCCAAGTGAAATATGGGCTTTTCAGTGCAAGGACAGAGGCCCTTGAAATGTCCATTCAAAGTCCCACAAATCTGCCTGTGAATACTTAGGCTGCTATTTTTGAATATTTATTCTTTTATTTTATGCAGCCTCTTCAATAAAATTTAGAGAAACAGGTTAAATTTGATGCAATGTCTTGGGCATTAGATTTAGAAAAATACATGCTAAAGAGAGACAGCTTTTTTTTCTTTTTTAATTTTTACTTTATTTTTTAACAAGAAGTTAGCTTAAGCACTACTTTTAGGTGACAGCATTCTATAAAATTTTTAATTACTCTATATTGATGAAACACTTTAGCTGGATTTGTACATCTGGTCAGAAATTATGAGTTGTAAATCAAAATCTGACTTTTCCTTTGATCCCATTTTAGCTTTCTTTTTCTCCTCTGGGTCAGAGGATGGATAAAAAATGATGATAACATCTAATAAAATTTTGGAAACTAAAATCCATTTGATTGGTAATGATTTCTCTTGTACAAAAACTAAAATACAATTTTGTTGAAATGCATGAACAGGGATTCATTGATACTTGTTTTTTCAAGAATAAAATTGATTTTTCCGTATTAACTGTCTTTTCAATAAACCATCACTCTTCTAGTCAAGTCATTTAAATAATTCGATCTCAGATGGCTTTTAATCTAAATTATAAACTGTCATTTTAGAAGGAAAACTGGAAAAAAACTAAGATTTCTTGTTTGAAAACAGGAACTTGATTTCTCTTTTACACTTTCCTTGTAGAATGTAAAGTTAGGGTCCTAAGGCAGCTTCCATATTTCTGCAGTGTTATTTATTACACGTGCTCTCAGATAAATCTGAGCGTGCACCTGTAAAACCCTCTAGTTTTGTGTAACTAGAACATTCAGTATTTGGAATACAACACCAGGTTTTATTGTGGCAACAAGGACACTGCAATGATTTGAATCTCTAACTGTCCAGGCCAAGTGGACAATTGAGAAGAGAAATTGATTGGTTGATGCATACAGAAAGCCATTTTGTGTGATGATATTTGGTGCCTGGATTGCATGGCAGTTTACATTATTTCTGTCTTCAGGGTCTAGATTTTATAGGCTACTGCTTTCAAGTAAACTGAAGCTGGGAATACATTAGCTAGCATCATGAAGGCTTATGTTTTACTAAATATAAGCACCATCCAGAGATGTACAACACAGCTAAAACTTGAATCTATCCTTCCAAGCTTCCTCCTTTCATAGGTGGAGTGAGTAGCTATTGGGTTGCACCCTGCTGACCTGCCGGCCCTGTGCCGGCCCAGCCTCAAGACCTAAGAAAGAACCCAGAGTCCGCAACAGAGACATCAGTGGTTTAATGGATGGGGGAGCTTACCTATCTGAAGCAAGGTCCTGGAGCAACACTCCACCATGTGTGACAGATGACAGGCAGGACATAGTATTGATAGCAGTCTTCACTCCCGGGGGAGAGGGAGGTTACCAGTTACAAAGGGAGTTGACATTAAGTTGGCTCATGGGTTACCAGGGAAACCAGCAGAGGGGCACACCCTTTGACGGACTAACATAGTAGATAGTTCTGTTCTAAAGATTAGCGCAATCACTAATTGGGGCTGGAGGCAATATGTAGGTATTTACTGATTAGGCTCTATGATTAAGAGGGAAGTTCAGTCAGATGAGTAGGGTGTGTACAGAAAACAAGGGAGCAACCACCTTGAGTGGCCTGACCATACAGTAGCCTACGCTTAGACAACTACACACTAAAATTAGCGCCAGATCCCAGGTATTCTTCTTCCTCAGTCTGGTGCTTTGTCCTCTATATGAAAGGAAAGTGCTGCCTTGCTGGCAGGTAGTTAGAACATCGGGGTGCTTCTGAGCGGAGGAGTACGTGTGTATGGTTGGGAGGAGAGACTCTAGGCCTCCTCTGCTCCCCCCCAACCCGCCATTTCTGCTCTGGGGATGTATGTTTAAAGAGAACACCAAAGGCAGACCTGATCAATAGAATGGAGAGCTAAAAGTTCTGTAGAGCTTTGGCAACCCAAGGGAGCTACAAAAAGAGGAGGGCTTGCAAGCTAACGCAAATTTTATTTTATGGCTATCGTCTTTCCTCACAGCAGTCACAGGCTTTTTTCTAGCACATCCACTAATCCCACATATTTACAGCATAACTGTAAAGCCCCAAGTGTATCTATAACTACACCCCAGTTACTCCCAAGCTGCTATTTTCTATGGCAGAATGTTGCCAATTGATCTGAACTTGTCTAACCTTCAGCAAGTACCAATCCCAGAGTCAGTTAAAAATACTGGGGTCTATTGCTAATTAGTAGAGCTCAGTTTAGGTGTGTGTAGCAAATGAGCAGTGAACAAAGGGGATTATCCAAAAAATCCTGATTATTTTTATCAGCGAGGGGAAACAGATGGCTTGAGTTGGGGGACACAGTGGAAAAAAACCCAGTCCTCGAGATCAGAAATTGCTATTATTTAAATATTTAAAAAATCTTCATGACAATGACACGCACACTTAGTAAAAATGAAAAAAAGTTCAAATGAGTATACAATTATATAATAAAAATAAATCTTCCTTTAACCCCACATTCCAGAGGTAACTATCATCTAATTTCTTGGACATCTTCACCAAATTTGCCCTGCATGCTCATGTATCTACCTACCTGTCTACCTACCTACCTACCTACCTATCTCTTTATCTATTCATCTTTCTGTTTATATGTGGTAAACTTACTATTCTCATGTTTCTGCACCTCAGCTCAGTGCCTGGCATGTAGGAACCAGTCAACGATTTTATCCATTACTGTTACTCGTGGATTTTAGCTATGTCTCTCTTTGAATATTCCTTTTTTCTATCCTAAGACAGCAGTTAGGTCTGCACTGTGTCACTTTTCTCGCAGTCACCTGCCCACCACTGCTGACAATCACAGCATCTGACCCTTTATCAGAGTGAACCATGACATGATCTAAGGCAGAGGTCTCAACCTTGACTGTGCTTTAGAATCCTCTGGGGAACATTTAAAAACTATTGATGCCTGAGCCTTGACCCAGACTAATTCAATTAGAATCTCTGAGGGTAGATCCCAAGCATGGCTGGACTTTTAAAGCTCCTCAGCTGATGACAACGTGCAGAGTTGAGAACACTGGTCCAGAGTTTCAGCTTGTCAGGACCAGTTTGGATCCCAATTCTATTAGTGTTTTAGCTCTTGTTCCTAGTTTTGTATTATGTATTAATTTGAAAAGCATGCCTCCTGATTTCTTCATTCTTGTCACTGGCAGAAAATCTCACTGCTAATTTGTCCTTGTTTTGTTTGCTTATTTTGTAGGAAATTAAGCTTTTTCTGTCTCTAAAATCAAATACAGAAAAGTTCCTGGTCAATTGAAGGTTTGGGGGTTTATTTCATTCTGTACAACTGAGGTTTTATATATTAAGAAAATCACATGACCCCAAATGATTAATGAGCTTCTGTGGCTGTAACATGTGTTTTGCTTACATTGATTCCTCTTGATCTCTCTTGTTGGAAATTTCGAGGCTATATATACCTGCATGGGGATCACCCAGCCATGATAACCAAATTAATAAAATCTTCACCAGGGCTTCAGCTCATTGATCATTTTCTAGGACTAATGGATTTACCTGCAGCCCATATTGTCTATGTTACATCAGGCAGGTTTTCCATGGGCATAGCTATTTAAAGCGAGTTAAGAATATTTAGTACATATTTTTTTAAGAAAGAGAAAGTGTTTTGGCAAAGCAGTTACTGGTGAAGAGCCATGTAGAAGTTTTAAAGACATCATATCACCTCTGTCTCTGATGTCATGGAACAAGTCCTGAGATTATAATAGAGCAAGGTCCTACTTTTATAAAATGCTGTTTCTAAAGAGCTACCATTTTGGCAGCATAAAAGTGAATGTTTAAAAAAGATATTTGAAGTCAGATTGGTGAGTGGGTAAGGGTGACAATTATTCTTAATTTTGGAGGAGCTATTCAAACTCCTGTCCACACAGTGCCATGTGTTCTTTTGGATAAATTGGAAAGGATGATAAGTGTGGCAGAGGATAACCGAGACCTGAAAATGGATGAAGTGGCTGGGTGCTGTGTGCTACCAATAGCCGGGATTATTTTTTTTTTTCAAAAAACACTGATTCACAGGATTTCCTTGGGCATCCCAGTTTTTTCCCCTTATTTCATTACCCTCAAATGATTTGCGATTCAAAGGGGCAGTTTTTTTTGTTGGAGAAACTTGACCCTATCTAACCATCATAGCATTTTTATAAGAAATATTTTGTGAAGTCCTCTTTACTATCCTGAAATATAGATATAAATGTGTGTATATAATAACCTAACCACACACTAATTAAAAGTATCATTATAATGTCTTAACTGTAATATAAAAATAATGAAAGAAAAAGGATTTCCGATGCAATAATATATATCCCAATCTATAAATACTCAGATATGCACAGGAATAAACACTAGGACATGTAATGAATAGTCATTTCTATAGTCATTTTTTCTTTTCTTTTTTAAAAAATTTAAGTATAATTGATCTACAGCATTATGTTAGTTTCACGTGCATATCACAGTGATTCAATATTTTGTACATTACAAAATGATCACCATAAGTCTAGTTGCCATCTGTCATCATACAAAATTATTACAATATCATTGACTATATTCCCCACGTTGTACATTTCATCCCTGTGACTCAGTTGTTTCGAAACTGGAGGTTTGTACTTCTTAAACTTCCTCACATATTTCACTCATCTCCCAACCTCTTTCCGCTCTAGCAACCACCTGTTCATTCTCTTTATCTCTGACTCTATTTCTGTTTTCTTATGTTTGTTCATTTGTTTTTTAGATTTCACGTGTAAGTGAAATCATATGGTATTTGTCTTTCTCTGCCTAACTTATTTCACTTAGCATAATACCCTCTAGGTCCATCCATATTGTCACAAATGGCAAGATTTCATTATTCTTCATGTCTGAGTAATATTCCATAGGTACATACAGAAAATTATATATTCTTTTGCAATTCTTTATCCATTCATCTATCCATGGGCACTTGCTTACGTATGTTGGCCTTTGTAAATAGTGCTGCAATAAACATAGGGGTGTGTATATCTTTTCAAATTAGTATTTTTATTTTCTTCAGAAAAATGTCCAGAAGTGGAATTGCTAGATCTTATGGTAGTTCTATTTTCAATTAAAAAAAAAATTTATATATTTTTTATTTTTAATTTTTTTAACATCTTTATTGGAGTATAATTGCTTTACAATGGTGTGTTAGTTTCTGCTTTATAACAAAGTGAATCAGTTATACCTATACATATGTTCTCATATCTCTTCCCTCTTGCATCTCCCTCCCTCCCACCCTCCCTATCCCACTCCTCTAGGTGGTCACAAAGCACCGAGCTGATCTCCCTGTGCTATGCGGCTGCTTCCCACTAACTATTTTACGTTTGGTAGTGTATATATGTCCATGCTACTCTGTCACTTTGTCACAGCTTACCCTTCCCCCTCCCCATATCCTCAAGTCCATTCTCTAGTAGGTCTGTGTCTTTATTCCCGTCTTACCCCTAGGTTCTTCATGACCTTTTTTTTTTCTTCTTAGATTCCATATATATGTGTTAGCATACGGTATTTGTTTTTCTCTTTCTGACTTACTTAACTCTGTATGACAGACTCTAGGTCCATCCACCTCACTACAAATAACTCAATTTTGTTTCTTTTTATGGCTGAGTAATATTCCATTGTATATATGTGCCACATCTTTATCCATTCATCCAGTGATGGACACTTAGGTTGCTTCCATCTCCTGGCTATTTTTTTTTTTTTTTTTTGCAGTACGCGGGCCTCTCACTGTTGTGGCCTCTCCCGTTGCGGAGCACAGGCTCCGGACGCGCAGGCTCAGCGGCCATGGCTCACGGGCCGAGACGCTCCACAGCATGTGGGATCTTCCCGGACCGGGGCACGAACCCTCGTCCCCTGCATCGGCAGGCGGACTCTGAACCACTGCGCCACCAGGGAAGGCCCCATCTCCTGGCTATTGTAAATAGAGCTGCAATGAACATTTTGGTACATGACTCTTTGAATTATGGTTTTCTCAGGGTATATGCCCAGTAGTGGGATTGTTGGGTCATATGGTAGTTCTATTTGTAGTTTTTTAAGGAACGTCCATACTGTTCTCCATAGTGGCTGTATCAGTTTACATTTCCACCAGCAGTACAAGAGTGTTCCCTTTCTCCACACCCTCCCCAGCATTTATTGTTTCTAGATTTTTTGTTGATGGCCATTCTGACCAGTGTGAGATGATATCTCATTGTAGTTTTTTTTTTTTTTTTTTTTTTTGCGGTACGCAGGCCTCTCACTGCTGTGGCCTCTCCCGTTGTGGATCACAGGCTCTGGACGCGCAGGCTCAGCGGCCATGGCTCATGGGCCTAGCTGCTCCGCCGCATGTGGGATCTTCCCGGACCGGCGCACGAACCCGTGTCCCCTGCATCGGCAGGCGGACTCTCAACCACTGCGCCACCAGGGAAGCCCTTCATTGTAGTTTTGATTTGCATTTCTCTAATGATTAATGATGTTGAGCATTCTTTCATGTGTTTGTTGGCAATCTGTATATCTTCTTTGGAGAAATGTCTATGTAGGTCTTCTGGCCATTTTTGGATTAGGTTGTTTGTTTTTTTGTTATTGAGCTGCATGAGCTGCTTGTAAATTTTGGAGACTTCCATAATGTTTTCCATAGTGACTATGCCAATTTACATTCCCACCAATTTCTCCACACCCTATTCAACACTTGTTATCTGTTATATTTTTGATGATAGCCGTTCTGACAGGTGTGAGGTGATATCTCATTGTGGTTTTGATTTGCATTTCTCTGATGATTAGTGTTTTGAGCATCTTTTCATGTGTCTGTTGGCCATCTATATGTGTTTCCTTCTCTGTGCAAAACCTTCTTAGCTTGATGTAGTCCCATTTGCTTATTTTTGCTTTTATTGTCCTTGCCTGAGGAGACATATCCAGAAAACTATTGCTAAGAATGATGTCAAATAGTGTACTGCCTGTTTTCTTCTCGGAGTTTTATGGTTTCAGGTCTTACACATATGTCTTTAATCCACTTTGAGTTTATTTTTGTGTATGGTGTGAGATAGCAGTCCAGTTTTATTCTTTTGCATGTAGCTGTCCAGTTTTTTTGACACCATTTATTGAAGAGGCTGTCTTTTCCCCATTATATATTCTTACTTCATTTGTTATAGATTAGTTGACCATATATATATAAGGCTCTGTTCAGTTCTATTAACCTATATGTCTGTTTTTGTGCCAGTACCATACTGTTTTGATAAATGCAGCTTTGTAGTATGTTTGAAATCAGGGAGCATAATGCTTCCAGTGTTGTTCTTTCTCAAAATTGTTTTGGCAGTTTGGGGTGTTTTGTGTTTCCATATAAATTTTGGAATTATTTTTTCTAGTTTTGTGAAAAATGCCTTTGGTATTTTGATACAAATTGCATTCAATCTGTAGATTGTCTTGGGGAGTGTGGTCATTATAGAAATATTAATTATTCCAGTCCATGAGCACAGTACAGTAAGTCCCCTACATGTGAACGAGTTCCATTCTAAGAGTGCGTTTGTAAGTCCAATGCATTTGTAAGCCCAACTTGTTTGTAAGTCCAACGAAGTTAGCCTAGGTACCCAACTAACACAATCGACTATATGGTACTGTACTATAGTAGGTTTATAATGCTTTTCACACAAATAATACATAAAAAACAAACACCAAAAATAAAACATTTTTAATCTTACAGTACAGTACCTTGAAAAATACAGTAGTACAGTACAACAGCTGGCATACAGGGGCTGGCATTGAGTGAACAGGCAAGAAGAGTTACTGGCCAGAGGAGGGAGAGGAGGTGGGAGATGGTAGAGCTGAAGGATCATCAGCAATATGAAATGGAGGGCAACTTCAATTTCACTCATGTCTGACGTTGATGGCACAGGTTCTGGTTCCTTGCTGGATTCAATTCTATCTACCCTTTTGAAAAAACAATCCAGTGATGTCTGGGTAGTAGGTCTTTTTTTCTCATCATAGATGACACGGTAGCACTGGATTGCTGCAATCTTCATGTACCATTCTACTTTCGGGTCCTGTGCCTCAAAAACTAACAGGGCCTCCTCAAATAAAGAAAATCCCCTTGCCATTTCCTGCATTGTAAATCTCTTCAGTTCTTCAGTTACTTCTTCTTACTCTTGTCTCTCTTTGTCCTTTCTCTCTGCCTCCAATTCCATCAGGTCTTCATTAGTAAGCTCCTTGTGTTGCACAGTAAGGAGTTGGATGAAATCCTCCTCTTGAGGAGCTTCTCGCTGAGGGTCACTAAGTTGCTGTAGAACTCTTTGGACTCCTCATCCACCTTCTCAAATCCACGAAAATAGTGAACAAACTGTGTGTAAAGGTTCTACCATCTTTTTTGCCTTGCTGCACTCTGTCAATTATTTTCACTTTTGTTTCCATTGTTATCTCTTGGCACTTCTTAGCAGGAGCAGCCACATCACCGCTGCATTTACTCTTGCTTCTGGACATCTTGGGCTTGAAATAAAGATACTGTACTACTGTACTGTATACAGTACTGTACAGTCAAGTACACAAAAGCACAACCACTTGTAGAGGATGCGTGCATGTGACAATGTATGCCTGACACATGAACTTACATGATTGGACATGCGAATGCACATTTGCATCTTTGAAAGTTCGCAACTTGAAGGTTCATATGTAGGACACTTTCTGTATATCTTTTTCCATTTATTTGTGTCATATTTAATTTATTTCAGTAATGTCTTATAGTTTTCTGAGTACAAGTGTTTTACCTTCTTGGTTAGATTTTTCTGAGGTATTTTATTCTTTTTCATGCACTTTTAAGTGGGATTGTCTTCTTAATTTCTCTTTCTAACAGTTCATTGTTAGTGTGAAGCAATATAACAGATTTCTGTATATTAATTTTGCATCCTGCAACTTTACTGAATTCATTTATTAGTTCTAACAGTTTTGGTGGTGTCCTTAGGATTTTCTATGTATAATATCATGTCATCTGCGAACAGTCACAGTTTTACTTCTTCCTTTGGATTTGGATTCCTCTTATTTCTTTTTCATGTCCGATTGCTGTGGCTTGGACTTCTAATACTGTGTTAAATAAAAGTGGTGAGAGTGGGCATCCTTGTCTTGGTCCTGATCTTAGGGGAAATGCTTTCATCTTTTCACTGTTGAGCATGATGTCAGCTGTGAGCTTGTCATATACACCCTTTATTATCTTGAGATATGTTCTTTGTATACCTACTTCGTTGAGAGTTTTTGTTATAAATGAATGTTGAATTTTGTCAAAAGTATTTTCTACATTTGTTGAGTTGATCATATGATTTTTATTCTTAAGTTTGTTAATGTGGTGTCACATTGATTGATTTGTGGATATTGAACTATCCTTGCATCTGTGGGATAAATTCCACTTGATCATGATATATGATCCTTTTAATGTAATGTTGGATTTGATTTGCTAATATTTTGTTGAGGAGTTTTGCACCTACATTCATCAGTGTTACTGGCCTGCAATTTTCTTTTTTGTGATCTTGTTGTCTGATTTTGGTATCAGGGACATGATGGTCTAGTAGAATGAGTTCAGAAGCGTTCTTTCCTCTTTAATTTTTTGGAATAATTTGAGAAGATTAAGTGTTAACTCTTCTTTAATTGTTCTGTAGAATTTATCATTTATTCATAGACAGCTGTGAACCTGTCTTCGTCCTGGACTTTTGTTTGATGGAAGTTTTTATTATTACTATTATTATTATTACTGATTCAATTTCATTACTGGTAATTGGTCTGTTCATATTTTGTATTTCTTTCTGATTTAGTATTGGGAGATTGTACATTTCTAGGAGTTTGTCCATTCCTTCTAGGTTGTTCATTTTATTATAATTGTTTGTAGTAATTTCTTACGATCATTTGTATTTCTGTGGTGTCAGATGTAACTTTCCTCTTTCATTTCTGAATTTACTGATTTGGGCCCTCTCTTCTTTTCTTGATGAATCTGGCTAAAGTTTTATCAATTTTGTTTATCTTTTCAAAGAACCAGTTCTTAGTTTCAATGATCTTTTCTACTGTTATTTTTTTTTCAGTCTGTATTTCATTTATTTCTGCTCTGATCTTTATTATTTCTTTCCTTCTGCTAACTTGGGTTTTGGTTGGTTGGTTGTTTTGTTCTTCTTTTTCTAGTTCCTTTAGCTGCAAGGTTAGGTTTTTTGAGATTTTCTTCTTGTTTCCTGAGGTAGGCTTGTATCACTATAGACTTCCCTCTTAGAACTGCTTTTGCTGCATTCCATAGATTTTGGATTGTTGTGTTTCCATTTTCATTTGCCAATGTGTTTTTGATTTCCTCTTTGACTTCTTCAGTGACCCATTACTTGTTTAGTAGCATAGTGTTTAGCTTGCCCTTTTGGGTGATTTTTTGTTTGTTTTTCTTATAGTTCAGTTCTAGTCTCATCCCACTGTGGATGGAAAAGATGCTTGATAAGATATCAATCTTTTTAAATTTATTGAAACTTTTTTGTGGCCTAGCATGTAATCTATTGCAGAGAATGATTTATATGCCCTTGAAAAAAAATGTGTATTCTCCTGTTTTTGATGGAAAGTTCTCTATATATCTACTAAGTCCATCTGGCCTAATGTGTCATTTAGGGTCAGTTTTTCATTGTATAGTTTTTTGTTTGTTTGTTTGTTTGTTTTTTGTGGTACGTGGGCCTCTCACTGCTGTGGCCTCTCCCAATGTGGAGCACAGGCTCCGGACGCGCAGGCCCAGTGGCCATGGCTCACGGGCCCAGCTGCTCTGCAGCATGTGGGATCCTCCCAGACCAGGGCACGAACCTGTGTCCCCTGCATCGGCAGGCGGACTCCCAACCACTGCGCCACTGGGGAAGCCCCTGTATAGTCATTTTTTTACATGGAATTATTGTGAATATGGCAACTACGTTGCTTTTATTACAGACTCAAGGACCATGAATGATGTTGCCATCAATGATATGATTTTCTGATAGAATGAACATCTTTTGGCAAAGTTTAAAATACAGTACGATACAGTCTTCCCTACATTTATGCAATAGTTGAATTCCAGAAAAAAATCAGTTCATATTAAAATAAAATCTTGCAGATATACTAATGTTTATAATCAAATAGCATTTTGGCTCGTTTAGTTAAAATTAAATGTATCCACTCATAAAAATTATTCCAAAAAATCCCAAACTTAGACATATCAATTAAAGATATAGTGCAACAAATTCTCATACATTGCTGATGGGATTGTAAATTGGTAAAATCATTTTGGAAAACTTTTGTGGCAAGGTTTACTAAAACTAAATATATGCCTACTCTATAACCCAAAAGTTCTATTCCTGGGTATATATACTCAACAAAAAGCAGCATATATATTCAAAAAAGACATGTGCAAGAATGTTCTTAGCAGCCCCAGATGAAAACAAGCCACATGTCCATTACTATTAGAATGCTAATTTATGGTATATTTATACAAAAAATATGTTATAGCAATGAAAATGAAACCAAAACTACATACAATAACATGGATGAATCTCACAGACATAATGTAAAACAAAAGAAGACAATCATAAAAGAGTGTATAATGAGTTATTTCATTTATATGAATTTCACAAGAGGCAAAACTAATCTGTGGTGAGAGAAATCAGGATAATGGTTAACTCTGAGAGGGAAGAACTGGGGGAACACAAAGAAAATTTCTGTGATAGTGGCCATGTTCTATATATTGTTGTAAGTAATGGTTACACAGGTATATTCATTTGTAAAAATGTATTAGGTGATATAAATAAAGTATATGCATTTTACTTTTAAAAAGTTTACAAAGCCAAAACATAGGAGTCACTTATATGAATATCTAGTGGAACATCTTTTGGGCTAGAAATATTGCATGGATTTTAGGGCTTCTAGTCCTCTTGGTTCCTGCCCACTAAACTCCCGTAAACTCCAAGGTTTCTCAAAATTCAGTAATTTCTGTACCTCCTGAATTATTACTTACTAAATATATTTTAAAATTAGACTTATCTTTTTAATTTAAATGTACTTTAAAAGAAATGTTATATAAGTAGAAAATCAGTATTATTTGGCACAAATAAAAGGTAATTATAAAAACAAATGCAATGACACTATTATATTCTAACCAAGAACTGTTGTAACCTCTTGAGATAAAGCTTGCTTTCTTTTAGTAAGTGTTAGTCTACATTAGAATGCTGTGAAAAGTAGAAGAGCATTAAACTGAGTCTCATCAACATAATCAGAAAGTTTAAAAAATAATTGCAGGGCTTCCCTGGTGGTGCAGTGGTTTAAGAATCCGCCTGCCAGTGCAGGGGACATGGGTTTGAGCCTTGGTCCGGGAAGATCCCACATGCCACGGAGCAACTGAGCCCATGTGCTACAACTACAGAGCCTGTTCTCTAGAGCCCATGAGCCACAACTACTGAGCCTGTGTGCCACAACTACTGAAGCCCACACACCTAGAGCCCTTGCCCCCCAACAAGAGAAGCCACTGCAATGAGAAACCTGCACTTGCCGCAACTAGAGAAAAGCCTGCGCACAGCAACAAAGACCCAACGCAGCCAAAAATAAAATAAATAAAAAATTTTATTAAAAAAATAATTGCAATAATTTCCACCCCAGGACTATTTACTTCATTACCATTTGTTACATGGATGGTGCATTAGTACACCTTCATACATCTTCAGCCATTCTGCTTTTTCCTGAGTCCCTCATGGCAATTAAAAAATAATCCACATTGCTGTCTCTTCTTAGGTAGATAGACTTATACTCCCCTCAACTTTGTAGCAAACAGTTTGATTATTTTCTGAAGAATGAACAAACATGGGATTTAGGAGTTAAAGTAAGGGATATTTACGGTATTACATTTTATCTGGTTGGCAGTGAGTGAGTGTTTAGTGGGTGAGTGATCTAGGTCCAGCTATGTACACCAGCACAGCAAAACGAATGCTAGGAAAATTGATACAAATAAGAAATCTCTAATTCTGTGTTGATTTTAGGTAAGAGTTTATAGTCAGGAACCCCCTCTATAGATAAATTGGTATAAATGTCCATAGATAACACTGATTCTCTTAGTGCCCCCAATTTCAGAGATGTATCCCAAAATACTAACATGATTCAATATTATTTAATCCTATTTATGGGTGCCATACAAATAATCACATAAAATCACCAAAATCGTGTGTAATATTCCTTACATGTTGAAACTATGACTTGAGGAATAATGCTCTAAATTCTAAAACACAGAGAAGAGAAATGATTGCAGTATTAGGTCGAACTATATACAGTTGAGGTTTTTGAAGGTCAAAAATAGCCAATTGTTAGCAATTTAATATGTTTCAAAATAATACTTGGTAATCATTTTGAATTTCTTTGTATATAATCATAGTGCCGTGTGGTTCTTTTGGGTGGAAAGAAAATCAGACTATGAGTCAGGATCTAGGAGCAGACTCCACCATTAAACAGTGTAATATTGGGTAAATTACTTCTCCTTGGGTAGTGTTTACTCTTGCACGTGGAGGAAACATTAGCTAAATTCGTGGGTCCTAAAATGTGCATCACTGGCCTCTGTGAGTCTGTGGAGTTAATGAAATATGTTCTCGAGTCCATGTTCTTTTCTCATCAAGCATATTTTGCATAAAGAATAACTTATATCTTGCACAATGTCTGAGTGCTTCCATGATAAATGAAGTGTAAAGCAATGCATTGAATTCATAGTAGAATTTTATAATATTATATATTTTATAATTAATATATTAAAAGAAAATGATTGCATTTGAAGAATATACCTTTTTAAAAAATATCAGTGTTGAAAGATGTTTTCCATAATCAACTAGTAAAGACTAATATTGAGAAATGCTTTGGGCAAGAATAGCCAATTAATACTCACTAGAGGCAAAGAACAAGTCAAGGGTGAGGCCATTGGTCTCTTTATTTATCCATGTGATGCCTGATAAATATTTTCATTTAGGCAAAATGGCTTATGGAATAAAGACTAAGGATATGCTTTCTCATAGAAACTTGCTAAGTTCCTGTCTGAAATTAAGTCTGGAGAAAAAACATAAAGAACCCAGTCTGGAAAATAATCATGAATGTGGCTCTTTGCACGTGGAGCTGAATGGGATCAAGTTAATAAAATGCCAACTTGGGTTTTGAGAAGGTTAGAATCCCCAGAAGAATCCCCAACTTGGATTAAAGTAGTCTGTGAATATTCAAGACTTAATATGATAGTTAGGGCTTCAAATTTCTACAAATAGAGAACAGACTAAAAATGCCTTTCAGACTCTTAAGGAAGCTTCATGTTTTCTTCATATGGGTTCAAGAAGGATCACAGGGAATTAAGGCACTCCCAGAGGGCAAAGCCAAGAACTACAACTTCAGTCTAATCAAAGATCATTCCCCAGCTGTTGGGTACTGGGCCTTAGTAACCTCTGCCCAGTGGGATTTCAGAACTGCTGTAGACTGGTGATTCTGTGTGCTTCCAATTCAACGTTCTGAATGGTATTGTTCATTGTGGCATTCTGTCTGTTTTTAAACCATTGTCTGTTGGATGTATGAGTGGCATTTAGCTTGTAGGTTTCCAGATCAAGAAGAGTCACATCTAGATTGAACTGTAGGTGCTTTCAAGAAGTCCCAGAATTTGAGTCTTATACTCTAATTATATGAAAATTATGACTTTTTTCCAAGGGAGAATGAATGTATTTAGCATGCATAAGGGAAGGAGTTGTATATTTGTGACCAAGAGAGTGGTCTGAAGTGGATTGTATGTTTTCCTCAATTATCTGCTGCTCTCCTGTGAGAGAATTATACATTCTGCTTCTTTCAAGTCTGGCTTAGTCATTTGGCTTGCTCTTTTTTTCCCCTACTGCCACAAGAATTGCAAACCCAGATAGGGAATTCTCCTTGAGCCTGGATCTAAGAATGAAGATGACATGGAACAGAGCTGTGCTCAAACCTCATCTGACATAAAATGCCAGCAAGAAATGAACCTTTGTTGTAAGCCATTGAGATTTGGGGGTTATATGTTATTGTAGGTAGCATAATGAAAAGAGTTTAATATCGTCACAGAGCTAATGGTAGCAAAGGTAAAACCAGAACATGGGCTATTGATTCCCACTTACAGCGTTCTTTTCATGGCATCTCAACTTCTTTCGTGAGTTGAGTATATTTGAATGTTTTAAGGGTGGTCTTAGTTTTTAAAATATTGTTATTAGGACACACATGAGTATTGGACTATTAAGGTATTTGTACAGTCCATAAACTACACTTAGGACATGTTCACACAGCCAAGTTAAACAGAAGATGGAAGCAACTGTCTAACTAATTTAACTTCTGATATTCCTTGCTTCAGTTATCTAGATATTTAAAGGGGAAGATTTTTCAAAATTATTCATTTTTTACTCTCTTGGTTTCAGGCTTACTTAGGTATAGATGCAATCTTAAAATTTCCACTAAAGACAGTCTGAAGTATGATAATTCTTGGAGTGGAACTAAAATAGCTAGCCGGAAGCAGCCGCATAGCACAGGGAGATCACCTCGGTGCTGGTCCTTTGTGACCACCTAGAGGGGTGGGATAGGGAAGGTGGGAGGGAGGGAGATGCAAGAGGGAGGGGATATGGGGATATATGTATACGTATAGCTGATTCACTTTGTTATACAGCAGCAACTAACACAACAAAGTAAAGCAATTATACTCCAATAAAGATGTTAAAAAAAAAATGGCCCCTTTCTTTTCCCACCTGAGAACTGGTTCCAATAAAATCCTGACTAAATTAACTGGAAATCCTTGCACAAGGGTCCAAAGCCACAAAAAACTCAGTTGTATGGTATGGTCTTGAGTTATCACACATATTGTCAACTGCTAAAATTCATACCCACTGCAGTACCATATTTTAGCGTCTGACAGAGATATCATTTAATCACTTTTATCTCACTTTTGGATTGTCTTGTTTTATGGAACTGCTTTAACCACTTTTTTTTCCCTACAAGCTATTGAGCTAATATACCACTCTCTGTGTTCTGAGGTAACTGCAACTTAAATATATTCGACTTCAACTGTCCTTTATTAAGGTAGAAGGTCTCTGGCCCACAGCTGAATCTGAAAGCTATTTGGGATGAGGTTGTATCTTTATAATAAACTTGCTGTAGAGAAGCTGCCATTTGGCTGTTAGAGTGTTTTATTGCGGCAAAAATGTAGTTGCATATATTCATTTTATTTTTCATCATTCCTATCCTATTCTCATAGTTTAAATTTTTTCCCCAAAGGTAATTATTTTTTCTTTGCTCCTTTATATTTTAAAATAAAATTGTAGCAAAATCTATTCAAGAATCCCTGGATGTCAAGAGATCAGAGAAAAGTTTTTACAAACCACTTTCTAAATGAGAAAGAAAAGGGGGGGTGGATAAAAGAAAGAAAGAAATGAATACTGTGTCTTAAAAACAGAAGGAGTTTGCCCTGGTTTTGAGTATAATTTTTAAAAATTTGGGACCCAAATGATGATGGTGACAGAGACCATCACAGTGAGTCTCTAGAAACCCAAGTTCTAGCTTGGGGTCCTTGACTAGCTGAGAGCATGACCTGGGACAAATCTTTTCATCTGTTAATTTCCTTATCTACAAATTGAAGCCATTAAATTAGCCCTGTTTTCATCTGTGACCTTCTGTGATTCTAAAGAAATCATAGGAAGAGGAACTGTTTGCTCTAAACAGGGGGTTGAACCAGTGTGTGTACAAAGATAAGATAGTCTTGCACGAGTATCAGAGGTGCTGCTGTCAAAAGTGCCTAAAAATCAAATGATAAAAAATAAAATTTAGCTACTTTCTAAGAGCAGGGTGATGTTCTGTCTTCCAAATGCTGCTGGGAGAGCATTGCTAGTTTTATTTTTTGAGAGTTCAGCAATGTTGGGAATCTCTAAAATAACCTTTTCCTGCTTCTGTTTTATTTTGTTTTTCTCAGAGCTTGAATTGTCAGCCACTCAGCATGAAAAGTAAGAATTTTTTTTTTTTTTTTTGTAAAATACTTTAAAGAAAATACAGCCATTCTGAACCTTTCTGAAGAAAATGATCTCTTGCCTACAGAACTGTCAGCATTTGTGTTAAGCAAGTGTTTCCTTTCCCCTGGAGGCAATTTGGTATATTGTGAGTTACGACCTTGATGTGTTCTAAAGGTTAAGAAAATGTTCCATGTATGTGTTTCTTCCTTTAAAGTTAAAGGAGTTACTTCCTCAGACATGGCTGCTTAATGTTTAATATTCTTGAAAGATAATTACAAAGCTAGAATTGAAGGAACAAGGTCCAGTTGTTTGCCTGAAGTATAATGTACAGAGTTGCTGCTAATGCATATTCAGTATTGTTTGGGGAAATTGAGGCAGTCTTGGGGGAGGGAGTGAAGGGAGTGTAGGAAGGGTTTGAAAAGCTGAGTCACTTCTCTCCTGACTCTCTCCCTGTGGGGCTGAGTGTCTTGTTTGACACTCAGGAGCTATAAAATAAGGAGGTAAAATAAGCATCCTCTAAGCCACAGCTTTATCAGGAATTTGCACCTTTTGCTCATACAAATGAGAGCTTGAAAGTTAGAAGAACAAAGAAGATTAAGTGAAAGCCCTGCTATTGGGTTTTTTGCTCTCTGAAATTTTGAAGGTAAATGATGAGTTTGACTGAACTGTTGTTGTCAAAGTGACTTTGGGGGCACTGACTCTGAGTCCAGTTGTCAAGGTCTGGCAAGATGGGAGCTATGAGCACTAGACTCCACTCGGTCCCCTCAGGCTAAGCCACTCAACTTGGTGACTTAGGGAAGCCACTCAAGGGAAACTCAGTTTTTCCTGTCTGGCCCTCACTTTGCAACCCTGTAAAATGAAGGTGTTGGGCCAGATGATTTTTAGGGTGTCTTTTTGTGATACTTTTCTGGTTTGTTTATTATTTACTTATTTTTAAACAATTTACTTATTTTTATTGGACTAGAGTTGATTTACAATGTTGTGTTAGTGTCAGGTGTACCGCAAAGTGAATCAGTTGTACATACACATATATCTACTCCTTTTTAGATTCTTTTCCCATGTAGGCCATTACAGAGTAGAGTTCCCTGTGCTATACAGCAGGTCTTTCTCGGTTTATTTTGAATGCTCATATCCTTTCAGTTCTTTTGACTTCTAGAACTTTTCTGGTATCCTGTCCTCTCACATTGGGAGAAATGGATCTAGGGAATAGGACTTAATGTGCTAATTTCCAAAGATATTTAATTCTATTTTGTCATCATTGTTGTGTACTTTATGTTTTATATGACTTTGGACACTGCAAAGTTTTATCATTATTGATTTATGTCAACATTCATTTAGATTTATCTACATTTGTATCACTTTTTTACTTCTCAAGTCTTTTTGTATTTCAAGCTTTTCATCATTTTTTTCTGCTGCCTGAAGGCCCTGCTTCTTCAGAATGCCCTTTAGCAAGGCTTTGCCTCAAGTCGTAGTTGGGCTGAATGTATTTTCAGTTGGAACATAGTAAGTGCTCTATTACTATAAGCCACGATTATTATTTGAGAGTGTCTGAGTTGTTTACTTATCTGTGTACTATCTATTTACTCCACTAAAATGTAGGCCCCAAGAGGACAGGAGCTTAAATTGTCATTTTCCTCATTACCCTCTGTTGTCACATCAGTTGTGTAGCTCACTGGAAGCACTCATTCAAGATAGAATGCTTGAATGAATTTATTCATCTACTCACTCATTCTTCATTCTGCACATGTTAAATGAATGTCCTCTGTGGGTCAGACATTGCCTGACTAGGTTTTGGGACTACAAATAGAAGAGTCCCTATCTCGGTACCGATGGAGCTAAGTCTCTCATGGGAAGACAGTTAAGAAAAGATGTAATTGAAGTACAATATGGGGAGTGCTTTATTAGAAGAAATCACTAATAATTCCTGGGGACTGGTAGATATGGAACAGAGAGATGCTTTTGAATAGGGGTCCTCTAGACAACAATTTTTATTACTACATCGTAAGGTTGACCCAATATTTTGGCTTCTGGAAGTGATCTTAAGTAGGTTAATGGGAGAAGTAAAAACTTGGTTATTTAGCTGTCCTAGATGTCACTAAATTTCTATAATGCAGAGAAAGTGAATTTGTGAATCAACAGGCATATTCTATGGAAACTAATGAGTTGGAAAAAATAGCCTGGAACAAAAAGAACTGCTGTGTTGAGAGTGGCCACATTGCACTCCACAGAATAATGATCATAGGTGGCCATTACTGCAGGTTATGATGAAGGCACTTTCAGCTAAGCATGGCCCTACAGAGACAGGACAACATCCTTGAGAGTTTTCCTTTAAGGTCAGAGCACCCTACTGAACTTCCAGTAGAAGGACCTTGAAAAATATTTTAAGAGGAAGAAGATGAGCAGCAGGATGTTAAGAAATGAGCTCAAATTTTGAATAAAAGTATTAAATTCTTCTCTATTTTATAGCTGTGTGACATTGGGTAAGAGACTTAACCTCTCTGAGCTATCTTAAGGTGTGGATAAAACTACAACATTGCTATGAGAATTGAAACCATGTATATGAAAGACTTGGTGCATAGTAGGCCTTCACAGCCATTTTATTAATGTGAATTAATTAATTAATATTAACTAATATTAATTGGTGGCAATAAATAGGATAACAAACATGCAAATTAATATGCCAATTTGTTCATAACTCTTTCTTTGCTTTTTTTTTATTATTGTTGATAATTTCTGCCTCACATGCTAGCAGCTTTGGTTTTCTTAACAATCAGTGGCTCAGGGAGGCCATGGTAGCAGCTTTGCCTTGTCTATATTTAGGTAAATATACTGCAGCCTACATGGTTTTGTGTGAATGGATTTCAGGGGTCATGGAAAAATCTCATCAATTGCCAAATCCTATCATGGAGTGTGAAGTACATTCACAAGAGCAATGACCTCCCTCCCCCCACTTCCCTCCCTCCCCATTAAAGATAATGCTTAGATAACACATTCTTCTTGGAAATCTCTCTCCTCTTCCACATTTGTCACTCTACCATCACCCCTATACACCCTCCAGACAAAATTAATCACTACTCTCTGTATGTACTGTGTCTACATTGTTTGCATTTACCACAATTTATAGAAACCAAAACATTATTTATTGTAAGATACATGTAGATATTAAAGATGTTATAATGTGAAAAAATGTGAAATTGGTGAAATATGATAAATTCTAAAATAGGCTGCAAAATTTTTGAAGGCAGAATCTATATTCAAAGAACCTGGCAAGATTCCAAAAACCAATTTCAGAGTTTTTTTCTCTGGGCTGACTTAGGTAGCTGGGTTTGGGGAAGGGTGAAGAAATCATGAAGACATTTGGGAGTATGTGGTTAGTGGCTGCTGGGAATGAAAGGAAGGGGAAAAACTATGTAGGAAATGAAGAGAGCCATAACAGAAGACAAGCATCATCAATATCCAGCTTTGATGAAGACTTTTCTTACTAAGAGCCTATTTAGTTCTTTTTTTATATTTAGTTTTAATTTTTTAACATCTTAACAGATACGGTTATTTCCATACCGCCCCATATAACTTGTTGGAATATTTTGTACACATAAAAATGTGGTTTTAGATGGAAGAATTCCAAAGCATTTAAAACCCAAATGCAAGAAAGCATGTTCTCATGCCAATAAATTCATTTTGTGAATAGATGCTAATGATGAATGATAAGTAATTATAAAGTAATTGTGTAAATTATTAAATGATAATGAGTCAATATATTAACATATATTTATAAGGGGAGAATTGTTGTTGAGCTTTTTGCAGTACCAATGTTAATTACTAAAAGCTGCATTAGAGTTTGGGAAAAAAAAAGCGTTATTAACTCACCTCTAAGGTTACTAGGAACAAGTGGGAAATGTCAACCTGCAACCCATTTGTGTTAGATATATGGTATTTTCCTTGATGTATTGACCTTTTCTAAAAGATAAATTAGGTTAGTTCAGCATGGCTTGTTCTTTGTGAACCCGCGATGGTACCTAGTGATAACTGTTTCTTTGGGCAGAAATCTGGCAGAGATTATCAGCCATGGCATTAAACTGTCCTCCTAACCACTGAGGAGACCTTTTCCAGCTATGAAAACCAAGACCACAATTACTCATCTATGGGCTACTGACACTTCTCATTATTCCATTATTTCTCAATGATGATATTAAATATGTTTTGTGATCAGTTTTGCGTGTTATTTTAGTGCCCTGGAAATAATTACTGTGGGCTTACACACTTGCATCCTTTAAAGCAACTAGTTGCTTTTATTCCAGCTAACGTTCACAGAATTTGTCCACCAATCCAAACTCTTTAATCTGGCATTTATGACCTCCCAAAACCAAACTTGATGTAACTTTCTTATCTTTAACCAGGTTTCAAGGGGGGTCCTCCTAAGGAAGATGCATCAGAAATTACTACACTAATGAGTATTATTTGATGAAAACCTCCATAAGCTTTCTTGAATTAGGAGTTAAGGTCAAGGAGGGTGGATTTACAAGTAGCACTGAATAAGGGAAATTCATATAACTAAAAAGCTTGTTTTAATTAAGAAGAAGACTTTGGACTGGGGAACTCTAGCCAAAACCTGATTTATCATAATTAACATATATCCATTTTGTTTTCTTCCCTCTGTTTTTGTGCTGTTGCAAAACTTGCTTGAGAAATGATAATTAAGATACAATTAAAAGATGAATGTGATTTAGGAATTATCCAGGTGAGAAGTTGGGGAAGGCTGTTTCAGACAGGTGGAACCACATACATGACCCATGTGGAGCCCCATGTGGGAATGCCATTTTGCATTGGAGTTTGCATTTTGCATTTAAAGGCCAAGGGGCCCAGTACAGAGAGCAAGGGAAGACTGGCATAATGTGATGCTGAAGACGTGGTGTGGCTGGTGAGGTATTCATGGAAGAGTGATAATGACAGGACATGGGACTGGAAAGCAAGGATACTTCTGGGTTATGAAGGGCTGTATATAAAATGCCAGTAGACTTAGATTTTGTCTAAAAATCTTTATAAGCACTAAGCTCCTGAGCAGAGTACTCTTATTTTAGAATAATCACTCTGGAGGTAGCATGAAAGATAGGGAAGTAGAGAGAAGCTCTATGTGGGAGGACACCAAGGTCAGGAATGTTCATTAGGAAGCAATTGTAATGGTCCATAAGTAAGATGGTAGGAGTCTGAACCATGACAGTGAGAGAAATCGAGGGACAGACTTGGGGGGCTGGAGGAAGTTCTGTGCATCAAGTGGCACAGCAGTGGTTCTTAGCATAAAAGGCTGAAAATAAGTCACACACACACACAAAAGAATAGGGATACTGTTTCCTTAAATTCCTTCTGTTATTTGCAAAATATTTCATTTTTACCTCCTAAATTCTACGCCCTCTCATAATTGCACTCAACGGGGCCGTAGTGGAGGTTGACGCCACTGCATCAGTGCAGAAGTCCAACGCACACTGGGATTCGCCACTTCCATGGTCACAATTTAAGGCAAAATTGTATCACATGCCTGGATGGGGACTTTAGCAAAATGTCAAGAGGCCATTTTGAATAGTAGTCTTAATGCAGAAATAATAAAAGTGACTTGAACAAAGTGAGTGAGTGTAAAAGTGCTCAGGCCCAGGAACTATAAAGAAGTAAGTCACCTTAATCTCAGACAACCACATGCTGAATTCCCATTTGGGCTCTCCTGAGAGGGCCTGGAATTGGGCTGTTAAAAGCTCTGAGGGCAGAGTAGAGGGCAGATGGTGAGTGTCTGAAACATGCTGAGATCATTAGGAGACAGAAGCCTGACTTTACTGATGGTGTGGTAGTCCTACAGGAAGGTGAAGAGGTGACTTTTAGTTAAAAGAACAAAATGCCTTCTTGAAGAGAGCACTGGTAGGCATATTACACTGCTTTTACCTCTTATATCCCCCCAAAAGAGTGAAGGGAATCCACATGTTATGGAGAGGCACAAATGGGTCAAAACTAAGATTTGGACCTAATCCCTCAGCAGCAGACCATCCTTAGGAAAGCAGGGCAGTGCTTGGAACAGGGATCCTTTTAAAGTCCATAAACAGATCAAACCTACTTTTAGAATTTCTATTTGATCCAGAAAGAATTAAAATTTTGGTAGGTGTATACATTAAATAACTGACCATCTTTATAATTTGTAATAGTATCTTTAAAATTTAGTGTCTTTCCCCATGCCGATATTCTATTATTCTCTGTTTTCTAGCATATACTCTAAAAAGGCATATGGTTTTACACATGTGAACCCCAAACACCTGTGCCAGGAAAAAGACACTGGGGCCTTGGTTGAGTCAAATGAGGTGTTGCCCACAGGCACTGCATGTAGTGTAATTAGAGATGCCCATGCAGGAGAGAAGCCCAGAGCTCAGACCACTGGAATTGTTTCAGTGCCAAGCACTATGAAACAGCAAATTAATAATGTGTCAATAAATGGAGTATAAGATGAGCTGAAGGAAATTGTTGAGGATGGAGCCTGCGAATGAGGTGAAAGTATCAGGAGCCTTTCCTTTTAATATTGGGTTTGTGGAGAGTGGTGGACCTATAGTCTAAAGGCAAAGGGCATGTTCAGACAATAGTGGCAAGTTGCCATATTTATCAGGAACAAATGAACATCTGGGGCAGTGATTCTCAAAGTGTGGTTGCTGGACCAACAGCAGCAGCCTCACCTGGGAACTTGTTAGAAATGCAAATTATTGGACCTCTCCCCTCATCTACTGAATCAGAAAAGGGGGGAGGTGGGCGGGGTGGGAACTACCAAATGAGCCTGATGTAAGGCAGTGTGGGAATGTGTGCACACAGAAAGTATTGAAGGGGACAAAGAAAGGTGCGGGTTGGGAAGAGCCAAGTTTTGTCTTGAACAAAGTCTCTCTCCTCTACATGACATCCATTTCCCTTCTCTTGACTCCACAAGGGTGGAAGAGGATATAGTTGGAATCGGAGCCCAATAATCTGGGGGTTATTAAAGTAGTGTACATCTTCTTTAAGAAATTATCAAGATGGTACCTACTTTGTTATTTGCCCCCATATTCCTAATGCAAAACCATGATTAATTAAAAAACAGCAAAAAAATCTCTGCTCAGTTCAACTGCTACTAATTAGTATAATCACCTTGCACATGAAGGCCACAGAATTCTTAGGGGAGGGACACCTTTCAAATCTCAGCCTAGAGACTTTCATACAGAGTGAAGTAAGTCAGAAATAGAAAAACAAATACCATATGCTAATGCACATATGTGGAATCTTAAAAAAAAAAAAATTCTGAAGAACCTAGGGGCAGGACAGGAATAAAGATGAAGACGTAGATAATGGACTTGAGGACATGGGGAGGGGGAAGGGTAAGCTGGGATGAAGTGAGAGAGTGGCATGGACATATATACACTACCAAATGTAAAATAGATAGCTAGTGGGAAGTAGCCACATAACACAGGGAGATCAGCTTGGTGCTTTGTGACCACCTAGAGGGGTGGGATAGGGAGGGTGGGAGGGAGATGCAAGAGGGAGGAGATATGGGGATATGCATATATGTATAGCTGATTCACTTTATTATACAGCAGAAAATAACACACCATTGTAAAGCAATTGTACTCTAATAAAGATGTTAAAAAAACAAAAATCTCAGCCAAAGAAACCAATAGCTCTTATCCCTTGTCCCTTAGCCTTTCCGAAGATGTTTAAATAACTCATGGGGGTTAAGTAAGATTTTTCAAAGTATGATTTAAATGGCATTAAACTGGAATATTTTCACCTAGCCCCCAAAGATTAACTTTTCAAAAATTCTGTTTGATCATTAGCATAATTGGTGTCCTCGTTAATAATCGGCGCTGTCAGCATCCAAGTCCTGATACCTTTGTGCTCTGCTATTTACAAGCTGGTTGCAAAGAGCTCTTGCAAGTCATTGTATAATAATCAATTTGCTTGGCTTTCCTTCTACATTCATTACATTGTCTTCAAGGGTACCCATTAGGCATGCATTTATCATTAACTAAGTGGTTCAAAATGAAGGCCTTTGAACACTTCTAATTAGCTATGTAAAGTTTGGAACAAAGTTAACAGAGACCCCAGAAAACTGTTGTTTGGAGTTTCAAGCCACAGATTGCCAGCTGACAAGAAATACAAAATCAAGAGTGCAGCTTTTCTCCTCTGAAGATCTCATTGAAAAACCAAGATAAAAGGCTCGCCCTGCTCGCCGTGCCACGGCCAGTTACCCTTGCAGTTGTACCGCAGAGGATCACGATGTTACTTAAGAGTGCTCGTAAAAAACACAGGGTGTGTGGCTGACAGGGTCTTGGTGCTTCGGCCGGGTGTGAGGCCTGTGCCTCTGAGGTGGGAGAGCTGAGTTCAGGACATTGGACCACCAGAGACCTCCCAGCTCCACATAATATCAAATTTAAAAGGGCTCCCAGAGATCTCCATCTCAATGCTAAGACCCAGCTCCACTCAACGACCAACAAGCTACAGTGCTGGACACCCTATGCCAAATGACTAGCAAGACAGGAACACAACCCCACCCATTAGCAAAGAGGCTGCCTAAAATCATAATAAGTTCACAGACACCCCAAAACACACCACCGGACATGGTCCTGCCCACCAGAAAGACAAGATCCAGCCTTATCCACCAGAACACAGGCACCAGTCCCTTCCATGAGGAAGCCTGCACAACCCAGTGAATTAAACTTAGTCACTGAGGGCAGACACCAAAAACAACGGGAACTACGAACCTGCAGCCTGTAAAAAGGAGACCCCAAGCACAGTAAGTTAAGCAAAATGAGAAGACAGAGAAATACACGGTAGATGAAGGAGCAGGGAAAAAACCCACCAGACCAAACAAATGAAGAGGACATAGGCAGTCTACCTGAAAAAGAATTCAGAGTAATGATAGTACAGATGATCCAAATTCTTGGAAATAGAAGGCAGAAAATACAAGAAATGTTTGACAAGGACCTAGAAGAAGTAAAGAGCAAACAGACAAGGATAACAACACAATAAATGAAATGAAAAATTCTCTAGAAAGAATCAATAGCAGAATAACCGAGGCAGAAAAACGGATAAGTGACCTGGAAGATAAAATAGTGGAAGTAACTACAGCAGAGCAGAATAAAGAAAAAGAATGAAAAGAATTGAGGACAGCCTCAGAGACCTCTGGGACAACATTAAACACACATTCGAATTATATGGGTCACAGAAGAAGAAGAGAAAAAGATAGGGACTGAGAAAATATTAGAAGAGATTATAGTTGAAAACTTCCCTAACATGGGAAAGGAAATAGTCCAGGAAGGGAAGAGAGTCCCATACAGGACAAATCCAAGGAGAGACACTCTAAGACACATATTAATAAAACTATCAAAAATTAAATACGAAGAAAAAATATTAAAAGCAGCAAGGGAAAAAACAACAAATAACATGCAAGGGGATCGCCATAAGGTTGACAGCTGAATGTTCAGCAGAAACTCAGCAAGCCAGAAGGGAGTGGCAGGACATATTCAAAGTGATGAAAGGGAAAAACGTACAACCAAGATTACTCTACCCAGCAAGGATTTCCTTCAGATTCGAGGGAGAAATTAAAACCTTTACAGACAAGCAAAAGTTAAGAGAATTCAGCACCACCAAACCAGCTTTACAAGAAATGCTAAAGCAACTTCTCCAGGCAGGAAACACAAGAGAAGTAAAAGACCTGCAATAACAAACCCAAAACAATTAAGAAAATGGTAATAGGAACATACATATTGATAATTACCTTAAACGTAAATGGATTAAATGTTCCCACCAAAAGACATAGACTGGCTGAATGGATACAAAAACAAGACCCGTATATATGCTGTCTACAAGAGACCCACTTCAGACCTAGGGACACATACAGACTGAAAGTGAGGGGATGGAAAAAGATATTCCATGCAAATGGAAATCAAAAGAAAGCTGGAGTAGCAATTCTTATATCAGACACAGTAGACTTTAAACTAAAGAGTATTACAAGAGGCAAAGAAGGACACTACATAATGATCAAGGCATCAATCCAAGAAGAAGATATAACACTTGTAAATATTTATGCACCCAACATAGGAGAACCTCAGTACACAAGGCAAATGCTGACAACCATAAAAGGGGAAATTGACAGTAACACAATCATATTAGGGGACTTTAACACCCCACTTGCACCAATGGACAGATCATCCAAAATGAAAATAAATAAGGAAACACAAGCTTTAAATGATACATTAAAAAAGATGGACTTAATTGATATTTATAGGAAATTTCATCCAAAAACATCAGAATACACTTTCTTCTCAAGTGCGCATGGAACATTCTCCAGTATAGATAATATCTTGGGTCACAAATCAAGCCTTGGTAAATTTAAGAAAATTGAAATCATATCAAGTATCTTTTCCGACCACAATGCTATGAGACTAGATATCAATTACAGGAAAATATCTGTAAGAAATACAAACACATGGAGGGTAAACAATACTCTAATAACCAAGAAATCACTGAAGAAATCAAAGAGAAAATCAAAAAATACCTAGAAACAAATGACGGTGAAAGCCCAGCAACCCAAAACCTATGGGATGCCGCAAAAGCAGTTCTAAGAGGGAAGTTTACAGCAATACAATCCTACTTCAAGAAACAAGAAGCATCTCAAGTACACAACCTAACCTTACACCTAAAGCAGTTACAAAAAGAAGAAGAAAAAAAAAACCAACGTGAGCAGAAAGAAAGAAATAGCGATCAGATCAGAAATAAATGAAAAAGAAATGGAGGAAACAATAGCAAAGATCAATAAAACTAAAAGCTGGTTGTTTGAGAAGATATAATTGATAAACCATTAGACAGAATCATCAAGAAAAAAAGAAGACAAATCAATAGAATTAGAAATGAAAAAGGAGAAGTAACAACTGACACTGCAGAAATACAAAGGATCATGAGAGATTACTGCAAGCAACTATATGCCAATAAAATGGACAACCTGGAAGAAATGGACAATTCTTAGAAAAGCACAACCTTCCTAGACTGAACCAGGAAGAAATAGAAAATATAAATAGACCAATCACAAACACTGAAATAGAGACTATGATTAAAAATCTTCCAACAAACAAAAGCTCAGGACCAGATGGCTTCACAGGTGAATTCTATCAAACATTTAGAGAAGGGTAACACTTATGCTTCTCAAACTGTTCCAAAATATAGCAGAGGGAGGAACACTCCCAAAGTCATTCTATGAGGCTACCATCACCCTGATACCAAAACCAGACAAAGATGTCACAAAGAAAACTACAGGCCAATAGCACTGATGAACATAGATGCAAAAATCCTCAACAAAATTCTAGCAAACAGAATCCAACAGCACACTAAAAGGATCATACACCATGATCAAGTGGGGTTTATCCTGATGCAAGGATTCTTCAGTATATGCAAGTCAATCAATGTGATACATCATATTAACAAATTGGATGAGAAAAACCTTACGATCATCTCAATAGATGCAGAAAAAGCTTTTGACAAAATTCAACACCTATTTATGATAAAAATCCTCCAGAAAGTAGGCACAGAGGGAACTTACCTCAACATAATAAAGGCCATATATGACAAACCCACACCCAACATTGTTCTCAGTTGTGAAAAACTGAGACCATTTCTTCTACGATGAGAAGAAGACAAGGTTGTCCACTCTCACCACTATTATTCAACATAGTTTTGGAAGTTTTAGGCACAGCAGTCAGAGAAGAAAAAGAAATAAAAGGAATCCATATCAGAAAAGAAGAAGTAAAGCTGTCACTGTTTGTAGATGACATGATACTATATATAGAGAATCCTAAAGATGCTACTAGAAAAGTACTAGAGCTAATCAATGAATTTGGTAAAGTAGCAGTATACAAAATTAATGCACCGAAATCTCTTGCATTCCTATACACTAATGATGAAAAATCTGAAAGAGAAATTAAGGAAACACTCCCATTTACCATTGAAACAAAAAAATAAAATATCTGGGAATAAACCTACCTAAGGAGACAAAAGACCTGTATGCAGAAAACTATAAGACATTGATGAAAGAAATTAAAGATGATACAAATAGTTGGAGAGATATACCATGTTCTTGGATTGGAAGAATCAACATTGTGAAAATGACTATACTACCCAAAGCAATCTACAGATTCAGTGTAATCCCTATCAAACTACCAATGGCATTTTTCAAAGAAGTAGAACAAAAAATTTCACAATTTGTATGGAAACAGAAAAGACCTGAATAGCCAAAGCAATCTTGAGAAAGAAAAACGGAGCTGGAGGAATCAGGCTCCTGCACTTCAGACTATACTACAAAGCGACAGTAATCAAGACAGTATGGTACTGGCAGAAAAACAGAAATATAGATCAATGGAACAGGATAGAAAGCCCAGAGATAAACCCATGCACCTATGGTCACGTTATTTCTGATAAAGGAGGCAAGAATATACAATGATGAAAAGACAGCCTCTTCAATAAGTGGTGCTGGGAAGACTGGACAGCTACATGTAAAAGAATGAAATTAAAACACTCCCTAACACCATACAGAAAAAAAAACTGAAAATGGATTAAAGACCTAAATGTAAGGCCAGACACTGTAAAACTCTTAGAGGAAAACATAGGCAGAACACTGTATGACATAAATCACAGCAAGATCCTTTTTGACCCACCTCCGAGAGAAATGGAAATAAAAAAAATAAACAAATGGGACCTAATGAAATTTAAGAGCTTTTGCACAGCAAAGAAACCATAAACAAGTTGAAAAGACAATCCTCAGAATAGGAGAAAATATTTGCTAATGAAGCAACTGATAAAGGATTAACCTGCAAAGTTTACAAGCAGCTCAATATCAAGAAAACAAACAGCCCAATCCAAAAATGGGCAGAAGACCTAAACAGACATTTCTCCAAAGAAGATGTACAGATTGCCAACAAACACATGAAAGGATGCTCAACATCACTAATCATTAGAGAAATGAAAATCAAAACTACAATGAGGTATCACCTCACACCAGTCAGAATGGCCATCAACAAAAAATCAACAAACAATAAATGCTGGAGAGGATGTGGAAAAAGGGAACCCTCTTGCACTGTTGGTGGGAATGTAAATTGATACAGCCACTATGGAGAGCAGTATGGAGGTTCCTTAAACAACTGAAAATAGAACTACCATATGACCTAGCACTACTGGGCATATAGCCTGAGGAAACCATAATTCAAAGAGTCATGCACCACAATGCTCATTGCAGCTCTATTTACAATAGCCAGGACATGGACGCAACCTAAGTGTCCATCAACAGATGAATGGATAAAGAAGATGTGGCACATATTTACAGTGGAATATTACTCAGCCATAAAAAGAAATGAAATTGAATTATTTGTAGTGAGGTGGATGGACCTAGAGTCTGTCTTACAGAGTGAAGTAAGTCAGAAAGAGGAAAACAAATACTATATGCTAACACATATATATAGAATCTTAAAAAAAAAAATGTTCTTAAGAACCTAGGGGCAGGACAGGAATAAAGATGCAGACGTAGAGAATGGACTTGAGGGCCCAGGGAGGGAGAAGGGTAAGCTGGGACAAAGTGGGAGAGTGACATGGACATATATACACTACCAAATGTAAAATAGCTAGTGGGCAGCAGCTGCATAGCACAGGGAGATCAGCTCTGTGCTTTGTGACCACCTAGAGTGGTGGAATAGGGAGGGTGGGAGAGATATGGGGGGGGTTATGGGGACATATGTATATGTATAGCTGATTCACCTTGTTATCAAGCGGAAAAGAATACACCATTGTAAAGCAATTATACTCCAAAAAAGATGTTTAAAAAAAACCCCAAGATAAAAGAAAGTCCACTCTTTACAGTAGTTGTCACATTTATCACTAATAATTGTTATTTAGGTTAACTCACTTGCATAAGAAACGTGTTGCCTCACTTGGAGAGTGCTCACTAGATTTCACAAGCCTTGTAGGCCTTTTCTGAAACTTGGGTCAAGGGAGGGCTCACATTTAAGAGATTTTTTGAGTACTCCAGAATGGAAAACATTGTTTTTTCTTTTAGGATAGCAACCCCAAATTAACTCTCACCTATCTACAGGAATGGAAGGGCCTTAATGTAAGACCACTTATAAGGTGTTTGTGGGGCATATTGAGAAAGTATATGATCTGTCAAAAGCGTCGTCTTAGAATAGCGATGATTTTTAACTTTGGCCATGAATTGGCATCACTTAGAGAGCTTTGGACAAATGGTTATATCTGGACCTTACCCCAGACCAATTAAATGAAAATCTCTGCCGGTAGTGTAGCCAAGGCATTATTGTTAAAAAAGCAACAAAACCACAAACTCTTCAGGTGATTTTAATGGGCACCCAAGGTTGAGAACTACTGTCTTAGAATCTGCCAGTCATCATTTTCTGGTCCCCAAAGAAAAAATGTTGGGGCCTATATGGAATAAAGGGTGCCCCTCCCAGTTTCTACTCATTAGAGAATAGCTATTCGTCTATTTCCTTTTCAGAGCAGTAGCGGAATTATCCAAAAGTCACTTGTGTGTCTTATTGATTGCTGTTTTCTATCTTTAAAAAATGTCATCCAGTTGAACTTCGCATAAATAAATAATAAAGTTAGTTGCGTTCAAACTAATCCTGTAAACATTCATTGACTAAGCATGGCAATGCATGTTTTGGAGGATGGGGGCCACCAATCTTGAAATAGGCTCTCAAAACAGTACAGATAGAGTTGAGAGTAAACTCTAAGATATAAATATTTTGATCTCCATAGATTTTCTTTAGTACCTTCAGTCTCTAGGGTGTTGAAGTGGAAGAACCATGACCTACACAGGTGAATTGGACAGCGGCTAAAACATGGCACATAAAGGCTCAGAGTGGCTTTCAGCTGTGATCCCAGATACTATGTACTACAAGTGCACTGGAATTTCCAAACCTTGGTGAACTGGATTTAGAGAGAAATCAAATCATTCATATCATTTGTTTGTATACTATAAATATAAAATATTATTTAGTTTAGGAGTTACAAACTGACACTGTCTTTCATTTGGCCAGCTTAATATTTTAAACCTTAAGCCAGTGGTATTCTTTGTGTGTCAGGGTACTCTGAAACAAGATCAAAACAAGATTTGATGATATTCTTCAGACTCTTGGTCAAAGTAGTCTTATGGGAAACAGGTCTTCCTAACACATTTTTCTCTTAGCAGACGTGTCACTCTACATCTCCTCTCCAAAACTAGCAGATGAATTTCTTAAGACCCAGACAAATTGATCATTAATAGATATTTGAGGGTGTGAGGTAACAGGAAAAAAGATACATTGATCTCTGCCCCCAGTTCCTGGCACATAGCTCCTGAAACCCTTGTAAATTCCTTAGTAAGAGCACTAGGAACATCTTTTATTCTAATGAGGTGACCCTGGGTGGGCTCCTGGAGGGCTCTTGGATGATGGCTGGTCACCAGAAAGACTGAGGCATGATTAGAAGCTTGGATTTTCAGCCCTTCCTTCCCCCACCCCAACTTCTCTAGAGAGGGGAGAAGGGTCGGAAATAGTCATGGTTAATAATTGACCACGACTACATGAGGAAGTCTCCATAAAATCCCAATAGTAGGGGCACAGTGAGCTTCCGGTTCAGTGAAAACTTCCATGTAAGGGGAGGGTGATGGACCCCCAACTCCACAGGTACAGCAGCTCTTGCACTAGTAACCCTTCCAGACCTTGTCCTGTGTATCTCTTCATCTGGCTCTTCATCTGGATCCTTTATCATATCCTTTAATAACTGGTAAATGTGTTTCCCTAAGTTCTGTGAGCCACTCTAGCAACTTAATCAAACCCAAGGAGAGGGTTGTGGGAACTTCTAATTTGTAGCCAAGTTGGACAAAAGTTGTGGCTAATCTGGGGATGTACTTCTTGTGATTGGCATCTGAAGTGGGGTGCAGCAGTCTTGTGGGACTGAGCCCTTAGCCTGTGGGATTTGAAACTATTTCCAGGTAGATAGTGTCAGAATTGATTTAAACTGTAGGACACACAGCTAGTGTCATTGAGAATTGCTTAGTGAGGGAAAACCCCACACACATTTGATGACCAGAAGTGTCAGAAGTGTTCTGTGTAAGTAGTAAAGGATACACACAGGAGGACAACTGTAGGTTTTTTCGAGAGGGTATGTTTTACCATCTTATACACCCAAATAGTACTTGTCTCCTCATTTAGGTTATAAGTCTCAAGTAGAGAAGAACCACTTATACTTCTTTTATACTTCCCACATTATATGCAGTACAGTATTAGACATATCATGGTTGTTAAACACATCCAGGAGGATTCCTGGTGCTACCGGAAGACATGTATTTTAGTGTGTGTGTCTGTGTGTTACACATGTTGTGTATATGCACATGATATATACGTGTATATAAAGGGAGGAATTGAGGGGACGAACTGAAGGGCATTCTTAGCATTTTATGAGTGTGATAATTTTCCTTGCCCTTGCCAATAGAGTATGTCAAGTGCAGAAACAGAACCATTTTAAACAAATATCACAGATAAAAGAGTATGGATGTTCTCACTGCATCAGATGCCCTAACTTCATATACTGACCGCCAGATGGGAGGTGAGTGCCTCAAACTAACATCTGGTAATAAATATTAAAGAATGAAAACAAAAGTTAGTGAAAGCATTTTTTTTCTTCTTGCTTTAGGCCTTGCTTCAAACTAATTTCACTGTCCTCTGTAGCTTCTTATGATGTAGAATTTCATTTTCTGGGGAATTGCAGACTCTCTCTCGAAGAGCATATTAAATGATTGTTCTTATCACTGAAGGCTGCTCTTTGACAGGTATGCTCAGAGGCTAAAGAGAAACCCCTTTCCCTGGAGGAAATGAGAAATAAGGAGAAATAGTTCAAGATATAATTCTAATGTGTTGCAGTCCAGATATACTAGAAAAAGGTGATGAATAATTCAGGAGAAAATAAAGTACAAATCTGGAACCTTTTGTGAGCATACTGGCAATCTTAGAAAAAGAGATAAGTAAACTTGGAGAGGAATGCAGTTAGATCATTGGGTGTTGACTTAGAATTTGGTATTATTTTGTCTGAGTAGTTGGTCTGGTTCCAGTCTAGGCTGGGCATGGCTGAAGAGTGGAAACATGGACCAGATCTAGCATAGTGCAAAGCACATCTCCTCCCTTGTGCAATAATAGGGAGATCTATAATTTCTGTTTCTGTCTTTGTTATGGTGGCATTCACCTAGACAACTCTGGTATCCTTTGGTGAGATCATATCACCCACTCCCAGAGCTGTCTAAAACCTGACAGAAAAATTTAGGGTTGAAAAGATAATGACCTCATGACCCCAATCTCAGAGTTTAATTCTGAGTAGTGCTTTGACATTCTGGCTTCTAATCAGAATGGTTGCTCTTCTAAGCCTGTGAGACTGGCCTGGTTCTTTTTGTCTTAGCTTAGCCCTGGAGTGGAAAACCAACCTACCTGAGAGATCCTACTGGTCTTCATCAAACTCCTGCTATGTAGCTCTGTTCTAACTCATATACTGCTCCTCCCAGCCAGAACTGTCCCATCTCTACCTATAATATATTTCTTTTCTTCACCTTCCTCCTCAAATTCAGTGCTCAGTGCTCTGTGAGAATCTCAGATTGCTTCCATTCTCCTGGATTCTTCTCCATTCAGATGGCTTGGGACTTCCTCTCTTCCCATATCATCATTAGGGCAGGTTGGAATCATTATGAGGTTGGCTGGGAACTCAGTGATTCAGAAAGCTTAAGGCCTGGAGGCTTTCTGGCTACCTTCTTGAATTCTAGCTTCTAGTAGCCAACTGGAAGTTTGACTTCAGATGCCTTGCTTAAGATGGCTTCAGAAATCATTATCATTCAAATTCATATATCAGCTATCATAAAATGGCAACTTGGACAGAATTATTCTCCCAGAACACCACTGTCATGTAATCATGTACCAAAATTGTTTGCTGTTAATGAAAATTTAAAGTGACTCATAAACATTCTGAAAGTCTTTCTAGTGACTCTTTCCTATATGGAATATACCCTTCTAAAGTTGGGACAGAAGGTTATACATGCAAGGATGAGCGAACAGGCTGTCATCCTATGCTAAATCACAGTGAGAGAGAAAAGATGTTTTAAAGAGAATAGAAGGGGAAATTAAAATTTAAAGAACCAGTAAAAATAAATGTGGTCTCCTTTGTGTCCTAGAGGAATATGTATCTTGCTGCTACAGGGAAACACCCTCTTGCTATTCTGATTTTAGAGAAGCCCTCCACTTTCTGATGGGTTGTGCTCTGAAAGTTCATTTGGAACTTGAATTTTGATGTTTGGTGAATATAACAGTATTATAAATAACAATGAGGTCCTCTGGCCTATCCACATGAGTTCATTGAATTCACAGAGTAGCTGAAATATTGCGTATTTGCAACATATAAAAATCTTCATGCATTTTGAGAAGAGTAAATTTAATTAAAACCAAACTGGGAAATAGGTGTAGACTTTTTAGAAATTCTAAAAAAAAACCTTAGAAGTGTATTCAGGGAGCTTAGAAGTCAAAGATACTTTTCTTATTTTTATAGTTATCACATGACTTCCCTTTTCTTTGATTCAGGTATTTCTCCACTTCTACTTTTATTTTTATAAGATATGATTAAGACCATTTCTTATTTTTGTCTTGGTTTGGAAGAATGTGAGGGAAGAGAGGAGATAAAGAATTGGAAGATAGATTTTCTGTGGTAATTTTAAGGTGTTGGGAAGAAAAAAAAAGATTTAAAGAATAAGACAGATATATAAGAAAAGGAAATTTTGAGATGGCCTTATCTAGATTGACAAGAGGAATGCAAAAAACTATTTTGGCTATATTGGTTTTGCTTTGCATGGTTCTGATATGCATGGATTACAGTTACCATAGCTGGTATTAAGTAAGACCAGTCCTGAAAATATGGTTCAAATTCCAGTTAATCACATTAACTACCATATTAACTGTGAATAACTGCATGTGGAACAAACTTTGCTGGTAGCACAAATCACTAAGCAAATAAGAGATGCTCATCATGGTCAGTGGCCAATTATTCACCTCTTCCAGAGTCTATGGTGATTGGTCCCTGACCATCTATTATTTAGTTTGTGCACAGACAGCAAGGTGCACAGGTGTGTTGCATCCTTCATCTTTGTCTCCCAGTGATGAATCTGCATGCCTTTTGACAAAAATGGATAATCCAAAGAGAAGTGGGCAATAAAGATGAAAGTGCAGTAAAGAAAAAAAGTGATAATGCTGGAAGAGAGGTTCAAATTGAACATAAATGTAGTTATAGATCAAAGAGCTGACCTTGGGAGTGTTGGCATTGCCACCATTTGAGAGCGCTTATGAAGCCAGAGAAACTGAGTGAAGGCCAACTTACTGACTTAAAGTGGTTGTGATAAAAAGGATGAAGATATCCTAGAGGAAGTGATACCAGTAAAAACTCTCAAATTAAAGGAACTCTCAGAGATATATCATAACATCAAAAGTGCAAAGGGTAAAATATTGGAAACTGATCCAAACTTTGAAAGATATATGACAATTTACCAAGGTATAAAAAAGAAGCTCACTCTATTTTGTAGGTTACATCATGAGAAGAAGGGAAGTACTGTTCTAGGAACTCTTGATAATTTTCTTGCAAAAAAATACAAGGCTTTGTCAATCCCAATCTCCCAATTTATCCTCCCCCCTTTCCTCCTTGGTAACTGTAAGTTTGTTTTCTACATCTGTGATTCTATTTCTGTTTTGTAAATAGATTCATTTGTACCATTGTTTTTAGATTCCACATATAAGCGATATCATATGATATTTGTCTTTGTCTGACTTACTGTATATAAAATACATAACTAATAAGAAGCTACTGTGTAGCAGAGGGAACTCTACTCATACTATGTAATGACCTATATGGGAATAGAATCTAAAAAGAGTAGATATATGTATATGTATAATTGATTCAATTTGCTGTACAGCAGAAACTAACACAACATTGTAAATCAATAAATATACTCCAATAAAAATTAATTAAAAAAAATACAATGCTTTAAAAAAATACAATGCTTTAATTCTCAATGTCTCTAAGATTTCTAAATTACACGGTACTAAATATATATTTTTTTACTACTTTTCATCACTTGATATATTTATAATTGATAGTAATAAGGCTTTTAATATTTTGTCAAAAACTTTTAAGGATTGAAGAACAATTACAATTTTCACTATTAAATATTAAAGATCACTCTGCACAGTATCAGCTTCACAATCACTTTTATGGTCCTGGACTACCATGCAAAGAGAGGATTGCCTGCATTCTCATTAGGAGAAAGTGACATTGAGTCACATCTTTTACCATGCAGAAATGACATGGTCATATTGGTCCAAGACACTTTGATTGGTAATACTGAGTAATGTGGAACCCTTGCCCACAGGACATATGCAAATTAAAGTCTTGGAATTTCACTCTACCCTGAACCACCATAAATAACATTCTACCTGAAACAGTTCTTAATGGCTTAGAATCACAGACACTTAGATTGGGGAAGATTATTTGGTGGCAGTTTACAGATAATGAAACAGGCTCACACAGGTTTCAAGTGAAGTGACTCATTCAAGATCACATAGCTAGTTAGCGACAGAGTGTTAATAAGAACTGAGATCTCTCGACCTCTGGTCTACACCCTTGTTCACTGAAGGAGAAACAGAGTCCGTTCTTTATGAGGCCACTATGGAAGGTGTTAGGTGTCTCCCGTTCATGTAGCCATGTAGATGGCTCCTGTTGACATAAATAGTGGCTGGATTGAAAATGAAAACTCCCAGTGAATTCCTCTGTTTCCTTTTAATGCTTTAGTTTAGGTTTTTTTTTTTTTCCTACCAGCCTATTAGAATGCCTCAGAAGAGCATCTGAAGTAAGCCTAGATTTCCCTTGACATTGTTAAATCAAGATCTTTTTCAAGGTAATTTCTTAAAAGCTATTTAAGTTGTCCCACTAGATAAATACCTGCTGATAACTATTCTATTCACCCACTAATTCCTGAGCTTTTCTTTGCTTGATTGCCTATTTTGTGTAATTTAACATTTTGGTGTCATATTTGTCTTAACTTTTCACTTTTGTTTTCTTCCCACCGCAACAGATAGACAAGGAAGAATGATTTGAGAATCTTTCTGCCTTGAAATTGTCCTTTTTTTGTTTCTCTTTGGAAATTAAATAATTTGAAGAGAATAGAGGCGTGAATAAGGGTTGCTAATACAGATTGAGAGTTTGACTATTGAAATTCAGTGCCAGATCACGTGTTGAAATTTCTCATGAATTCAATAATACAGTTCAACAAACACATATCATATTACCCTGTTTTGTTCTTTACAGTGTACATCACTATCTGAAGTTGTTATTTATAATGGCTCTTTACTAGCCATTATTTTCTTTACCAATATGTAAGCTCTGGCCTTGTCTATCTTGTTCACATGATCCTAGATTGGTGCCTAGGACATAGTAAAGCATTCAAAAATATTTATTGAATAATTATGAGATAATACCAATATAAATAAATAATAATTAATAACAAATGAGTTAAATGCTAGGGACTGTGACATGTATTGAGGGTACAGTGATGAATGAAACACAGTTCTTGAACTAAAAGAGCCCCAATCTAGCCAGAATTTGGAGGCACTCATGAAAGGAAATATACTGCAATGCAGTAAACAAGAAAAACAGAGTTGCATGTTAAGGAACAAAGAAAGTACAGTGGAGAGAGGGCAGCTCAGATCAGGTGTGAACTTCATTTTAAAGGAGGGCCAGGGGCTCACTCAGCAGACAAGGGGGAGGAAAGAGGAAAGGAAATTCCTCCGAAAGGAAACAAGCAAGGGTAAAGAAACAAAAAAGAACAAGATGTTTCTACAGAATTACCATTGCCTTGTGGTATTGCTGAACATAAAGTGGGAAGTGGAAAATGGCAACAAATGCCACCAAAGTAAAAGCAGGGTCAGGCCAGGAAAAAGCAAGTCACAACGTCAGCTAATAATTTCCCAGTTTCTTCTCAAAAAGTGTTCGGCAAGTACATGGTTGTAACGAGGTAAAAGGCATGGATTTGCCTCAACAGTTAGTTGGGGAGACCCGAGATGAAGCTAAAAAATAGTGCAAATGAGCATATTCGAAGTATCAAAGGGTCTTATCTTCACACTTTGCATACTCTGTTCTCTCTGTTTGACTGCTGGTATTTCCCTGCCTGGTCTATCCAGATAGGCTAAATAATCCATTTATTTACTCCAGTACTGCCCTGTTCCTCTCTACTTACCATAGCACTCCTTATGCTCTGATGCCAGTAATATTCTCATGCATGCCTTGTTCAGGCCTGAGATGTCTTCCTGGAAGAGTCACCTAAGTGCCTCTGCTATATGGGTTCTTATAAAATAATCCCTAAGGACCACATTGTCAGTATTGTATGAGGGCAATGGTTTTTTGGTTTTTGTTATTTTCAAATTCCCTAAAAAAATAATGTGTTCTAGACATGTTTTCTTTCACCTATTAAACGTATGGTCAGTTCTTCTAGGTCATGGATGCATTTCTGATAGATTTCACAATGTCAGTGTATCACCAAACCCCCTCTCCCTGCTACTCTTTAGCCTCAGTTCTCTGGACTATTTCCTAGAAAGTACTTCCTTGAAGCATCTCCACTGGGACATTTTTCTGTGTGTGTGTGTTTATGTGTGTGTGTGTGTACATGTGTGGTTGACTTGGTGCTGTCACTTGTACAACATTGTCAACCATTATGGGTCAAAACTGTGCTATATTGCATAATGCAGATGGTAAAAAGAGAAGTCTCAGTGGAGTGAACAACACACTGCAAAATAAACTCACTGGGGAGAACAAAGTAGAGTTCTCGTTGGCTGAGAGCAGAGACAGTGTGGCTTGCTAATGCTCATTGGCCTCTAATGGTGGCCTCTGATGGTGGCCTTTCATTCATTAGCTCATGGCCCCTTCTTCAAACCCAGTATTGCCGCATCTTCCAATCTCTGTCTGGCTCTCACCTCCTCTTCTGCCTCTGTCTTCCACTTTAAAGGACATTTGTGATTGCATTGGGTCCATTTGCATCATCGAAGGTAATCTCTTTAAGGTCAGCTTATTAGCAATCCTAACTCCACCTGCAACCTCATTTCCCTCTCGCCATGTAACATACACAGTCATAGGTTCTGGGGATTGAGATATGGACATCTTCAGTGGGGGGCACTTTTCTGTTTACTGCACCTGATTACTTAACTGTCTCTCCAATAGAAAGTGACTCTGAGAGCCATGGCTTCCCTGTTCAGTATCTCTCGCTTGCTTTCTCTTTCAGTAGATACCAAGAGGTCATCAGCAGGAATTTAGAGAAAGCCATCCCTCAGAATATGTATTGTCCGGAGGAAGGCATCTTTGAGGGAATGAAGTTTCATTTGGGTCCTGAGGATGAATATTATTTTTATAGAAACAGAACAGGGATGTGGACTATCTAAGGAAGGAGTACAGAGGGAGAAGAGGTGCAGAAGAAGGAATGTAAACAGCCTGTTCATAGAACTATGGGCAGATTAATGACAGAAATTTGTTTTCCTAGGTACCAGGGCTCCCAGTAAAGCAGCAATGTCGTAGGATGTAAATGACATTTGTAATTACATTGCTATTTCTTCTTCATGGCTGATTCAGCTGCAATACTGTTGGGGTTATAGAAGATGCTAGGGAGTGAAGCAAACTCTGACTCAACAACTGAGCCTTATAAGTCCCTTATTTTACTGGGGTATGGTGGGTGGGGAAAAGCAAATTTGGGGAAGGTTTATCCTTAGCCAAGGACTCAACAAGAAGTCTAAACATTGGCATTTATTAGTTAAAGTTCTCTCCTTTCCCCAAGTTTCCAGAACAGTCACCAGATTAACATTCATTTCCATAGCCAACAAATCTGTGATCAATGGGGCACATGTGACATGAAGCCTGATGCAGGCCTGTGGCACTGAGGTGGAGACTGCTGATCAGATACCCCTGCATTTGCTGAAGGAAGAGACAGAGCCTTTCAGATAATAGTCTTTTGAGTAAGAACCCAGGGAATCAGTTGACATCTAATCACAGAAGACCCATTCCTGCTTCTAATTCCTTTTTCTCACGTCTCAACTAGATTATTGCAATAGTTTTATGGCATCTTCCCCTGCCTTTGTGCTCATTCATTTCGTAGTAGCCAGAGCAATCTTTCAATACTTTATTTTTGGGCTTCCCTGGTGGCCCAGTGGTTGAGAATCCGCCTGCCAATGCAGGGGACATGGGTTCGAGCTGTGGTCTGGGAAGATCGAGCTGTGGTCTGGGAAGATCCCATATGCCGTGGAGCAGCTAAGCCCCTGTGCCACAACTACTGAGCCCACGAGCCACAACTACTGAAAAAAAGTATTTTTTTTTAAAAAAATAAATTATTTATTTATGGCTGTGTTGGGTCTTTGTTGCTGCATGTGGGCTTCTCATTGCGGTGGCTTCTCTTGTTGTGGAGCACGAGCTCTAGGTGCGCGGGCTTCAGTAGTTGTGGCTTGTGGGCTCAGTAGTTGTGGCTCGCAGGCTCTAGAGCGCAGGCTCAGTAGTTGTGGCTTGCAGGCTCAGTAGTTATGGCTCACGGGCTCTAGAGTGCAGGCTCAGTAGTTGTGGCCCACGGGCTCTAGAGTGCAGGCTCAGTAGTTGTGGCCCACGGGCTTAGTTGCTCCGCGGCATGTGGGATCTTCCAGGACCAGGGATAGAACCCGTGTCCCCTGCGTTGGCAGGCAGATTCTTAACCATTGGGCCACCAAGGAAGTCCTTCTTTCAATATTTTAAATAGGATTATTTCACACTTCATCTTAATACCATTCAAGGGCCCCCCTCTATCCTTAGGATAAAGTATAAATTCTTTAGTAGTTCCTTCCATGAATAACCACCTCCTTAGCCTCAACTCTTATTATTCCCACCATCCACCATCTACTTGCATATTCCACCAGCTGTTGAATACCACCGTTCATTCAACAAATATCCATTGGTCATCTGCTTTGTGCCTTTGCCTGGGCTCCTCGAGTTAAATAAACTCACCCAACAAATATCTATTCAGCATCTGCTATGTGCCTTTTCTTATGCTCCCCAGTGCTATAGAATACTTATGTCCTGCCATTGCTCTGATGAAGACCACTTCGGCCAGAGCCTTGGCTAGGGCCTGACTTAGCCAGAACATACTTTATCAGTGAACTGGGCACTTTCAGAGCATTATCTCTAGGACCAACCATGAAGGGGAGAAATAGCATCAGAAAAGCAGATGGCTTGTGTAATTATGTCTGGATCAGCATAACTTCTGCTTTGATAATTCTGGCCATATTTCAGCCACTGAAGCCTGGTTCCAAGTTAGCCACATAATTCTGGATTAGATCTGTGGATCTGGCTTTTTTTTTCCTACCTCAGATTTTGGATCCCTAAACATCTTTTTCTTTAATTTTCTTTTATGGGTCTGGTAGCTTCAACTTTTGGACACTCAAAACACAGACTATGTGATGTTATCCTAGTTTTTGAACAATAAGAGTAATTTCCCTGTGACTTCAATGTGATATTCTGACACTGTCCTTTTTTAAACAGAGAGAAATATGAGACATACTGCTCACCTTGTCCTATCTGAGCTCCATTAGTACCTGTTATCACATGTCCACACAAAGGGGTGTTCAGAAGCTCCATCAGTTTGAGCTGGGTAGGACATATTAATTGGGTCATCTACATTATTCTGATGGTTTGTCTTGGTTTCCATCTTTTGAGATGGATTTCACTGCAATTTTTGTAATCTTCCTTTGCTTACTCATTAATCCAATGTCTCTAGACTTAGCAATCCCTCAGTAGTTGTGAGTTCCCCCAGCATCTTTCTAGATCATCTGGTAATTGGCATGTGAGAAGGAAAATGTTAAGTTTAGAAGGACTTTCTTTCCCATTAGTCAGGTGCTGACTGAGCTGGCAGGCTGGGTTCTTTCCATTGAGGACAGTCTTCCTTTAAGTGCAGTAAGGGTCCTGTCCATGGGGGATTTTTTGGTATAAGTGAGGGTGGGCAATCCTCTCTCAAATGAAATAAAGGGAATCACTCAAGCTTCTCTGGGCAGGTTTCCTCTAGGGTGGCTGGATTAAACCTACCCTCATCTAGGAACGAGATCAGTTCCTCCTCATGTACTGAAGATATCTGTAGTAGATGTCTAATTTTTTATCTGTACACAGCTCCCTTCCTCTGGGTAATAACAAGTTTGATAGGAGTCACCTGCCACACAATTTAGATAAAGTAGATTAGGCATACTAAATTCAACATCCAATGCAGACATTCTCTGTGCCGTCCAAGAACACGTCATGACATTAAACACTACCTTCTGTCATTGACAGATGCCTGACTGGACCTCAGCGCAGGGATCTAGATTTTCTTAAGTACATGCATTGGGATTGACTTGCTCCAGCTGGGGCAGAATGAAGCTTGCAGTTGCTAGAAGTCAGCTAGTGATGGCAGACGGTAACAATACTGCTAACTACGCCCTCGCTCAAATGGTCAGATAGATTGATATATATAGCTATGGATTATGAAGATTGTTTTTGGTTATGGATAATTTAAAACATTTCCTAAAATTTTGAGGTAGACTTTTAGTCCAAGCCATGGCATTACAACTTTTATAAGTTTTCTTCCACCGGCAAATAATGGTTGATGTTCTCCCCAAAATGCTCTAGTCTGCTAAGGCAAAGGCTACTTTATTGCTGAGTGCAGCTGAATTTTTGGTCTGTGGACTCCCATATGGAGAATATGAGATAGCTTTTGCATAAATCTTCATTTTTCTTAATGGAGATTGAATATGGGCCTTAGGGATCCCTGACAAATTAGGCATCATCTGTTTATACCCTTCTTCTGAATGGAACCCTTGGACTGGAGCTGTGTGGTTCTACGATGAGTTGCAGGTGCTGAGAGGGATTGGCATAGCTCTCCTTAGTTGCTTGCCACATGGCTAACCTAATGAGGGGGCATCGGTGCCAGGGAGATGCATTTCAGCAGTAGCAGCTGGCAGTTTTCTCACCCATAAACTGAGGCCGTTCTTAGGCTTAGAAGTTGGGAGGTAAAACGATAAGGATTCCTCTCTTTCCTTATAAATAGTTATAAGAATCTTAGGGTCTGACTTCAGTTTGTGAATAAAATAATAACGTGAATGATATATAAAATGAAAATAAGAACATAGACTGATAAAAGAGACTCCTAGCTTATCCCCATTGGCTGTGTGCCCTTCACCAAGCTATTACACTTTCCTGAGTCGCAGTTTTTTCATTAATAGAATGGGGATTAAAAATATCTAACTTTAGGGCTTCCCTGGTGGCGCCATGGTTGAGAGTCTGCCTGCCAACTCAGGGGACACGGGTTCGAGCCCTGGTCTGGGAGGACCCCACATGCCGCGGGCAACTGGGCCCGTGAGCCACAACTACTGAACCTGCGCGTCTGGAGCCCATGCTCTGCAACGAGAGAGGCCGCGACAGTGAGAGGCCCGTGCACCGCGATGAAGAGTGGCTCGCCGCAGCTAGAGAAAGCCCTCGCACAGAAACGAAAACCCAACGCAGCCAAAAATAAATAAATAAATAAAATTTAAAAAAAATCTAACTTTATAAGGTTGTTAGGGTTAGTGATAGCCTAAATCCCACACCACGTATAGTGGAGGACAGTGGTTCTCAAAGTGTGGGTGTGGGTCCCAGACCAGCAGCATCAGTATCAGTGGGAGCTTGCTAGAAAAGCAATTTTTACTTCTCCCTATTATCTCCCCAGACCTGTTGGAAAAAAAACTCTGTGGCCCTGCAGTCTGGTTTAACAAGCTCTCCAGGTAATTCTGATGCAGCTGAAGTTAGAGAATTACTAGTGTAAACCTTCAAAAAATAATTGTAAAAATGAGGAAAAGGGAGCCAGGATTCAGAATGTTAACGTAAACACAAAAAGTTGGAAGTCAGAGTCTAATCTCTGAAAGGAGTGAGAAGAGTTGATGAGCCAAAAAAAAAAAACAGGTAAAATATGTCCCAAATGGAGCAGTGGGATTCTAAGCACATAGTTGAGTGTCCTTGGTAGGACAGTCTCTTGAGACCCACCTGGGATTACTGGTCAACCCATGAATACCATGTTCCCCTTGTTTACTCCTTAGCCAACACCTGAGTTACTTTCCTTTCGTATCTCATTGCTTTCCAATCTAGCAAGCCTTCCGGAGTCTTTCTTTTCCTCCAAATAAATAATATTTTGATTGAAATTTGAAGTATTTGGAATTTAAACATAAACTTTTACAATGAATTAAGTTTATAAAGGCCCCATTTAAAATAATGCAAAATGTTTTATATTGATAGAATTATGACATAACATCTCTGAAGGAGAGCAAGTGCTGTGAAATAATGATGTTTTACATATAGTCCCGTTTTTATGTTTGCAGTGAGGACTCCAAATATATCTGACCTATGTAAGAGAAATTGTAACATGAACAACTTTTAATATTCATAACGATACATAAGTTTTACATAGCTTTTTACAGATTCCCATATGTCTTCATATTTATTCACCCAATCCGACCTGTAGCCTCAGCAGATCAAAAAAGAGTGTGGGTTCAGCATTCATCGGTGTTTTGCGGATATGGCTTTATAAATGTGCAAAGTTGAGAGCACTGGCATTTGGGCCTCAGCTAAGACTATGGGGTGTTATGGTCATCATAAGACCAGGGTCTGCAGCACTTGTGAGGAGGGGGGAGGAAGAACGCCACCTGCCCAGGCTCAGTCTGAGTGTATTTCTTCTAGAGTCAGCTGGGGTGCCATCCACAACCTCCTGGAAATGCTTCAACCATGTAATTATACTCTGCCTCTCAAAATCACGCTTCATCTTTCTAATTGAATAAGGCTGCATTTCATCACGCTCATTTTAGATACTGTCTCCGCACATTTCAAGAGTTTAAATAACAGGCATCCATCACAACTCTGAGAAGACGTATATGAGGAAGAGCAGCTTTCTGGAGTTAGGTCCTGCCTCTGGAGGCATCTCCCAGCCAGCAATCAGGCTGAGACGCCCCACAAGGGGTCTGTCTCACTGCTTCCCCTATGCTCACAAACACAGTAACGAGCTTCTCCAACGTATGCAATGTATGCAATCAAAACTTTGGCCTGCAGGGCCGCACCAGCCCATAGGAGCATGGCTTCCTGATTAGGAAAGTAGGAATTATTGGCCAGACTTTTTCAGCTTTATTTCGAAACCTCATTTAGTTCTTCAGCTGCTTTAAGCAATACTTGTGGAAGAAGAAACTCTATCATTTAGAAAAATGTTTAGTTGATGCTCATAATATTGCTTTTGGGTGTTATCCCTTCTCAGTTGCTATGGAAGGAAGACACAAAGGAAGTAAGAGATTCAGTTCCTCTCATCACTCATTCAGTTAATAGCTCTGAGTACCTACAATGTACAAGACAATGTAGAGTATGGAACTATGCATCCTATCCTGAATCTGTCTTTAAGGAACATGGAATATAATAATAGTAATAATAACGCTAGTCTGGTGGCAAGTCCTCCCTAGAACCACATCCTACAGCATGTACAGTCAATGCAGAGGTCATGATAGAATCACAGAAAATCAATGCAGAGGTCTAGAATCTCAAGTGGTATAGGGTCAGGGCAGAAGGCTCTAAAGGTGAAACTTAGGATAGAGGTGCTTCCACTGAACAGTGTGTATTACTGTTAGAATAGCTCCATTTTCTGTTTAAAAGATATTTCTAACTAAAATGCTTTAATGTAAATAAGAAAAAAAAGTCCCAAATTTTAGACGCACATCAATTGTAACTGCAGGGCAGCTGCATACAGTGTGGGAATTGTCCGTATACAGCTCCTGGGCGCCCCATTCATATAGATTGTTATGTGTCCTGCAACGTACAACCTGTACAGATGTTTGTGGTAGCTCTATGTGAACCCTTCTGCAAAAAAAATACAAACAGACTTTCTTTGAAAAGATGGTTTATACCTCTTAATGAAACTATCCACAGTTTGGGATTTGTTTGCAGCCAAACCAGATTTTAGGCAATTTTTCCAAATATGATGTGACAAAATTTCTCTACTATCAATTTTTATGAAATGCCCTGGTCCTTACTTTTAGTTATAGTCAACCTCTCCATCTCTCCAGATAACCCAACTGGGAAAATTACTTCTCGGCTTTCCTCTCAGGGTCAATGCTCATGACCCTGAGCATTTTTTGCCAGAACTTTTCTGTTTTATATGACATTCCCTTGTCACATTTCTCCCTGCTTGAAAATCGTAAAACTAGTTCATATTAGAGTACTGAAGATGTTAGTGTGCTTTATAAATACCCCAGATAATATACATGATTTGGACAAAGTGATCTTCTCCAAAAAGGACTTTAATTCTCCTATCCTCAGGTTGTGACTTTTTTTTTTTTTCAAAAGCAATTTTCTGTCATAAGCTTTGTCTTCTGATCCTACATCCAAATTTGGAAGTTTCCATTCCTTACCCTTGGGGGCGTTCTCCCCAGGAGCTCTCCTCAGTACACACTTCAGAGTTTAAGTAATCCCCCATCATAATCCTTTGGAACACAGCTTGAATAAAGGTGCCAGTTGGTAAAAGGAGACTCTTCTAGAACAGTTGGTGATCACTTTTGGAACTCCAAGTCCTGTGGAGTAGAAGGGAGAGGAGTAGAGGTGAAACTGAGGCACCCCAAGTCAAACGGGAGGGGTGTGACAAGTCGCACAAATACAAGTTGCTTAAAGCATTCTTACGAGAGTAAAATCTAGAATTTCTCTTATGATTCCAATTTATAAATGGAACTTTTCTATCAGATGTGTGTGCACACTCTCAATGCACCTAAATACTTATTTCCCAAGGAGACACGTTAGTTCTTTGTCTAAACCCCTAAAGAGGAAAATAAATCTTTTTAAAGTGCCTGTAGTTTGCAATGCCACCTCTTTTTAGTGGAGTAAAATTTTAGTGGAGTTAGATTTTCACATTATTATGTAGAGAAGTAGAATTCCTGTCCTACCTGGTTTCTAGAAAGTAGAGCCTCAGGAAAACGATTATAGAGGGAGTAGACCTATTATTTTATTAGAGAGTTTAATCCCATGGGATGGGCAAGAGAGATAAAGGAGTGAGACAGGGCAGGAGGATCCGCATTCTCTAGAATACCTTAGGGAGATAACAATCGTTAAATGCAACCAGTTGCTTAATTCCAAAGAAGAAACTGGGTCTTAGGCTCATCCACTGGAGAGAAAAAAGAAAAAATGTATCTGCTGTTCCTGTATCCCACTTGTCAAAATTTACCTCACAGGGAGTTAATTTCCACATACTTTTGGATTGTGCATGTGCGGAGACTAGATGCGGTTCTGTGATGACTTTAATATTTATTTATTTGGCTGCATCAGGTCTTTGTTGCGCTGGGTGGACTTCTCTCCAGTTGTGGCGTGTGGGTTTTCTCTTCTCTAGTTGTGGTGCGGATTCCAGAGCACGTGGGCTCTGTAGTTGCGGCACATGGGCTCTCTAGTTGAGGCACGCGAGCTCAATAGTTGTGGCACGAGGGCTTAGTTGCCCGACCAGGGATTGAACCCGCGTCCCCTGCATTGAAAGGTGGATTCTTTACCACTGGACCACCAGGGAAGTCCCTATGATGATTTTAATAGGCAAACTTGGGACAGGAGGCAAGAGGGGCAAGAGGCAGGGCAGTGATGGCGGTGCTTATGTGAACTAGTGGAGCACAGATGTCAGTGGAGTGAGGAGAATCTAAAGTGGTCCACAAGAGGTATCTGATACAGTCTCTGAATTTCCCCTGCTTCTAAAGATTGGTCTCCTTGGACTTGAGACCAATTAGGAATTAATTTATTACTATACCATGCATAATATATTTTCCCTTGCTCTCTCCCCTTCCTCCCAACCCTCCTTCCTTCTTTTTTTTCTTTGTGTAAAAGAATACATGTCAGTATTTTTACACACACACACACGAACAACCCAAATGGTACCAAATGCATTATATGAAAAGTATTCTCTAGCCAAGTTCTACTCCCAAAAGAACCTCTTTTAAAATATTTTTAAAGAAAAAAGAATTTATCAAATTAGAAAACAAATAGCACATTGTCATTGTTTAAAATTCAAACAGCAATGAAAATGATAACAAAGAAAGTTAAAATATTACTTTGAATCCTGCCACAGAGAAATTACCATCATTAACATTAGGTGAATAGCTTTCTAGATAACAATATAATATACAATATAATATAATATGATATGATATAATATATAATATAGAGGTGGAGATAGGTAAATATACAGTTGAATAAGTGATAAAGTTTATTAAACAGGATAAGGCTTATTTTTAATTAAATTATTATATTTAGTTTCTCTCAGTTTTTACAGAAGTAAAAGAAATAGAAATCCAACCGAAAGGATAGCACAAATAAATATGAGGATTCTATAAATACTCAGATAAGTATTTTTTAACCATAAGAAATATATTTATTTTAAATATTGTAAGAACTCTCTCTGTATATAAAAATAAGAGAATGTGAAACCTAGTAAGAATTTGCAGTGATTATATTTTTTAAAACTTTAGGCTTAAATTTTATACTCTACCAATTAACTCTCTACTGTGAAAGATGACAAAATTAGCACTCTCACACTTTTTCACCTTTTTTTGTCTTTCTTCCCAGTTTTCATTGTTATATTATTATTTTTACAATTTCAAGGTTTATAACAATCATAGTCTGTTCAGTAACCATAATTCTCACGCTTATGTAATCTTACCTCTATATTTGCTTCTAGGAGTTACATTTTCTGAGTTCTGGCATGCTTAGAAACATCTGCTGTCTTTATGCTTATGGACAAAACAAGTTGGATAGGATATTCTTAAATCCCTTTTTTCCCCTCAGATCTCTGTAGAGTCTGCTCCATGGTCTTCTGTATTGACTATTAAGCTAACTAAGGCTTCTTAAATCATCTTTTGATTGACTGGATTTGTTTGTGAAATGTCGTTTCTTTTTAAGGAGAGCTCTTGGACACCTTTACCGATCTCTTTGGTATCTGAGAATGTTATACTATTGGCTTCAAAGTTAAGGAACATCAGTGACTATTGTTCCCCCCAAATTCAGTGCCTTTACCCTCACTTAAAGAGTAGCTTCAATCTTCCTGTTGCAATAATTATATAACTTTGTTTATTGATTCCCAGATGCTTTGTGGTTATTACCTCCTTAATGACAATCTCATAATAATCCTGCATAGACCATGCTGTCATCCTCACTTCATTAATCAAGAAGTTGATGTTAAGAGAGGTTAATAATTCCCAGGGTCACAGACAAGTAGTGGAGCCCAGCTGTGTATACAGTTTGTTTCCAGTGTCTCCCCTCTTTATTCCCTGCCGTACCGCCACCTTCTCCTAGATGTGGATGGTCTGGAGAGGAGCCAGGCATGAGGCAATGTGAGGCATGGTCAGCATGGTGGATGGAAAGGAAAGGAAAGATGATTTGTCTTCTAAATTCTATTACCAGACGTGTAAATAAAATAGTATTTCCAAGAATTCTCAAATCACAAGTAAATAATACTAGTGAAATTGGAGGATATTTCTTAGCCCTATGCCCTATGGAAGATTTCTTTTAAGGTTGACAGTTTCTTGGAATTCTCATGGCTGGCATAATGTACTTTGCTCTATAAAGTTACCATAAAAAATGTCTTCTGTTTAGGAAAATTAAAGGCATTACATCAAGATCCATACTCTCATGTCAGCTTCATTATCTTGTGTCATATTTAAAAGCTGTAATATTTGATATCCATTGTTATGAACTCTCCTTTGGGACTAGTATTTAAAATATTCCTTAAACCTAATCAATTCATAAGATTCTACACTCGACCAAACTCAGTCACCTTCAGTCAAATGGTGAAGTGGTGAGCATATATGAGCAGAGTTCAGAAAAGCTAGAACAGTGACCATATTTACATGTATAAAATCTGATAAGAAAGAATGGTTTGTATATCACAAGTGAAATACACAGCCCTGGTAGATTGGGGCCAGTTTCATCACTGATGGCCTCAGGGAAAAGTAGAGATATTAAATTACATGATGTGCAAAAACCAAAAGGATCTCTTTCTCACTCAGTATATTTAGAAAGGGCTGCCTGGGTCTTCAGGATGAACTTGAGGGCAGCCTGACAGTGATGAATATGCTTTTCTCTGCCCTCTGTGATCTACCAGGGCACTTACCCTCTCTGTTACCCCTTAGCACCTTGTCAATGGGTGGCATTAATTCTTTAATAGATTAATTTCTTACTTATTAACATCCACTACTATATGTTAGCTCTGGAGGGGACCATAGTCCATCTTGTATACTTCTTGGCACATAATAGGCATTCAATAAATATTTGTTAAGTATTGTATTTCCTGTAAGTCTTGTCTTCTGAACTAAAATATAAACTATCAGAGGACAGAGTTCAAAGTTTGTACTCTGAATGGTCCGTTGGACCCAATAATGCTGAGCAGAAAGCAGGATCTCAATGATGATTTGTTATATTGAGTTGAATTAAATCATATGGAATATAAAAGGCTGCCTTCCTGCCTGCTGGCTCTGTGCTTCCATAGGATATTGTACCTGCCTTTTTTATAGCCTCTGAACAACTCCATTTTAACTTTTTGTTCCTGTATCCAGCTGTCTCTCAACATTTTGTATCTTCTGAGGGAAGTATTTATTTGTCTTCTTAAAAATTCAAGTGTAGTTGATTTACAATATTGTGTTAGCTTGGATGTATAGCAAAATGATTCAGTTATAAATATATATATGTACATATTTTCAGATTATTTTACATTATAGGTTATTATAAGTTATTGAATATAGTTCCCTGTGCTATATAGTAAATCCTTGTTGCTTATCTATTTTACGTATAGTAGTATGTATCTTTCAATCCCATACTCCTAATTTATTCCTCCCCCCCTCCCTTTCCCCTTTGGTAACCATAAATTTGTTTTCTATGTCTGTGAATCTGTTTCTGTTTTCCCCATAAAATTACATTGAACATTTTTATTTCTGGAGCTTTCCATATGGAAAAGAAAATCCTAACATTATTACATAAGGCATATTTATGCCTAAAACATGTGAGCCTACAAATTAACATAGTACTGTAAAACTTTCTAGGTCAGTTGATAGTTTGCTAATATCCCTATATGAAACAGTTTCTTAAATGTTGAGTATTCCTACAAATTATGTATTGTATCACTGAATATTTCATTGACAGAAATGACATACTGATTAAATCAGCATTCTGGAATTATAGTCTTTAATAATGATATAAATTTAAAATATTTGAAGAACATTAATTTGTATTTCATTTCAAAAGGAAAGTGTGAAATTAATGAACACTTGGGCAATAGATACTGCATCCCTATCTCTAAAATTAACTGATTTGGAAGTAGTGTATTCTTATGTAAACTAAGCATTAGGCTTATTTTGAAGATCTGTAACTGCAAGACATACTTCGGAAATAAATGCCAAAGAAAGTAAAATATAAGACTGTTTTCTCTGGGAATAAATTTAAAAATATAATCTACCTATTAACCACCTTTGGTAGACCACTAGTTGCACCTATGTCAGTTTTGTACTCTACTTTTTTCCATTTTTCCCAGGCATATGACCATCTGAAATAAAAGCTATATTTTGCATCCTTCCTTGCAGTTAGGTAGGAACATTGTGACTAAGTATTGGCTAATGAAATTTAAATGAGGGTGCAACCTTCTCTCTCACTGTCCTTGCTGGCCAGAATGTTGATGTGAGGGATGGACCTTGAACAGCAATCTTGGATCATAAGTTAGAAGCCAAGTGCTGAGGTTGGTAGAGCAACACAGAAACTTTGAGATACTTAACTCTGAAATTCTTTTAAGTGAGAGGGAAAACTTTTTTTAAAGCCACTGTTATTTGGGGTTTTAGTTTTATGCTGCTGTGTTTAATCTTAACTGATATACATTTCAATTGTTGGCATATTACTCCTTTATTAGAAATTGTAAATGAGAAATTATTTCAACACCTGAAGACCAAGATACAACAGAAGACTCCATAGGCTCAAGATATTGAGACATCCTAGAAAGAGTTTTCTGTAAAGTATATCTATTCCGTGGCATGGCAATATCATTCTTCTTGAAAAAGTTTACTGGACAGACATCATTTCTTCCATCACATATATAAACCACTCATGTATAATTCACTCCTTGTTGTGACTTTACCTACAAATTCTACCGAAACTACATTTTTGCAAAGATTTTGGGGGCACCTAGTGCAAGAATGAGCATGATAATTTTCCACAGTGAGATGACCATTGGTGTCAAAAGCTGCTGGATTTGTAAAGACTTTATCAAACACGTCATGAAAATTGGTAGCTTCTAAAACCCAACCTATGAAGACTGAATTTGCATCTGAAATAATGACGCAGTCAAATTTATCCTTGTTCTTTCTTATAAAGTTTAAAAGTTCCACCATCCATGGAGTGAAAGGCATTGATATCATTGCTCTTTTCATTTCATCTTCTCTTACACCTTCATCTCCCAAATACTTAAAGACTCTGCCCATAAATTCTGTCCAAAATCCTTTTTCACAAGAATCTTGTAGTTCAATAGGAAGCTTTTTCTCTGGAGCACATTGTACAATCCAGGTGTCACTGTTATCATCTATGATTGTATTGTCAAAGTCAAAAACCAACAAAATTTTCATGGTTCCAGAAACAGATTTGGGTTACCCCAATTTAGTATTTCCAAGATAATTATCTTACTTCAACATGGAGCTTAGGTTAAACAGTCATAACAATCTTCAGTTTTAAACACTAGCCAGTTTCTAACCAACATTGCTCTTACTCTATATGCAGGGGGAAAAGTCTTCTGGTTCCAAGCAAAGGAATGGAGACTTCTTAACTCCAGCATTATTATGATGGATCATCTGATAGAAAACCTTCCCCCCGTGAGGAGGTCTGTGGGTCACACACGCCAAGCCCAGGCCTTGCTCTCCCACACACCTGCCAGGTCCATCCCGAAACCAGGGGCAGGGAACTAGTCGGGTGTCCTTCCCCGGGAGGCGCATGTTGGATGCTGATGGGAGCGCCAGGCCGGGCCCGGCCGGGTCCCCAGGGCTCATCACTGACCCAGGCCAGAGATCCACAGGCGTTCTGGCCTCAGCGCGACTCCTGCGGACTCTCCTGTTTTGTATGTAGATTCATTTGTATTATTTTTTAGATTTCACATATAAGTGATATCATATAATATTTGTCTTTAATTTTTCTTTTTCTGTGTGTGGTATGCGGGCCTCTCACTGTTGTGGCCTCTCCCTTTGCGGAGCACAGGCTCCAGACGCACAGGCTCAGCGGCCATGGCTCACGGGCCCAGCCGCTCCACGGCATGTGGGATCTTCCCGGACTGGGGCACGAACCCGTGTCCCCTGCATCAACAGGCGGACTCTCAACCACTGCGCCACCAGGGAAGCCCTGTCTTTGATTTATTTTACTTAGTACAATAAGGTCCATCCATATGGCTGCAAATGTCAGTATTTCATTCTTTTTTACGGCTGAGTAATATTCCTTGTGTGTGTGTGTGTGTGTGTGTGTGTGTGTGTGTGTGTGTGTGTGTGTGTATGTGTATATACACACACACACACACACACACACACACATATATGTGTATATATATACCATATCTTCTTAAACCAATCACCTGTTGATGGGCACTTGGGTTGTTTCCATGTCTTGGGTATTGCAAAGTGCTGCTATGAACATTGTGGTATATATATCTTTTAGAATTAGAGTTTTCATCTTTTCTGGATATATGCCCAGGAGTGGGATTGCTGGATCATACAGTAGCTCTATTTTTAGTTTCTTAAGGAACCTCCATACTGTTTTCCATAGTGACTGCTCCAATTTACATTCCCACCAACAGTGTAGGAGGGTTCTGTTTTGAGACAAGTAGGGATATATCATTCTTTTTTGAAAAATTTTGGATGCAGCAAATGATGAATAAAGAAAAGGAGCTAACATTCTATTAATTGGCTATTATGCCAGGCTTGTGTCTGTGCTATCTGCTTTACATATGTTAACTCAGTTAATCTTCCCAAATCCTTTGACGTTAGTAATTTAATATTCATTTTATAGTTGGCAACACTAAAACTTGATCGTTTGCCCTAGATTATATATCTGGCAAGGGCCAGACCAGAGATGGAAATCTTATCTTTCCAACTCTAAAGCCCTTACCATTCTTACTGTGCTGACTCACTTTTGCATAATTTAATGAGCTAGCTAATGGGAACAGCCAAGTAGAGCTCCTCTCTTTACCCCACAGTAAAGTCTGGATACTTAGGATGCTCTCACAAGGGAATCATTTTCATATCAAACCGATATGTTTAAGCAATACTGCTTACTCCTGTCTATCAAGACTGCTTTATTCAAGTATATCCTTCCTAATGTTAGTAAAGTTAGGTAGAGTAGGATACTGCACCAGAGAAAATTTATGTTTTTAATCTCTTTTTCAGTGAGATATATGCCAGAAAACTCCAAATCACTAAATATAGCTCACCTTACTCCACCAGCCCTCAGCCCCAGACATTAAGTGTAGACAACTTATAATAATTGGGGTGCCTCCTTTAGAAAGGTAAATCACCTTTGAGTAAAGAGGGTGCATCTAAGGGGAAGGCTCCTTTAATAAGTAAGGCACCATAAACCCTCAGGGTTCATGTTTGTGATAAGGTTGATAGACTTGTTAGAAAGAAAGAATTTGGGGCTGTTTTGGGATTTCTGATTTCAGATATATGGTAGAGTGGGATGGTGGGACTAATTACGATATTCATTTAGTGATTTTTCTACCCTTCAACTATTGTCAAAGAATGCATTCCTCTTAAGGCAGAGTCCTGCAGGAGCAAAGAAAAGAGAATATCATTAAGAAGCACTGAACATGAAAACTGTCTTTTTTCCATGTTTTAGAAGTAGGCATTTCTTTTAGGTTCTTATCAACACTTGTGATCTGTAATGTGCTGGAGAGAAAAGCACCTTCAATCAGCCAAAGAATTAGAGACAGTTTTAAATGATTTGGAATGTGTTCCAGAATTACAAAAATTTCAGGTTATATTCAACAAAATCCACCAATTAATAAATTGAAAATATTAATTAAATAATAAATAAATTGAAAATTAATTACATGAAAATATACTTATAATATTTGAAAACAGAAAACATAGTACCAAAAATATTGTTTGAAAGATTTAATGAAATTAACAACATTAAATTTTCCAAAAATTTTCTATAAATATTATGTTATACAGGTGCCTATAAATGAAAGAATAAAAAGTATAAATAGTATGTCTTGGTAAAATGAGGTAGGTAAGAAAACAACCTGAGTAGAAAATCCTTTTGAAAGTGCAGTGGTTTTCCATTGTTCCTTTTCAATAGCCAAGGAGTAGGATACTGAACTTTCCTTCTGTGAGGCAGCTGGATTAATTAGGAAAGAAAATGAATTTAGCTGTGTTTGCATCCTGTGTTAGGAGAGCGAGAGGTGTTCTGTTACATAAATAGAGGGAGTTATCAGTTAATCCACTGACTCTGTGGAATAAGGGCTTTCTAAATATTCAGGAGTTTTGGTACCTGGTGAATACCTAATTAAGGCATTAAAGAAAAACAAACCTTTTCAATCTTTTACTCCACAAATACTTTGAATGTCGACCATGCAGAGTTTGTCCCAGACGCTGGTGGTAGAGCACTGCACATGAGATACAGCCTCAGTCTACAGAGACCCCCATTCAGTGGGCAGAGTTAAGACAATGAGCAAAAGAGTAAATAAATATGATTATTTAAGATTGTGGTATTCACTATGAGGTATCCAATACAAGGAATTACGGTGAGGATTGGGTGAGGTTGGAGGGATGACTTTGACATGGGCCGTCAGAGAAGTTGAAAGCAGGACTGAGCCCTCTGTGACATGAAGTAGCAGCTAACTGACAACCTCTAGATGAAGGGAAAAGGAAGAAACTCTTGAGGTGGGGATGAGCTTGCACACTTAGTCAGCCCTACATCTTAGATCATAAGAAGTACCTTCCATCTTAACGGTTTTTAACAATTGACACAGACATCACAGACCCTGAGATTTCTGCATTCCATAACTCGTCTTCACTGCTCACACTGTAAGAAGTATTACTTCTAGAATCATTCATTATTGTTTCTGACTTAGAAACAGAGTAAGGCATATTGTTTTATGATTTCCACGTCTTTACATCACCTACAATTTTGGGATCAATGTCCTACTTCTGGCCAAACTACTTTATTCCACTTCTATAGAGAGAATGGATAGTAAAACAAACCTTTGAACATCGATATTTTAACCGAGTAGATTCTGGGAAGAAGAAGGATTTGAGAACGTAAAACAAAGATCAAAATATCTGGGTAGTTGATACTTTCCCTTGAGAAAGACCTCTTAGAAATATTTTATATCTGCTGTATTACAGCTTCCCACATACTGGAGGAATTGACTGCTGTGAACTATTGTGTCTCTACCACAAGGCAAGCTGAGACCTTGTGATGGGCTGGTGGGGAGGAAGCAGCAGCAGCATATGGGCTGGGAGGAATTTTCAGTGCTTTGTGTTTGTCCCTTGCCCAGGCATAGTGGAGGGTAGTTAGCAATCCAAATCAGTGGTCAAGAGTCTGAAAAACCTCATGATGGTTCTGGACTCATAGCATCTAGGCAAGTTGATCTGGTGGGTGGGGCATTGCAGCAGGAATTTTTAGTAGTGACAAGGATCAGCTGAGTTATTTCTAACATCACAGGAAGGTGATTTTGCAGATAGAAAGGACTATTTATTAAGCAAATTTTAATTTAATATTCAAATTATTAATGTTATAAAATTCAAAACCTAGGTAAAAATCCTTTAAGTGTGCATATATTTCTTAACTTTTAATATATATAGCAACTTTTGAGTGGAACATTTCTTTTTCTTTGAGAATTCCAGTGGAAGTCTTGAAGTGGAAAGCAATAGAGATGTGCTATAGTCATCTATGTGGGACTTACTAAAAAGAGAGCAAACACTGGTCTGGGACTTTTGTCTGCACTGTCCCTTTCCATCAGTTAAGGTAGGAAAATAAATTATGGAAAGATAGAATGGAGGAAATTCCTGTGGGTAAAGAGGCTTTAGAATTTCCTTCTCTCTCTTATTTAACTGGTCCAAGTGAGGGGGGCTCAAAGAGTCTACTTGTAGAGGTCAAGAGTGTCTGCAAGGAGGGGACACTGGCATCTTAACCCCTGGTTGGAAGTTTGCTGAACGCAGAGAATCCACTGTGTGGTTTGTGGTAAAAGAGCTCTCTGGAGAACATGACATGTGTGGCTAGCAGCCTGGAGGAATTCTGCAGGATGGAGGTGAGCTATATGATGACAGAGCAAGGAGAGAGCAGACACAGGAAAAAGCCCATACTCCCACAGTCTAGCAAGGCAAGGATGCATATGATTCCCCACGCAGAATGAATGTTTAGGAAACAGATATGGCTGAAGCCAAATTGAATGATTTTCTGCGTGAAAAGTGCCTGTGGAGCACTGCAGGAATCCTGCCCTTGTGCTGAGGTTGAAAGTAATTCACGTCACCACTTGATATTTTTCAGATATAGTCTCTTTATTGACTGAATTTTTCGTCCCCCCCATCCCAAATAACTATACAACTCTGTGGTCATCTTCTAGACAGGAATCAAAAGGGAGACCTGTAATATAGTTTCAGGTGCCCTATAGTTTGATGCAGAGTCTTAATCCAGCAGCTGACGGAGAGAGGCCAACCCACACAGGGAGAGACACAGGAATAGAAGAGTGAATATGAGGCTCTGGTCTTCAAGTTATGGTCTTCAAGACTTTTTTCCCAGCCTGATTCCAGTGTTCTGCTCTCAGAGTATTCTTTTCTAATTGTAGATTTTTTGGGGGGTTGGGCTAGCAATGATTTTGCTAGTTGTTCCTTTATAGTGGATTTATGTTGCTTATCAAGAGCTATATCAACTATTTTTCAGTTTAGTGATAAAAAATGTGATTGCTGGAATATGTCAGCATCTCTTTGGGTACAGCCTGCAAACAAACATTGCTGGGTTCTGATTGGCTAGAAGTAGAGTGTGATTCACTTGTTTTGTATATCCTATCAGTGATGAAAATCCTAGGTCTGTAAGCTGAGGTGACCACTGTGACATAAAATAATTTTGCTTTATATTTTAATAGCACATAAACATATTTTATTTAAAAAAATCTGATAATAGCCACTTCAGCAGATTCTGCCCTAAAAAATCACTTCCTCTAGAAAAGACTAAGTATGTATACCTGTATATTGTATAGTTTATGGAAACCACAGCTACGTGAATAAATATGGATCGTTTCAAACGCAATAGAGTACTTTACATTCTTATGTTAAATTTGAAAGTGGGGAATGGGAGCTGCAAGCATTCATCAGAGCCTGTCATGGTCCTATGCAAGAGTCCCTTAAAGTATACCTATTTTTAGGACATTAAGGGAGAAATCTGTGTGGTTAATAGGTTGGTGGAAATAAGATTGGCCAATAAGGGTACTTCTTGTTGGTAGGTACCAAGAGAAACTTTACTGACTTAGAAAACCAGACCAGTTCTACACTCTGCACACTGATTGGTCCAGGCCTTGTTATATATTGCCAAGTATAGCTTGGGATTGGGACAGAGTCTGGACCCAGATGGCTTATGTGATGAAATTCCTCCGTGCTGCAGACAACAAGAATTGAGAAAAGAGAGGAACTATTAAACGTAAAAAAGAATTGTAGCAAGCAGCAAGCATATAGAATTAGTGAGCGAGCAAGTGACAAAGAAGATAGAATTATAAAAGCAAATAGAATTGTAAGACTCTAGCTTGAATCATTGTTCACTTTATCAGTATGAGAGGATTGGTGCCTTTTTTCAGGATAAAGGAGGGAAGTGAGAAGTTCCTCAACTGGGGACAATAGCTCAGTTTTCATAGACTTAAAAAATTTTTAAGTTTTTCATGAAGAAATATTTGTGGCATGGAATCTCTGTTTTGTTTAAGGTTTTGTGATTTTCTTACACTTAAAGCCATTGTATTAATCTGGAATGTATTCAACTGCAAAATACAGAAGAGCTAGTTAGCTCTAGATGAAAAACCTAAAGGAATATTTGCCAAACATAATGAGTAGTTTGGCATTAAGAGTGCAGGGTAGGAGGGTTTAATAATGACCTTGGGGACCTAGGCTTCTCTCATGTCTCTACTCCGCCACACTTCGTTTGTTGACATTTATGACTATGCATGTTGCTTCATGGGCATTGGAAGCTGCCACGTCTCCAGGCTTCATGACTGCATTCCAGACTGAAGAACAGGCCTTTATAATTGTCAGGCAAAGGAGAAGGGTATTGAAAGTGCAAGTTGCATTAGCCAATCTTTAATGTTGACTCATAGCCATTCTAAGGATAACTATTATATAAGCAATTATTAGATAACACAATATGTTCTAAATTATTAATATTTCTCATCTCCCAAATATAGTAATATGAGAGCTGGTGGTTTTAGATCTTACTTGCTTTTAGCCTAATTTATCTTATATTCAGCCCAGTTTTTCCTATAGCAGTTAAATTCTACTTTGCATTCCAACTCCAGTCAGTTGGACGGGCTGCCAAGACTGCCATGTAAAAATGGATTCGGAGGTTGCCCTGAGCCCTGGCAGGAAAGTAGGCCTTGATATTTGCTATGAGAGAAAGTGTTTGCCCATGGGCTAAGTGTCTGTTCTGCCTTTTCTGTAACAGCTCTTATATTACAGAAAGGAAGGCCAAGCACACAGTCAATGAAACATGTTTCTTTAAGATTAGGAAATTTAACTAGTCTTTGGGATATTATCATAACTTGTATATTCTGACTAAGTAATGTGCAAATGAGTGAAACCTGCCATGTTACTTATGTCGAAGTTTACACTATCATTCTCATAACTGGTTATCAGGTGAAACAAGGCTTTATGCCCAGAACAGCAGCTTTCAGTTTCTCTACCCAGAGATAGTTCTGCTCAAGAATATCTGTTCATCTAAATGAACATTCATACTCCCTTGTATTAATCTACCTGGGCTACCATAACAAAATATCATAGACTGCATGGTTTAAGCAACAGGAATTAATTTTCTCATACTCCTGGGGGCTGGAAAGTCTAGGATCAAGATGCTGACAGGGTTTCACTCTGAGGCCTCCTCTCTTGTCTTGAGGCAGCATCCATCTTGCTGTGTGCACGTGCAGAGACAGAGTGAGAGCAAAATTTCTTGTGTCTCTTCTTATAAGGACGCTAATCCTACGGTATCAGAGATCCACCCTTATGACCTCATTTAACCTTAATTGCGTCCTTAAAGGCTCTATCTTTAAATAGTCACATTAGGGATTAGGGCTTCAACATATGAATTTTCAGGGCTACAGTTCAGTCCATAGCATCCCCATAAGATATAATTACGGGGAAGTTACAATCCTAAAACAGAAACTGTATTTTTTTGTTCTAGGTTTAATAAAATATTTTTGTATTAAACTGTATCGTAAGTCCTGGTATCCTCTATCCAGTGAATGTTCGAGGTCTTTAGAAGGTTTTGTGAAGAAGCATAAAAAGCAACCCAAATACACTTTTCATTAGAGTCCTATTTTTGGCCATAATTATTCCTGAGAGGTCACGAAGAATGATAAATATCAGCAGTCCAAAGTTTAAGTTCTTTTCTTCCACATAAACTTTAGTCAATTTTATGATTTTTAACTCTTTTTTTTTTTTTTTTTTTTTTTTGCGGTACCTGGGCCTCTCACCATTGTGGCCTCTCCCGTTGCGGAGCACAGGCTCCGGGCGCGCAGGCTCAGCGGCCACAGCTCACAGGCCCAGCCGCTCCGCGGCACGTGGGATCCTCCCGGACTGGGGCACGAACCCGTGTCCCCTGCACCGGCAGGCGGACTCTCAGCCACTGTGCCACCAGGGAAGCCCTTAACTCTTGTTTGAATTAGATATCAGAGAATATTGAAAAATTCCCTCTTTTTTTTTCTTTCATGGGAGATGACTCAAGTAATAGGGCTTGCCAAGTGTGTATCTGCTCTTGATCAAGGAGACAATTCTGAGCTATTTAATATAATAATTAAAACAGGATATAAGCAAGGCACGTTGGTAAACTGATCATTGTGATTTAATAGAAAAAATATGGAACTACAAATTTAGGAGAAAAAAAAGTTTAACTTCTGATTGTCTCTAGTCTCCTGGGATAAATCCTAAGAAAGGAATGCCCAGTACAAAACTGGAAAGATCCTTGGATTGGAAGGCAGAAGATCTGAGTTTGAATATATCACCACTTCACTTTTCTGAATCTCAATTTCTTTGTGAAATGGGACAACCGATTTCCGTCTAAAAGTATGAGTGTATGAGTATGTATATATTTAGAACTGGGTCAGCCATATTATTTGTATGAAATAAATTTGTATGAGATGTTAAGTCCTGTATGGGCAGATATGTGTTGATCTAATAATTGTGCTCCAACACACTTTTGATTTTTGATTAAATACACACTAAAGAATGTTTGCTGAATGAATGAATGTGTCATAGACAAGTGACTTATCACCTTGTTGTTTTTCCTCCAATATTCAGAGTTTGTCCTAAGTGATCTCTCAGCTCTTTTTGTTTATAATAATTTGATTCACAATTCTTATGAGTTGTCTGAGGGATCAGCAGTGAAAAATCTCATCTTAGGCAAGGCAAGGTTTGTGCCAATGGATAAGCCACTAACACTCCAAGAACATGGGCAGCAATTTTCTCTTTTTTGATTTCTTCTGTCAAAATTACAGAATTAGTGCATATTTGTTGAAAGTGTGAACAAAGCCAGTCCTGTATAAAAATTTTAAGGATAAAAGAAAGTCTTTCTTTCCCCCCATTTTACCCTCCTTCATATCCTATTTTCTAGGACAAAAGTTTGATGCATATTTTTTCATCTCTTTCTCTCTCTCATTGTTTCTCTCTTATATTCATATGAAGGGATAGATGGATAGAATATTTTTTAATGAACTATACCAGTCAATAGGTGTATTTATAATTTATAAAGAGAATAACAGAGAGAAAGTCCCCCAAGGATGACTCTTCAATGTACAACTTGTTATACTATGAAACCAAAGGGTGTTTGGGGCTGGGCCTGGTGAATCAGTGTTTGCCCAGAAGGGCTCATCCTGGCACCCTATAATTATATCTCATAGATGACAACATTGTCTACATCCATCCTGAGCTGGTTTTATGATAAGCAGTCCAGTTGACGTTGCTTCCTCCTTTTTAAACCCAAATCTGACATTAAATAATAAAATAGTTCAATAAAATTGTTCAGTAAGATGGGTTGGATACTCCCTGGATTCGGCATTGGGCATAGTTACTAAACAGAGCTGAGATCTGGAAATGTAGACTTTAATCAATGAAAAAAATCCAGCCTGTTTCATTATTTTAACACATTTTGCTTTTTTGTAGAGGTCAGTTTCCTGCTTTTGAAACTATAGTTACAGTTCGCTTAAATCTTATCACTTTTATAGGTTTATGTCCCAACATTATCAGAAGCTGGGGATGGCTAAGGTTTTAGAGTTTTTAATATGAAATTTTGTGCCTCCTCCTTCTGTTTCTCTTTGCTTTTTGTCATAGGGGCCTTAGAACTTTGCTCCTGGTGATTGAGATTAGAAATGGAGACCTGGGACATGGCTATACATCCTGCACATTCCTCAAAACTTCACTTCTAAACATCTTTAATCATCATTTCTGTATACTTTAATCATGTTCTAAAAATTCTAAAATTTTGAGATTTGAAATCCTCCACAATATTTTTTAAAAATTTTATTTATTTATTTATGGCTGTGTTGGGTCTTCGTTGCTGTACACGGGCTTTCTCTAGTTGCAGCGATGGGGGGGTTACTCATCGTTGCGGTGCATGGGCTTCTCATTGCGGTGGCCTCTCGTTGCGGAGCACGGGCTCTAGGCGTGCGGGCTTCAGTAGTTGTGGCATGCGGGCTCAGTAGTTGTGGTTCATGGGCTTAGTTGCTCTGTGGCATGTGGGATCTTCCCGGACCAGGGCTCGAACCTGTGTCCCCTACGTTGGCAGGCGGATTCTTAACCACTGCGCCACCAGGGAAGCCCCACAATATTGTCTGCATCTGGTTGTGGCACAAAATTTCCTAAGTTCTGATTTTATTTCTAAACTCATCACTGTGGATCCACATTGCTTATTTCTATCAAAATTTTTGCCAGTTTCCTCTAGAAAGCTGAAACAGGGTAATTCTTTGCAGGGGTAGACAAAGGGTAAATGGAGACTGGTTCATGACATACTCACCCAGGTTATCCTGTGCAGAAGTCTGCAACCTCAACGTGGCTTGTGCGTCCAGTTCCCATAACATCAGCTCATTCTGAGGACCTTCCTTGGTCCAAGGATTGTGTGATATAAAAGCACTTCAGCTTCTGTAGAAAAGAAAGTCAATGAGTGATATACTCTTAAGAATCTCTGTTTCGGAAAAGGAGTAGCAAAAAAGGAAAAGGAAGAACTGAATTGATCCACATAGATAGTGACAATCTGTATCCAATTTTGGAAAAGACAGTAGTGATATTCAGCCGGTACGTACCATAATGAGATTTCCAATATTGAAATACTTCCCTGCCTGAAGGACATTTCCCTATGGCTTTGCCTCTGGTAATTACATTTGTCTAGACAGGAAGAGGTCCTAGGGCAAAGACAGCACCTGGCTGGTGCTAGACAAAGGGAAGAGACTTTAAATCCGTCATTAAGATATTTGACTATTTTCTTCTTGAAAGGGGAAAAACATTCCAGCACCTAAGCTGAGAGGGTTGGGACAAGAGGATGTAAAGAAAGAGTAAGAGAAAATCCCAAAGACTGAGAGAAGGGGCAGGACAAATTGCTACTGATATATCAGGGTTGCAGAGGCTTCTCTGTGCTGGGAGCAGTGTGGAAATTAAGCTTTGTGCATTGAAATGCTCTGGAACATGCAGCCCAAGCTCCCTCTGCAGTATCTGTCCTTTTTAGATAAGTTGCAAGCATTGACCACAACCAAATCTGTTCTAAAATTTTGTTATCCAACAACAATACTCGTTGGGTAGCTACAACATTTCTCAACCAGTGCTTAATAATTGGTAGCAGATTGTCAAGTTAAACACACCATAATCTGCTGCCTCAAAAAGCAAAAAAGGCAGCTGAGGCAAACCGCAGGATACCTGCCAAGATGACTGGTGCAGTGCCTCAACCAGGTGGACTGGCATTCAAGCAAAACCACTTATGGGAGACTCAGAGCTTTTCACTCCGTGGTCTTGCTACTGTCTTCTTCCTGCAACTTACCTGCTTCTTCTGGGTCACTTCTCAGTATCAAGGGTCCCTGCACAACATTCACCTGTGCATTCATTCTACCAACATTTACTGATCTTCTATCAGATGTCAGCTACTAGACAATGGTGAGGGATGGATGATGCTGGGAAGTTCACTCTGATTTGCTCTTCACTGGTGAAAATGCCTGAATGATGGAGATGGTTTTGGTGCCAAGCCAAGCTGGGTTTGAATACTTTCTCCAGTGTTTAGCAGCTCTGATATTTACTAATCCTCAGGCACATTAGCCTCTCCGAGTCTCAATTTCTTCATTTGTAGAATGAGGGCAATTTTACTTGGCCCATCTTGTATGGTTACTATAAGAATAACGTGACATGTATAAAGGGCTGGGAGAGAGACTGATTCATAGCTGTGACACCATAGAAGTTTATTTCATTTCCTGCTGTCTTCTAATCAATACAAGAGTCCACATCTGGATATTAAATGGCATGAAGGATAGATTCATCAACTTTAAAGTTATTTGTTTTGCCCAGAGAGTTCAAAGACTTGAAGTAATTTTTGTAACTCCTGTAAGATCTCAATTACTGTGCCATTTGAACAAATTTCTATGGAGTTGGAGGTGGCTGGCAAACATGGAAGTGAAGCAAAGAAGAGTCAATAGCCTGGGCATTTTGCCAGAGAGAGACAGGGCAAGAGAGAAAGTGTCTTCTAGACTTTGCCTTTCTTCCTTGGTGTTATTTAATCATTGTAGCTTACTGGAGTTCTCCAGTAGGCATTTAGTATTGATATTAGGGCTGTTCTTTTTACTTTGTCATTCCTAGTGACACAGAACAGCTGGAAATCTGATCATAATATGCCGTTTTAAGTTCACTTAATGTTCCCTATTTCCTAGGACCCATAAATGAAGAATCAGCGTGTATGGAGGTTTACTTCAGAGCCTCGTCTGTCTTCAGTGTCTTTAAGTATATAAAAGCTGAACTGCAGAGTATGCATTATTCTGCAGTCTTTGGCCAGTAAGCCAAAGATAGTGAAGAGATTCTCCTTGAATCTAAGACCTCTCTTAGCCCTGGCTGGGTAGGGATAGAGATTTTAATCACTGTGTTGTTGACCCTTAAGTGCCACATCTTCACATGGATGAAGACAAAGCTTGTAGATGGTACCAGTAACAACTGTCCACAGTCTTATTCCTTTGTGTGTGTGTGTGTGTGTGTGTGTGTGTGTGTGTGTGTGTAAAAATCCTGTGTTTGAGAAGGGCCTACCATATCAGAACCATATTTTTTAAAGAGAATTTTACATTTACTAGGGTTTGAGTCCCTATAAGCCAAGAGGCAGAGCCACATCCCATTTGATTCCCTTGTCATTTTCTAGCACATTTAACATAGTACTTCAGAAGGAGCTTTCAAAAACAATAAACATTAGTCTATAATGGGCATTACATTGTTACTGACATTTCAGCCATATCCTGAGGAAAATACTTTATTACCCAATGTTACTGGAGTTGCTAGCACAGCTACTTGTTCCATTCTTTCAAGTGTTTTCCTCGTTTGGATATCCCATTGATTTGACACTCTTTCTTAGCTCTTTGCTAGTTGACTGCTCCAGTCTTTACGCTCCTTCTAAAGAACATTCTAGAATTTATCCAGTAAAATGTCTCTTTTCCTCTTTAGCATAAACACCACTTTTACATTCCCTTTCTGAAATTAAAGTAGGTGGAAATTTCTGCAAAGTTTTTTTTTTTTTTTTCTATAGAGTTCCTCCTCTGGGGTTCTAGTGTGCGTTCACTATCCTACACTAACATCAGCTGGTGGCGGGAGTGGAGGGGGGCTTTTAAAAATAAAACCTTCACATGGGCCTCACCTAAGACCAACTGAATAAGAAGTTTCCTGTAAGAGGCTTTCCAGGCGCAGTTAACAATGAGCCAGAGTTGGCAACAAGTGGGTTGTGCTTTCATTTTTTAATTTAACAATTATTATGAAGACCTTACAATGTGTTATCAATATGTCTAACTCCAATTTTCCAATGAAAGTGACCACTACATTTTTGGGCCAAACTACAAATCTCTGATGTGATCTCTCACACTGCCAACTGTGAACAAGCATCTCTGTTCTCTCTGCAGAGCTCTGTGCTTTAGCCGCTGCTCTCCTTTAGGTTTTGCCCGCCCTCACCACCCACTCTTAGCTGTCCCTCATCATGATCAAGGTAGGGGATATGGGAATATGCACATTTGTTCTCATGCAGGGTTGCGGAATTGCAAGTAAAGAAAACCTAATCAGAGTAGATAAAGCAATATTGACAAATCAAAGAAAACTTTATGGAAACCAAAATAAGGAAGCATTGTTGGGCCTTACAGGGCTCTGGAATCAGAAACTGGAGAATTGGGAGCCAGCTCACTCCCCTGTGTTTCCCTGCATATCTTGTCTTTTCTGCCACTGCTGTTTACATTTTCTTGGTCTTGGCAAGTCTCACCCAGATGCTGTTGCCCTGGCCCCAATCCCAAGTATTCAGTTTTTCTGGTTTAAATTCTCAGTAGTCAGTGACAGTTTTTTCTATTTTTCCAATTCTAAATTCCAGAAAGAGAAGTATGTTTTGTTTGTATGTCTATAGCTAATCCCTTTAGCTATAACCGGGAAGAATGGGCTCCCGGGGTCTGTTTCGTCCTTACTAGTGGCTTATGAGAACAAATTTTCTAAGGAGTGAAAACTGGAAGGAAAAGATTGTCATTTCTAGTAAAATTTTACACACACACAAACACATACAAACCCCATGTGTACATACACAACATCCATTCATAAAAAAATGATATATAGGTTAGAAAACTGAGGTTGAGAATCCAGCATGGCACAGAAGAAGCAGGTGACAGGACAGAGACACAGACTCTTGAACTAACTTTGCCACTAATCGCTGGTATCATTTCAGACCTCTTCCCTAACTAGTTGCCTTACTGTCTCTGAATTTCATTTTTCTCATCTGTAAATTAGATGATCCAAGGGGCTGCATGAGTGGTGGGTTATACACTTCCATAGCACCTGACATTAAAAAAAACAGCTTAATGCCCTCCATATCCACTTTCCTCCCTTCCCTAAACCAGTGGTTCTTAAACATTTTTGTTGAAGAACAAAACTCATAAATCTTTACATTTTTTTAAACTGGGGACCCCAACGAGCTATTGTTCATATGGGTCATATCTAATGATGTTGATTGCATTGGCAATCAGAACTGAGAAATTAAAAAAGTAATATTTATAAATTCACTGAAGAGGCACAATAACATACACATTATGTATTAGCATAAGTAACAATTTTATGAGCACTAACTATAATTAAACAATATCTCTTTATTACACTGGCGGATTTTCTGGAGGCAGCAAAATTAAATGCCTATATGCAATTTGATATCTTTTTCTGCATTTACCTTTTTTATATTTTTATATTTAACATCTTATTAATTTTTTCTAACAACTTTATTGGAGTATAATTGCTTTACAATGGTGTGTTTCTGCTTTATAACAAAGTGAATCACCTATACATATACATATATCCCCATATCTCCTCCCTCTTGCATCTCCCTCCCACCCTCCCTATCCCACTCCTCTAGGTGGTCACAAAGCACCGAGCTGATCTCCCTGTGCTATGCGGCTGCTTCCCACTAGCTATCTATTTTACGTTTGGTAGTGTATATATGTCCATGCCACTCTCTCACTTCGTCCCAGCTTACCCTTCCCCCTCCCCGTGTCCTCAAGTCCATTCTCTACATCTGCGTCTTTATTCCTGTCCTGCCCTTAGGTTCTTCAGACCCACTTTTTTTTTTTTTTTCAGATTCCATATATATGTGTTAGCATACAGTATTTGTTTTCCTCTTTCTGACTTACTTCACTCTGTAAGACAGACTCTAGGTCCATCCACCTCACTACAAATAATTCAATTTCGTTTCTTTTTATGGCTGAGTAATATTCCATTGTATATATGTGCCACATCTTCTTTATCCATTCATCTGTTGATGGACACTTAGGTTGCGTCCATGTCCTGGCTATTGTAAATAGAGCTGCCATGAACATTGTGGTACATGACACTTTTTGAATTATGGTTTTCTCAGGGTATATGCCCAGTAGTGAGATTGCTGGGTCATATGGTAGTTCTATTTGTAGTTTTTTTTTTTTTTTTTTTTGCGGTATGCGGGCCTCTCACTGCTGTGGCCTCTCCCATTGTGGAGCACGGGCTCCGAACGCACAGGCCCAGCAGCCATGGCTCACGGGCCCAGCCGCTCCGCAGCATGTGGGATCCTCCCGGACCGGGGCACGAACCCGTGTCCCCTGCATCGGCAGGCGGACTCCCAACCACTGCGCCACCAGGGAAGCCCTATTTGTAGTTTTTTAAGGAACTTTCATACTGTTCTCCATAGTGGCTGTATCAATTCACATTCCCACCAGCAGTGCAAGAGGGTTCCCTTTTTCCACACCCTCTCCAGCATTTATTGTTTGTTGATTTTTTGTTGATGGCCATTCTGACTGGTGTGAGGTAATACCTCATTGTAGTTTGATTTGCATTTCTCTAATGATTAGTGATGTGGAGCATCCTTTCATGTGTTTGTTGGCAATCTGTATATCTTCTTTGGAGAAATGTCTATTTAGGTCTTCTGCCCATTTTTGGACTGGGTTGTTTGTTTTTTTGATATTGAGTCACATGAGCTGCTTGTAAATTTTGGCGGTTAATCCTTTGTCAGTTGCTTCATTTGCAGATATTTTCTCCCATTTTCAACGTTGTCTTTTTGACTTCTTTATGGTTTCCTTTGCTGTGCAGAAGCTTTTAAGTTTCATTAGGTCCCATTTGTTTACTTTTGTTTTTATTTGCATTTCTCTACGAGGTGAGTCCAAAAGGATCTTGCTGTGATTTATGTCATAGACTGTTCTGCCTATGTTTTCCTCTAAGAGTTTAATAGTGTCTGGCCTTACATTTAGGTCTTTGATCCATTTTGAGTTTAATTTTGTGTATGGTGTTAGGGAGTGCTCTAATTTCATTTTTTTACATGTAGCTGTCCAGTTTTTCCAGTACCACTTATTGAAGAGGCTGTCTTTTCGTCATTGTATATTCTTGCCTCCTTTATCAAAAATAAGGTGACCATATGTGCACGGGTTTATCTCTGGGCTTTCTCTCCTGTTCCATTGATCTACATTTCTGTTTTTGTGCCAGTACCATACTGTGTTGATTACTGTAGCTTTGTGGTATAGTCTGAAGTGCAGGAGTCTGATTCCTCCAGCTCCGTTTTTCTTTATCAAGATTGCTTTGGCTGTTCGGGGTCTTTTTTGTTTCCATACAAATTGTGAAGTTTTTTGTTCTAGCTCTGTGAAAAATGCCATTGATAATTTGATACGGATTGCATTGCATCTGTAGATTGCTTTGGGTAGTATACTCATTTTCACAATGTCGAATCTTCCAATCCAAGAACATGGTGTATCTCTCCATCTCTTTGTATCATCTTTAATTTCTTTCATCAGTGTTTTATAGTTTTCTCCTTACAGGCCTTTTGTCTCCTTAGGTAGGTTTATTCCTAGGTATTTTATTTTTTTGTTGCAGTGGTAAATGGGAGTGTTTCCTTAATTTCTCTTTCAGATTTTTCATCATTAGTGTATAGGAATGCAAGAGATTTCTGTGCATTAATTTTGTATCGTGCTACTTTACCAAATTCGTTGATTAGCTCTAGTAGTTTTCTGGTCGTATCTTTAGGATTCTCTATATGTAGTATCATGTCATCTGCAAACAGTGACAGTTTTACTTCTTTTCTGATTTGGATTCCTTTTATTTCTTTTTCTTCTCTGATTGCTGTGGCTAAGACTTCCAAAACTATGTTGAATAATAGTGGTGAGAGTGGACAGCCTTGTCTTGTTCCTGATCTTAGTGGAAATGACTTCAGTTTTTCACCATTGAGAACAGTTTTGGCTGTGGGTTTGTCATATATCGCCTTTATTATGTTGAGGTAAGTTCCCTCTATGCCCACAGCATGGAGGGTTTTTATCATAAATCGGTGTTGAGTTTTGTTGAAAGCTTTCTCTGCATCTATTGAGATGATCATATGGTTTTTCTCTTTCAGTTTGTTAATATGGTTTATCACATTGATTGATTTATGTATATTGAAGAATATTTGCATTCCTGGGATAAACCCCACTTGATCATGGTGTACGATCCTTTTCATGTGCTGTTGGATTCTGTTTGCTAGTATTCTGTTGGTGATTTTTGCATCTATGTTCATCAGTGATATTGGCCTGTAGTTTTCTTTCTTTGTGACATCTTTGTCTGGTTTTGGTATCAGGGTGATGGTGGCCTCCTAGAATGAGTTTGGGAGTGTTCCTCCCTCTGTTATATTTTGGAAGAGTTTGAGAAGGATAGGTGTTAGCTCTTCTCTAAATGTTTTTAGAATTCACCTGTGAAGCCTTCTGGTCCTAGGCTTTTGTTTGTTGGAAGATTTTTAATCACAGTCTCAATTTCAGTGCTTGTGATTGGTGTGTTTATATATTCTATTTTTTCCTGGTTCAGTCTCAGAAGGTTGTGTTTTTCCAAGAACTTGTCAGTTTCTTCCAGGTTGTCCGTTATATTGGCATATAGTTGCTTGTAGTAATCTCTCATTATCCTTTGTATTTCTGCAGTCAGTTGTTACTTCTCCTTTTTCATTTCTAATTCTATTGATTTGCGTCTTCTCCCTTTTTTTTTGATTAGTCTGGCTAATGGTTTATCAATTTTGTTTATATTCTCAAAGATACAGCTTTTAGTTTTATTGATCTTTGCTACTGTTTCCTTCATTTCTTTTTCATTTATTTCTCATCTGATCTTTATGATTTCTTTCCTTGTGCTAACTTTGGGTTTTTTTTTTTTTTGGTTGTTGTTCTTCTTTCTCTAATTGCTTTAGGTGTAAGGTTAGGTTGTTTATTTGAGATGTTCTTGATTTTTGAGCTAGGACTGTATTGCTATGAACTTCCCTCTTAGAACTGCTTTTGCTGCATCCCATAGGTTTTGGGTCATCATGTTTTCATTGTCATTTATTTGTAGGTATTTTTTGATTTCCTCTATGATTTCTTCAGTGATCTCTTGGTTATTAAGTAGTGTATTGTTTAGCATCTGCGTGTTTGTATTTTTTACAGATATTTTACTGTAATTGATATCTAGTCTCATAGCGTTGTGGTCAGAAAAGATACTTGATATGGTTTCAATTTTCTTAAATTTACCACAGCTTGATTTGTGACCCAAGATATGATCTATCCTGGAGAATGTTCCATGAGCACTTGAGAAGAAAGTGTATTCTGTTGTTTTTGGATGGAATGTCCTATAAATATCAATTAGGTCCATCTTGTTTAATGTATCATTTAAAGCTTGTGTTTCCTTATTTATTTTCATTTTGGATGATCTGTCCATTGGTGAAGGTGGGGTGTTAAATTCCCCTACTATTATTGTGTTACTGTTGATCTCCCCTTTTATGGCTGTTAGCATTTGCCTTATGAATTGAGGTGCTCCTATGTTGCGTGCATAAATATTTACAATTGTTATATCTTCTTCTTGGATTGATCCCTTGATCATTATGTAGTGTCCTTCTTTGTCTCTTGTAATAGTCTTTATTTTAAAGTGTATTTTGTCTGATATGAGACTTGCTACTCCAGCTTTCTTTTGATTTCCATTTGCATGGAATATCTTTTTCCATCCCCTCACTTTCAGTCTGTATGTGTCCTTAGGTCTGAAGTGGGTGTCTTGTAGGCAGCATATATACAGGTCTCGTTTTTGTATCCATTCAGCCAGTCTGTGTCTTTTGGTTGGAGCATTTAATCCATTTACATTTAAGGTAATTATCGATATGTACGTTCCTATTACCATTTTGTTAATTGTTTTGGGTTTGTTATTGCAGGTCTTTTTTGTCTCTTGTGCTTCCTGCCTAGAGAAGTTCCTTTAGCATTTGTTGTAAAGCTGGTTTGGTGGTGCTGAATTCTCTTAGCTGTTGCTTGTCTGTAAAGGTTTTAATTTCTCCCTCGAATCTGAAGGAAATCCTTGCTGGGTAGAGTAATCTTGGTTGTAGGTTTTCCCTTTCATCACTTTTAATATGTCCTGCCACTCCCTTCTGGCTTGCAGAGTTTCTGCTGAAAGATCAGCTGTTAACCTTATGGGGATTCCCTTGTATGTCATTTGTTGTTTTTCCCTCGCTGCTTTTAACATTTTTTCTTTGTATTTAATTTTTGATAGTTTGAGTAATATGTGTCTTGGCATGTTTCTCCTTAGATTTATCCTGTATGGGACTCTCTGTGCTTCCTGGAGTTGACTGACTATTTCTTTTCCCATATTAGGGAAGTTTTCAACTATAATCTCTTCAAATATTTTCTAAGTCCCTTTCTTTTTCTCTTCTTCCTCTGGGACCCCTATAATTTGAATGTTGGTGCATTTAATATTTCCCAGAGGTCTCTGAGACTGTCCTCAATTCTTTTCATTCTTTTTTCTGTTCCACGATAGTTATTTCCACTATATTATCTTCCAGGTCACTTATCAGTTCTTCTGCCTCAGTTATTCTGCTCTTGATTCTTTCTAGAGAATTTAAAATTTCATTTATTGTGTTGTTCATCATTGTTTGTTTGCTCTTTACTTCTAGGTGCTTGTTAAATGTTTCTTTTATTTTCCACATTCTATTTCCAAAATTTTGGATAATCTTTACTATCATTACTCTGAGTTCCTTTTAAGGTAGACTGCCTATGTCCTCTTCATTTGTTTGGTCTGGTGGGTTTCTACCTTGCTCCTTCATCTACTGTGTGTTTCTGTGTCTTCTCATTTTGCTTAACTTACTGCGTTTGGGGTCTCCATTTCACAGGCTGCAGGTTCGTAGTTCCTGTTGTTTTTGGTGTCTGCCCCTTGTGGCTAAGGTTCATTTAATGGGTTGTGTAGGCTTCCTGTGGAGGGGACTGGTGCCTGTGCTCTGGTGGGTGAGGCTGGATCTTTCTGGTGGGCAGGACCTCCTTCGGTGGTGTGTTTTGGGGTTTCTGTGACCTTACTATGATTTTAGGCAGCCTCTCTGCTAATGGGTGGGGTTGTGTTCCTGTCTTGCTAGTTGTTTGGCATATGTTGTCCAGCACTGTAGTTTGCTGGTCATTGAGTGGACTAGGGTCTTAGTGTTTAGATGGAGATCTCTGGGAGAGCTTTCGCCATTTGATATTACGTGGAGCCGGGAGGTCTCTGGGGGACCCATATCCTGAACTCGGCTCTCCCACATCGGAGGCACAGGCCTGACACCTGGCCGGAGCACCAGGACCGTGTCAGCCATACAGCTCAGAAGAAAAGAGAGCAAAAAAGAAAGAAAAAAAGAGAAAATAAAATAAAGTTTTTAAAATAAAAAATAATTATTAAAAATAAAAAAGTAAGAAGTAATCAAAAAAGAGAAAAAAAAAGAAAGAAAGAAAGAAGAGAGTAACCAAAGCAGAAAACAAATCCACCAGTGATAACAAGCAGAAAAACAATACAAAAAAACCCAAATAACGGACAGACAGACCCCTAGGACAAATGGTAAAAACAAAGCTATACAGACAAAATCACACAAAGAAACATACATATACACACTGACAAAAAGAGAAAAAGGGAAAGAAATATATATCTATGTATATTAAAAAAAAAAAAAAAAAAGAGGAGGAGAGCAACCAGGTCAGTAAACAAATCTAAGCAACTCTAAATACTAAACTAAGATAAACATAAAATCGGGAACAAATTAGAAGCAGAAAGCAAACCCCAAGTCTACAGTTGCTCCCACAGTCCACTGCCTCAAGTGTTGGATGATTCGTTGTGTATTCAGGTATTCCATAGATGCAGGTACATCAAGTTGATTGTGGATTTAATCCACTGCTCCTGAGGCTGCTGGGAGAGATTTCCCTTTCTCTTCTTTGTTCTCACAGCTCCCAGGGGTCACCTTTGGATTTGGCCCCGCCTCTGTGTGTAGGTCACCTGAGGGCGTTTGTTCTTCACTCAGGACGGGGTTAAAGGAGCCGCTGATTCAGGGGCTCCGGCTCACTCAGGCCGGGGGGAGGGAGGGGTGCGGATGCGGGGCGAGCCTGCGGCAGCAGAGGCCTGCATGACGTTACAGCAGCCTGAGGCTCGCCGTGCGTTCTCCCGGGGAAGTTGTCCCTGGATCCCGGGACCGTGGCAGTGGCGGGCTGCACAGGCTCCCCGGAAGGGGGTGTGGAGAGTGACCTGTGCTCGCACACAGGCTTCTTGGTGACAGCAGCAGCAGCCTTAGTGTCTCATGCTGGTGTCTGGGGTCCGTGCTGTTAGCCGTGGCTCGCGCCCGTCTCTGGAGCTCCGTTAATCAGCACTCTGAATCCCCTCTCCTCGTGCACCAGGAAACAATGGTCTCTTGCCTCTTAGGCAGGTCCAGATTTTTTCCTGGGCTCCCTCCCGGCTAGCCATGGCGCACTAACCCCCTTCAGGCTGTGTTTACCGCAGTCCTCTCCCTGGGATCTGAACGACCCTCAGCTCCCAGCGGCTGAGCAGGCAAGCCTCTTGGGCTGGTGAGTGGTGGTCGGCACCGATCCTCTGTGCAGGAATCTCGCCACGTTGCCCTCCGCACCCTGTTGCTGTGCTCTCCTCAGTGGCTCCGAAGCTTCCCCCACACCCCCCGTCTCCTCCAGTGAAGGGGCTTCCTAGTGTGTGGAAATCTTTCCTCCTTCACAGCTCCCTCCCACTGATGCAGGTCCCATCCCTATTCTTTTGTCTCTGTTTTTCCTTTTTTCTTTTGCCCTACCCAGGTACATGGGGTGTTTCTTGCCTTTTGGGAGGTCTGAGGTCTTCTGCCAGCGTTCAGTAGGTGTTCTGTAGGAGTTGTTCCACGTGTAGATGTATTTCTGGTGTATCTGTGGGGAGGAAGGTGATCTCCGCGTCTTGCTCCTCTGCCATCTTGAAGGTCTCCCCTGCCCTTTTTTATATTTTAAAGGAGAACTGAAATGTCTTAAACACTTAAGTGAGTAGTATGGACATTTTAGGGCATCTGTGAGAATGGAGTGAGAACTTGAAGCTCTGGTGATCTTAACCCATGCCATGCAGGGTGCTGGTCTTCTACCAAGTTGACCTTGGTATTCATCCAAAAGCACTCTTTGGAATTACTTCTGTGGCCTTTTCAACTGGACCCTTATTCCTCTAGTATATCTATTTTATTTTATTATTTTTTTCTATTTTGAAAAACAGGTATCCATTTTTTTTAGCTTGTAACCAAAGGATCAGGCCATTACTTTTTCTTTTTTGTTTTTAAATTGCATTATAATTGACTTACAATATTATATTAGTTTCAGGTGTATAACCTAGTGATCCGATGTAAAAAACCCGATTACAAAATGGGCAGCAGACCTGAGTAGGCATTTCTCTAATACATCTTTTTGTTTATCTTTGGCCTGCTGTGCTCAATTCTTCTCTGTAGCTCTTTCAACATTTAACCCTTTATTACCCTTCTCTAGCCCAGCCCCCTGCCTCCTTCATTCTCAACAGAATATGCTAACTTGGAATCTGTTCATGTACTTCAAGTTCTCACCTTGATACAGAGACACGTCTGCAACTGACTTCCCATGAGCTTCTTTCTTTCCAATCTCATTGGAAATAGAAAGCTCATCTTCATATAAAATGATCTTGCCACCAGTAGTCTTAAGCCCATCCCCTCAGATTTCCTCTGAAAATTGCTGCATTACCTTTTACTGTTTCTTTCTGCTTTTCTACCTGGCGAACTCTCATGTCTCACCTTTGATGATTCAGCTCATGTGGCATGTTCTCTCAGAAGCCTTCTTTGACCACATAATCTCAGAGCTGGTTGCACCATATTTGACACCACCATTCGACCTTGTCTCCCCCATATTTGAATGTGAGCTCAATGAAGAGGATTATTATTGCTCACTTTTGTACTGCTAGTGCCTAGCATGTTGTTTATACCATAGTAGGTACACAAAATATTTTCTCTATCAACCAATGAATGCTTTAACTATTGTGTTGGAAGCTGTTAGAATTCAAGCAGTCCTTCGATAAAAATTTCTCAGTGGGAAACATCTTTTTAGGATATTTTTATTCTAAGTTATTGCATTGTTTAATTCTTAGGGGCACAAAAGGAACTAACACTAATATTGAACTGGCTTACCGCCTAATTACAATAAACTTTCATACTATAAAAAGAAGAATACTGTAGAAGAAACTTTTTTTTTTTTTTTGCAAAATTTAGAATAAAACACAGCTTCTTTGGTGTTGCTGCCTCCTTTTTTAACTGTTACTGCAGACACTGTGTATTTTGCTTAAATTTTCTAATAAGCTCAGTCCCACATCTGCTGTTTGGTTCCCATGCTGACTCGTATCTGATATATTTGTTAGGTGGAGAGGACAGAAAGATTTAGTATTTTTAGAGAAAAGAAAAATTTAGTAGTTTCTATAGACTTCATGATTTAATAGTAGTAATAATTTTTATTTACATGGCGCTATTACCTTGTCCAAGTGCGTATTTCTCCTCTTCACAGCTGTTTCATAAGAGTGGTTTATATTCTCCATGTCTATTTTCTCACCTTTTATTCACCTTTGACCCACTGAAATCTGATGTCTCTTCTATCATTCCACCGGAAGTGCTCTGAGCAAAGTTAAATGTGACTTATTTATTTGTAAACTTAATGAACAGACTTTGTTTAACCGTCAAGTTATTAACATACAATTATCAATCTTCTGTGTATATAGCACGCACTAAAGTATTTCATGGTATATGAAGACTTTTGAACTCTAACCATATTGCTCAAAGAACTTCTGGGAAAATTAATAGACATAAAGTAATACAGAAGTAAGTTACTGAAAAAAATCAGAATGTAGATTAATATGATAAAAGAGGCAAATGTGAGGAGGAAGAGGTCAGCTTGATTTGGGCAAATCAGGAAGAAAAATAGAGGAAAGAGAGCATTTTAGACAACCATGGAAGGATGTGTAATGACTGGGAATGGAAGGGAGGGAATACCATTAGCATTTCCCCAATCTTTTTGCAGAAGTTCAAAAGTAGTCCTTTTAGCTTTGATTTTAGGATCCTCCTGAAATGGTGCAATGGCTAGGATGAAAGAGGAGATATTTTGAATTTGGGTCCTTTAATAGCACACCCCAAAGATTACAAACATTTCACTCGTTTTAAGGCTTCTGCTTGGATTTATTCCGGAAGACTTGTCGTCTAGACAATAATTTTGTTGAGATAGAACAAAATTTCCAAGCGAGCACTTTGTTCTCTTATAGAATATTCGAAATGCTGAAGTTACAGACCACAGCTGCTATGGCACCTCTTTCTTGCTGCAAACATGGAAGTTAGTCCCCGGAGTTGGACACTACCTGCTGTTGAAGATGTCTGTTTACTGTCTGTTTACAGTGTGAAAGAAAGGGGACTATGTCCTGGAAATCAAAGATTCCACACTCTTTTTATGGGAGGTATGGGGCATGCAGTGGGTTCCAGGTCTGAATGCCTGCCAAAGCTCTCTACATAATAATAAGGATTGCTTTATCGTGCTCATCGATTATCTGTCTTGAATGTGAACTCCTTACAGGTCATACATGTTGGGACTGACCTCAGAACAGGAAGGATTCAGAAGAAGAGGAATGGTGAGCAGGGAGCTATAGTCAAACTTCCAGATAGTCAGATCCTGGAACTTTAGAATAGTGTAGTGTGGCTTGGGGGACTGTTGTCACTAATAGCTGAACTGGGTGAAGTAGTCTGTTCCTGGGTGCCCGGGGGTCTATAATACAGTGGATTTTACATATGTATTTCTGTCTTCACAATGATTTGTGACTTTGGTCATAGAGAGAATTTATTGAAGGCATTTGTCAGCAGTTGAGGAGCAGAAATTGTTATGCTTATACGAGGAGTTACCTCCAGTGTTTATTTCTATCCTATGTATTCATGGAAACATTTGTATATAGAACTGGCCATTTCTATAGCACTTTTGGGGGTCCTGTTTGCTGAATTATTTCAACTAGAGAACTAGGGGTGAGGAGAGCTCCAAAAATCTCTCATGAAGGAATCGTGGCTGTCTCTTTTTGTGTTCTATAAATTTAGGGTTTGGATCATATTTTCAGATGGCAGTTTTGCAATGAGAGTTATTCTACAAAACATAAATGTCACCATTAAAAATGAAAGCAAAAGACTGAATGACATTAGCAGAGATAATGTTGTGATATTAGCAGAGATAATGTGTCTTTTCATTTGTGTGGAACTCTACTTTGGGTAAGAAATAGTTTCTGAGATGTTCATGCTTGTTTCTGGTTGATGAAGGGAGGTGTGTGAGTACTGTCAGGAATATTGGTCAATCTGATATTTGTATCATGTACTTGGAAGCAGGTAATCTTTAGGTTAGGAACAAATTATAGTTGTGAAAGAAAGTCAAGGTCAGCCAAATGTCGAGCCTGAGGAGTTTGTGGTGCTTGTCAAGAGAGGAAATGGGAAGTAAAGAGTGAAAAACCTTAGGAAACCAACTCCAGTAAAAGGAATGCCTAGAGATTGTCATACTGAGTGAAGTAAGTCAGACACAGAAAGACAAATATCATATGATATCGCTTATATGAGGAGTCTAATAAAAAGGGTACAAATGAACTTTTTTACAGAACAGAAGTAGAGTCATGGATGTAGAAAACAAACTTATGGTTACCAGGAGAGAAGGGGGAAGGGATAAAATGGGAGATTGGGATTGACATATGCACACTACTGTACATAAAATCAATAACTAATAAGAACCTGCTGTATAGCACAGGGAACTCTACTCAATACTCTGTAATTGTGTATATGGGAAAAGAATGTAAAAAAAATAGAGTGGATATATATATATATATATATATATATATATATATATATATATATAACTGATTCACTTTGCTGTACACCTGAAACTAACACAACATTGTAAATCAACTATACTCCAATAATTTTTTTTTAAAAAAACGGAGATGCAATGAGAGACAGTTGACAGCTGTTAATGGCTGTTGGGTTGGTTCTTATTTGATATGGGAATGGGGAGCCAGATTGAGAGCTTGACTGGCATAGACTAGACAATAATCTCACTTACTTAGCAATTCTAATCTCTACTCACATCTATCTGGCTTTAGGCAATACCTCATGAGTGAGAATAATAAAATGCTTCACTATTTAAATTGGAAGAAAATTGAAAATGTAAGGCAAGTGCTTCTCAGATGAGATTGACATACATCCATGACTTTCTAAATTACCACCTTCATAATTCCTTCAACATATCGTTTAGCTGAAATATTACGTGACATGATTCTAGAGTGGTAGGTTGTAGACCATGAGTCATGTGGTAATTGTCTATCTAAAATAAAAGTGAGTTTAGATATTTATGTTACTTTTCTCCATAAATTTGCATTTTATTGCTACTTGAGAGTTCATAGTACTATTGCTTGGCTCTTTCAGGCAGTCCTTGAAATGATTCCTATTCAAAGAATAAAAAATGTGAGTTTCACATTTTGTTGTATTAGTGAAGTTACAATGCTTGGAAGGATAAAATAATCTGTGTTTTATTGGTATACCACAGTGGATGAGTATGCATTCCGGATGTAGTCAGACCTGCCTCCCCTGCCAGCGACCAAGGTCCCTGGCCTTTGTAGTGCACCAGCACAGAGAAAATCAGTCCACTTAGCTCACATTCAACTTTGGTATTTTCCTGCAAACACAGATTATTATAGGTCGGTGTCCTATTCTTGAAGAACCCAGGAAAAAGATACTGTGAAAGCCCTGTTGATAATGAGATGCACAGAATAAGGAAGTTCAGTCTTATATCTACATACATCTCTTCCAAGTGAACTTGTCATAGGCTGTAGAGCCTTAAATATGAGCATGCTGGTATCTTAAGGCTGGCTGGGTATATGGTTCCACAGTATGGAATAAAGAGCAGTAAACAGGGTTGTGGTTTGTCATTAGGGTTGTTCACTTCTATTCTGATTCCACTCCTCTTTGGGTACATAGTGGAAGTTACTTCCTTATTACCTAAACTTGGGTGTGACCATGCACTGGCTTTGGCCTCTGTAATGCAAGAAGAGGTGATATGTGCCATTCATTACTAGGCAGAAGTTTTTAAGTGATAGCATGATTTGTCATGTTTATTTCCTTCTGCCATGTTGATTTTGAAGCTCATATCAAGAAGGACTCTCCATCAGCCTGAGTTCTCTTATATGGGAAGAGCCTCCCTGCCAATCTTCTATTGATATACAGCATCATGAGAAATAAACCTTCATTATTTTAAGCCCCTGAGATTTTGAGGTATTTATTATTGCAGCATAACCTTGCCTATCTTGACTGATTCATCTAGTTTCTAGGAAAGATCAATTCTTAAAGATAGTGAAGGCCAGAATGAGGCCACTGACATCAACCTGAGTGAATTCAGGGAACAATCTGAAGATGAGCAGATATAAGAAGCAGATTCCATTTATGGAGAAAGAAGAAGCAGGCAGAAATTAGGTGAGGGCCGTAAGTTCCAAGTCAATGAAGCTGATGATTTGAAATTATATTCCAGTTCTAGCAAGCAATGCAAATGACTCTGTGGACAGGTCAAGCAGAAGTCTGAGACATACACAGTGGGTGTTAAGATGGTTAAAATGGAGGTGGTTTCCTTTATGGTTACTTAGGAACTTGGATTTTCTATAGTGGAATACAAATATCAAGGAAGCAGTCTAACATACTTTCAGATATCATCCTCATTGACTAAGGCTTGGGGCTTGCCTAAGCTTTCAGTTGGTAGATCATCATTGTGACCAGCTGGTTAGGGGTAGAGCAGACAGGGCGTGAAACAAAGAGAGAGAATGTAATGGAGTCTATTTGATAATGTGATAATGTTTTTTCTAAAAAAGATACTTTCATTAAGTCAATTTCAGATTTCTGTTTCCCAGATCAAACAATAGCTGTTCAAGGAACATCATGGGCTATATTTTCTAAAATTAGTAGCCATCTTCCTTATTATTTTGTGAAGAGGGTGGAAGGGACTCACTTCTAATTTTCCACAAACTGTGGAACCTGAAAATAACATATTTTTATATGATTATTGTTAGTGTTGGTTAAATCTGAAATTGGTCCTTTGGATTAAATTTCCTAAAATTTCTAGCTCACGATGATTCACTATACAGTGTTTTCAGAGTAAATCTAAACATTAGAAAAAAAAATCCTACTACACGAAAAACTCTGATGAAAATTTACAGCTGTTTCACACTGAATATATTTAACCAAAGATGTCCCAATTAGAATAATTGTATATGAATTTATCCTCATTAAACAGTACTTATAATTTTCTAGCCTTTGGCTAACTTTTTGAAAATCTCTATCTTCTCTGGTTATAATTCCAATTGAACATATTAAGATAGCAAATTTCACAGAATTATGAAAAATCTATATATTTGAAATAGAAGTTTAAAACTTACTATGGTTTTCATTTTTTTTTTAAATTCTTGGAAAGATAATGTAACTGAAAGGGAAAACAATACCCAAAATGAGAGTTAGGTCATATATTTTGTTCTGAACAATTGATTTTTCTTTGGACTTAATGTTTGATATAATGATAGGCTGTGAGACATGGAAAGGGAGTATATGATGTATACTATCAACCCTTTTCACGTGTGTCTTCTTTTATTTGTAATATTCAACATTGGGAGAGGATTTTAGGTGGATTCTGGCCACTTACCTATAGATGGTAATGCCAATGTATTTTTTACATTCTAACCACCATCCAAGTGGGGATGGGAGAAAATTTTGAAAACTTGTGGGAAAAGAGTGAAGTCTCATGTGACTTAGTGGTTGCATTTTAGCTGCCCATGCCTTCTTTGTGGTAGACATGTGTTTACTCTCTCATTGTGCTTGATTAAGAGTCCTTGGAGTATTAATGGTTCCTCCCATACTGTGTAGTTCTCTGATGTGGATGAAGAACTCTGTCTAAACTTATACCCTGCCCCTCTGGATACCTTCATCACCACGACCCCCATTCTCCCTGAACTACCTAGATAATTTGGTTTGGAGTTTCCTCAGATATCTAGTTACCAAGTGTTATCTAAGAAAGAGGAGCTGAGTCAACCCTACTTGTGTGGGATATTCATTTCTTCAGAGATTAGCAGACTGCTAACTTCATGTTTAAAGTTTCATGGGTTTGTTCACTGGGTCATATACTTTGTATTGTTTTTTTACTTCATTAATGTCTTCCCTTCTTTATATTATTTTCTCCCCTATACTGTATTTGAGCTTATTTTACTATTCTTTTATAACTCTTTGAGATCAACATTTAGCTTATTATTAATTTTGTGCCTTTTTGCATTTCTAATATACACAATTCCTTCTGAATATTGATTTAGCTGCATCCTACAAATCTGATATATTTAAAAATTATTTTCAAATTCAAAATGTTTAAAAATTTTAACATAAATTCTTCTTTAACTTAATGGATTATTTGAAGTATCCTGTCCAATAAAAATATAATGTGAGCCACAAAGGCAGCCACACTTGTGATTTAAAATTTTAAACTTTGAATCACAAGATTTCTTAGTTCTTTGGTTGTGCTCACTGTGATGCCTTGATACTGGTACCCCAGATTCTTGGACGTGGCCTTGTCCTGTTTCTTATTAGCTCCATCGTTTTGCCCATGATCTTGTTAATTCCTCTAACACTCCTGCCATTAACCTTTTTGGATTCAGAGTGTCTGATCTTGATTCTGTCAAATCCTTACCTCCACTGTGCTGCAAGAACTATCACCCTCTGAAACTCAGGCATCCTCAAGCATTTGGAGACTCCTGTACAGAATATTTAGATCCCTTTTCCATTTCAGAACAAGACATATATTTTTAATCATGTATAAATTATATTATGTCACAAAACTTATTAGTTTATTCCTTCTCATGCTAGAGTTTATCTGTAATGTTCTTGGCCTACTGATAAAGCTTTCTGAAAGCTTCATGCAGTTTAATTTTATAAACTTGGCATTTCAGCAGCAGGATATATTTCTGATGAGTAAAAAGTGTCGGTTTTCAAAACTACATGAGACATACACACTCAGCCTAAGCCACATCTAATATTTTATAATACGCATTGGAAAATAATTTCCTCCATTAAGTCAAGCCTGCTCGATCTCTCATTTCGAACTATGATAAGTGCATCTTAGTGCTAATGTGACAATTGGGACTGGCGACTCTACAGAAAATTTTTTTCACAACTATTTATGATTTATTTGCCTACAGTGTTCTTTGGAACAAAGAGGCAACTATTTGGGAAGTTGGACAGGCATGAGCTAACTACCAGTCTGTCCCCCAAAATAAAAACAAATATGGCATCAAGGAAATAGATGGTTAAACATAAAAAAGGGAGGAGAAAAGAAACCATTTTTTTTGGCTTTGGCACAACTTCCAATAACTATTGTATTTGAAAACTTCTTAATATATCATAGGCTTTCTCCCAGCTTACAGAAGATTCAGTGTCTTGGCTGACTGTTACTGCAGAATTTCTGAAATATTGATAGAGAAGGGCAGTCCTTTACTATACAGATATAGAAACCTGCAATCTTAAATTAGGCAACAGGTCCCTTCCAGCATTTACTGGTATTTTGATTGAAAGCACTACCCTAGAAGGAATAAAATTTAGTGTCAGAATGAGAATGAATTATGGTAAAAAAAATCAGGAGAGAGAGAGAGAGGGATACAGAGAAAGAGAGAGAGAAAGATTTATTTTGCACTAAGAAAAGGTGTAAACTGGTTAGAATTAGGGGAGTTGAGAATGTCTCTTTAAACTGTGGTACTGCAATCGATCTCTGTATGTTTTCTGGTATTCATCCCTTTGAAAGGAGAATGAGAGCCAAGATCATTGGCTGTACTCTGAAGCTGTCACATCTCAGTACTGAAAAGGTACAGTGCAAGTGCATTGAAACAGTCTTTAGTTTTCTATTCCATATCGCCAAGAGCTTTGAGAATGATGAACCAAGTGAATGCTTTTTTTAGGGCTGAGATACAGATCCCTCCAATCTGACAGCGTTGCAGCCTCCGGAGTGAGAAAGCAGCAGCAGCAGCAGCAAAAGCAACAGCAGCAGCAAAAGCAACAGCAGCAGCCCAGCTGAAGTCCAGTAGAGGAGACCTGATCCCTAGTTCATCCTGAACTCCACCTGGGAACGTGCACTGTCCAGGGTCCTGAAACATGAACCAAACTGCCAGCGTGTCCCATCACATCAAGTGTCAGCCCTCGAAAACAATCAAGGTAGGACCCAGGTTTTCTCTCTTCTCTCTGCTGCTGTGCATGTATGTTCATTAATTTACCTAACACATGGGCATTGGTATGGCAGGGCACTGACAGTGACGATACCTAGTTGGTTTGAGTTTGAATTGAAGGTGGATCTGAGTAAAGTGTTCGATCCTGTTTGTATGTGTACATAGACAGGAGAGAGTAGTTTGCACTAAACGATGGTTTTATCTTGATGACTTTGGCTTTTTTTTGACTGAGAGTCTGTCAGCGGTATATTTCAGAAACAAAGTTTAGTGAGCTTCTAGAAGAGTTTCTAATCTATGTCAGTTTTTCTGATGGAATTGGGAACAATTTGCAAGCTGCTGGAAACAGATAATGTTAAATGGAATACAGGTTTTATTACAGTGTTTCATTGTCATATGGATTTGGGACGTCTCATTCTTTCCAAAGAAAAGTGCATCCTTCATTTTGAGTGTTGAACTGGTGGTTATATTGAAGTGATTGTTATAATGAGTATAAAAGACTTGGAGGGAGTATAAAAACATATGTTCTTATGTATGCCACCATACAAGTCAAAAACAGTGAGGTGATTGGAGACACTCTTTAATACAGGTGCTTGTTTTAAACTTGAGGCTTTTCTGACATGGTTAAATGAAAAGGACCAAGCTCAGAATTTTACTGTCCTGTTTTAGTATTAAGTAATGTTTCTGTCATTCTCCTTGTTCTTATTTGGGATGTTCTTACTCCCAAGGAGACTTATAAATAACCAGGTTTCTACTGAAGGATTGACTCTAGCTTGCCATTTATCTGTATTAGATTACTACCTGCGTGAGTACTTTGCATCTGGGGAAAGTAGTGGGTTCCTCTGGAACTCTTTTATAGAAAAAACTGATAACCTGATGGATCAACTTTTGTTATTACAATCTCTGATTTCCATACAATTGCATACCTTTTATTGAGGTTCCAAAATTTGAGAAGACTGATTTTATTATTACGTTATTTTGGGGTTATATTTCAGGCCTTTGAAAATACTGCATAGACTGCAATTACAAAAGGAATATAATTTACAGCAATAAGTCTGTTTCTTATGAACTTACCTACCCTCTGTCAGAGTCCTCCGGTGATAAATAGACCACAAAATGAACACTTTATTTCATTGATCTGCAATTATTTTTAAAAGCAATGAGGTCTCCAGGATATATCAAATGATGCATAATTAGACCCCCATCATAATAAACATACAGAGTTAACTGAAATGATGAAGAACCTAAATTATTAGGATAACTTACACCGTCTCTAATTGCAAAAGCATAATATCAGTATTTTTCAGCATTGGATTTTCTGCACTGTGTCCAAGTTTAGAAATAAAATATTGGGTTTTAGGATTAAAATTTTTCTCTGTATGTCAGATTCCCACATATGTCAATTGTATAAGAATACTGTCACTGACAAATGCCAAAACAGTACATATATGATACTCTACATTGTGATATATAAACTCTAGTGGGAAATACGTGCTGTGGTCTAAAGTGGGGTAGAGTTACTCTGGCGATCTACCTTTGAGTATGTTTAGAAAACCATAAAATGGCTTGTGGTTTTCTGTTTAAGTGTTTGAGGTCATAGGAATCAAGTGTTTTGTTTGTCCTTTTGTGTATTGAGTAAGGACAAATGAATGCTACTTTCTGGGACTTAAAAATCACTTCCCTATTGGTGTTCTAGCATTGACTGCCCTCGGACAAACAGTGGAGGCAGAAAAAAAATGTTTCTAGTGTCAGGTTTTACATCATCTTGCTGATCTTGCAGATGCTGGCTTTTCGTTCTAACTGCAGCCATTGAATTGAAATGAAAGGCATTATAAAATTGGACAACTCACCACTTAGCAATGTATTATATTAATGGCTTAATGAAGGAATCTTGAATCAAAGCTCTGGGTGGTTTGGTTATTGTATAAGTTAAGTTCTTTTGTGCTTCCCCTCCCCCCCCCCCGATATTGCTCTGGGGAGCAAAAGATGTGTGATGTTCATAAAGTATATATAGTTGCAAGCATTGAACTATTAAGGGAGTAAATTACTTGAGTATTTTCCAATTTGCAGTGGTAAAAGGGGATGAAGGGAAAAGCTCTCTTACTTCAAATTATATGCTCAATTATGAAACATTTATGGCTTTCGTAATTTATACTAAAAATGGCTATCTATATTTAGGTAATGCATTAGTCTATGAGCAAAATGCAGTAACAACTTAAGGAGAAACCGTTAAGAGGAGAGGTTTTTGGAAAGTTATGAGATATTGGAGCTCAAAAGACTCTTTGAACTTTTAGAATCTATCTTGTTTTAAGTGTGGTTTTTTAGAGTTAATTTTTTATCACTTTTAGAGGTACTATCTGAAAATTTTAAATAAAACTCCCTTATGGAATCTGGTTGGCCTTCAGATAATGATAAATGACCCACTTTGGGGCTCTAGAAATATCCAGATACTTAAGAACTCGTAAATTGTTCCATTTTGAAATTCTAAAACCTCTGGGGAGTTTTCCTCCATAGTGCAGTGTAATAGACCTCTAAGCAGTTGTTTTCCATTGTCAGTATAGTAAATGCTGGCTGCCCCTTCTCTTGATAGTTTAACCACTGCTAAAAAGAATGCAATGGGAATAAACAAAAATGAATTGTACTGGCTAAAAATAGCTTTAAAGGCCAAAATGTGTAGGCGGACAGAGAACAGGTGTGTGTGTGTGTGTGTGTGTGTGTGTGTGTGTGTGTGTGTGTGTTTCCCCACTTGACGTTGAAAACATAATGATATCTGCAGTGGGTCAAAGTTAGCAATTATTGCCAATGAAGGCTATTTGTGGTTATGGTGGTAACAGAGTTGGAGAAAGAGGAATTAGGTGGAGTCATAATGTGATGAAATGGTTAACATTATTCAGGTGGCTTGACATTTGTTTTTTGTCATTCTGGCCATTAGCCAACTCAACTAGTCCCTGACACATTTTTCCTGATGTGCTTGAGCAGGTGTTTTCTTATAGTCAAAAGTGATAAGTGAGAAGAGAGCGGAGGAAGTCAGATAAAGGTGCCAGGCATGTTTTCAGATCACTTTGGATGGATTGTTGAATGCAATGCATTCATAAAGCCCTCTCCCATTTTAGAACTTGTAAAGCGATGAAGCTTTTCCTGAAATGATTGCAGATCTTACCGTCAATGTAGAAGCACTCTAAAAAAGGATCTTTCATTCTGAGATCTGTAATGGAAAGTTTTAAGGACTATCTGGGAATGCTAAATACAGATCTAATCTTGGCTTATTATAAACCTGATTTCTGAAGAATTGTCCCCACCTTGGACAACAAACTTGTTTTTTCCCTCCCCTATCTTGCCTTCTCTTGGCTACACTGAATGCAAATCAAATCTTCCAGTCAAATATCTGGACTTAGTTTGCCTTTTTTTCCAGTGGAATTGAAAATTTAGAACTTTGCCTAAAAAATATGAGAGAATTTTAAAATTTCTTTCATATATTAATATAATTCGAACATTCTAGATTTATATTAAAATACGTCTAAGAGTAGTAGAGGAAATCCTCCATCCTTCTTTTGAAGTTAGAAGTTGGGCATAAATTATCTAGGGTTGGGGATTCCTGGATCAGGAATCATATGTATTTTATTATGGTAACTTCCAAATATAGTAAACAATATTACTTTATTTTTCCCATCTAGTGATCTTTTCATATCAGTCTCTCTCCTTCCCTTTCCCCTTTTCAAGACTTGCCTGGTTTATTCTACTCCTACTTTCACACCCAGGTTCCCAGTCCTATGTAGAAAAGGATCCCAAGGTCTAAAAGTCTTAGTTTCATTCTATTCCTGCTGGAGTACCTGAACGCTTTTACAAAATATATTTGAACGAGTCTTTAGGATTTTCATTGTCTTTGGAGTAGAACATCTATGAACAGGCAAACTCTTTTCATCATAATTTTGACTGATTTTTATACTGTAATATTAAAATGTTATTATGCTAGTAAAACCTTTTTACCCTACCACCTCTAACCTCCAGCCCCGTTCAGAATTATGGTATAAGAAACAGGGAATAAAACAAAATAAAGCAAAAGAGAATGAAAATTCTATAACAAATAATTTTTGTTAAACCTGTGGGCTTGAGGGTGTGTGGTGGTTAGAAAATGATTTCTGTCTTTAGCAAATTGGTATTTTGCAGTGTGACACTGTGATGAGTTGGCATGGTAAGACTGACTTGGAATTATACCAACTGGCATCTCAGTGGTTATTAATTCCACACCCCTAGCCTAAAGGATGGGCACCACATCTGTATTTCACATGGTACTTGAGCTGGTGTTGCAATTGAGTCTTAGAGTGTTCCATAATTATATAACCAAATTACATCCACAAAAATTTAAAAATGCAAAAGCATATAAGAAAAAACCCTCCTCTTTATGTCATCACAATATACAAAATGTAACCCTCCCAATTTTACTATTATATGAAATTCTAAGTGCAAAGATTATAATAGACTTCTGAATTGTATCTTTCTTAGAGATCCATCTTGGTCCTAATTCTAAGGACTTTAGTCATAAGGAAAAAAAAGAAAGAAACTTTATTAAATTATGATCTCAACACGGACTCAGACACACTAAAGAAAAAGTCATCATCTGTATTCAGTGACTTCTACAGTTCCACTTGGCAAGGAACATACTTTTTTTTTTCAGCATTAGGAGACTGGGTCATTCTCTTAAGTGGTGTTGTTTGGGGAAGCCAGAAGAGAAGGCTTACAAAAAATTAGAATGAAGGATCTTGTGTGTGAGAATTTTTTTCCTCTCTCTCAGAAATGGTCTACCTCTTTTTAATTATTCTGACACAGCTTCCCATATGCTTAGGCAAAAATAACAGCCTGTGATAAACATGAATGGGACCACAAGTTAGAAATTCTGCTGATGACCAATTTATAGCCGTTTACAATCTGAATTTACTGCCAAGTATTTAAACTTTAAAAGATTATAGGGCAATTTTATTTTAAATAACTATCAATTAAACTGTTTTATAAGGAAGTAGTAAAGGTTTATGTTTTCTTTTTAGTAAAGAGTGACAATGTTATAATGATTGGCCAGTTTTTGTATTTTGTTGGCTTTTTTCTTAATAAAATAGAAAAAACAGTTTCTCTTTTAATTTGATATTTATAGCATTTAAATAGCAGCTTTTACTTCAAAGAAGTATTGTCATATAATATTTTATTGAGGTAAATTTGAAAGATTTTAGAAAATACTTAATACTTCATTTTCTAGAAACCCATGTTTTGGTCAGATAGTAAAGGCATTCTCGATGATAAATTTGTGATGACAAACCACTCTTTGTCACTGAAAAGCTGTTGTTCTACAAATGTAGCACAGAATAAATAAGCTCAAGTAATGCTTCTTAAAGCATCATCCCTGAGCCAATAGCACCAGCATCCCCCATGGACTTGGTAGAAATGCAAATTCCTGGGCTCTACCCAGACCTAATCAATGGATAACCCTGTGGGTAGGGCCCAGCAATCTGTGTTTTAACAAGCCTTCTGGGTGATTGGATTTGTATTAAAATTTCAGAAACACTGAGCTAAAAGAATACAAAATAAGGCACACTTGTGTGTAAGATTTGACTGTTTGGGTATCATAGATGGAGTCTGAAGAACTTCAGAATGATACTTAAGGTCATTAAATAACATGAATTCTATGAGAGCCAAGATCTCATCAGGTTCATCTCTTCTATCATTCACAGGGCTTATTTGATACAAAGCCCTGAATACAGTAGACATCAAACATATATTTGTTGATTATTAAATGACTGCAAAAGTCTGTCAGCTCTAAGATGATCTAAGTCAATTTTTAAAATCTTGTTTAATAGGTAAGCAGGTTGGAAGTCTTGCTCTCTCTTTTAAATTCATAGCAAGTTTCTCAAAAATGTGTATTCATATTTTGTTTGGCTTTTGATGGTTCTGTTCTCTGATTTTGGTTTGAGGCCATCTGGTAGTCAACACTTTTTGGTAACTAGGGAGATCCATAGTCACACTAAGCCGAAAGTGTGCTGGGTAAGTGTCTTCCTTCTTGCCAGCTTCCTCTGAAACTTGGCAAAACTACGGTAGGCAGGAGTGTCACTATGGCCTTTTCCCCTCTCTTCATGAATACTCTTTAGCCCTTGGATATAGGCCACGTTGGTAGGATATAATTGGCAGCACTATACCAAAATTAATCATCATCTTGAACCCTGACCTCCCATTGACAGAACTAGCATGGTGTTCCAGTAGCAGAACTAGTTTTAAGCTGGGTGATAAGCTTTGAAATAAAGGAAGTTTACCTTCTGAACAGGCTTATTTCTTGGAAATTCTTCAAAATTTTGTTTGTTTTTTACATTTACCATTGGGAAGAAAGATCAAATGCACACAGCCTACCCTACCACCTGTGAATGGAGTGTAAGGCAGATTGGTTGCATTTTCCTTTGGAGAGTCGTCCTTAACTTGAATTCTCACTTCCCCAGTACCACCATGAATCATGTGATCTTAGCTAAGGCAATTAACCCTGTCAAGGCTTTTCTTCCCACTAACAGAAGGGCAATAAACTTAAATTACCTCCCTCCAAAAATGCTATGTAAGTGCTTTGTATTATAATTTGTTCTAGTAGTAATTTTTAACGCATATGACATTTTCATAGAGAGGTGTATAGTGAGAATCAATTTTTATGACATAAAAGCTGAGAATTTTATTTGCAATTATTATTAACTATAATGAGGATAAAACTCATTTTGGAGTCACCAGGGAGCTGACAAGTATCTTCTAATATTGTAGTAACATCTGCAAGATTTCATCATGAACCTGTACCAGAAAAGTAGGGAAAAAAGGAGACTGAGTTTAAATGACATCTAAAGGACTGATTAATTCAATAAAAAATGCAGTCACTCATCCTGGTGCTGTGCGACAAAAAATGGAAGATACCTAGGGTAGCTGCATGGATTGTACATTGAATTGAGGAGATATTTTATCATGATACGTATACAGCCTTCCTACTACCTCTGTGCTCACTGTTTCCTTCGTCTCATCACATTCCACACAATGGTCCTTGTAACAGACCCATATTCTTACCTGAAATCTCATACAGAATTTTCTCAGTGAAAGTTCTCAGACTCCCCTAGGCAAGCTATCACAGTCTCAACTAATCATCTATGTTCTCACATCATCTTCTCTGTACCTGATTAATAACAACTCATCTTCTGAGTTAGAATTATTTGTTTCCATATAAGTCTCTCTACTAGCTCTTAAAGGAATCTTAAAGGGTCTCTATCTTTTATTTTTTGTACTTCCGGTGTCCAGCCCAACATCTGGTGCCTAGCAGGTGCTCAATTAAGATTCTCTGAATGAAAGAACAGTCAAAGAAGGTTATAAACTCCTTCATCTTCCCAAGAGATGCAGCCTGACTTCTGGGTTCAGAAACATGCTAGTTCTCCTTGACCCACGCATAACTAAAGGTTTTACTTTAAAATATGTAAACAACATTTGGAGAGATGACAAAGGGGCCGCACAGCTTTTGACAACATATATGCTAGTCCTCTTGGGGATGAGTGGTTTCTGTAAGTCAAAAATAGGTTTCATATTATGAGTGTCTTTCTACATTAGGGTTAAGGAAAGTCTGTATCCAAACAGAGACACTCTCTGTCCCTGTTTTGGGGCTCGTGTTAGCATAGCAGACACTAGTTGCTGCTGATTTTAATGGATGGGTAATTTCCAAGACCAATCACTGCTGCTGGATTGAAAAACACCACTTCTCGCAACTTTGGGTTCCAGGATTAGGCCTAAAGAAAAATGGATTCCACTTTATTTTAATGGAAAGTAAATAGCATGAGAGTACTTATTGTACTTAATAGATGGGCCCTTTACTTTAATATTTCTTTTTTGAAACAGTGAAAGAATTAGGGCAGAGAGACTATGCAAGACAGATATTCTTAATCAAGGAAGGGCAGCTATGGTAAAATTTTTCCTTTATGTATGTTCTCTGAAGGAAATAAAATCCAGTGAAAGGACAGACTCAAGAAATGTTGATTTGTGATCAGTGAGCACAGTATGATGTGATGGATAGAGACTTGGACTGACTCTTTTCATTGTTTCAGTCATTCAACATCTAGTGAAAGAGGATTTAAATGTGAATAGGGTGATAATACTTGTTATTAAGAAGTACAGCCTAGGATACAAATTAATACAATTATAATATAAAATGATAAGTGCTAGATGAGGCCAATGCAAGATTTTGGGGGAGCATTCACAAAGTTCAAACCAGAATTCTACATAGGAGTTAGATTGATAGAAGAAAATATTCCAGGCACAAAGAAAACATGTGTAAAAGATGCAGAAGCAAGGCAGTGCAATTCTGATGAAAGCATTGTTTAGTTGAAACTGACTATAAGGTGCAAATAATTAGGAGTGAAAAATGAGGTTGCAAATACATATGGGAGGGCTGAAAGTACTATTTTTCAGAATGTGACTGTATTCTGAGGGCAAAGAGTACGAAGACAAGATCACGAGATTTGAATTCAGGATCCAATTCTGTGACCTTGGGAAGCCTTCCTGAGGTCTTTAGGTAGAAAGTGAAGATGGTGACACATTCCTGGTCCATCTTTCAGGATAACCCAAGTATAAGATATTATTAGCCAGACAGGTGTTACTGAAGGTAAATCTTAGTAAGAACAAAAGATTTATTCATTAGCTTGATTTAGTACCATGCAAGTTTATGAACTCTAATGATAGCTGGCCTTTAAAGGCTTTAGTTTACTGGTAGCTTTTTAATTTAAAAAGCTGTTTTTGAGTAATGACAATCATTGGGCTATACCAAAACTTTTTGTCTTTACTATTTGAATATTATATACAGATAACCGTTTTCCTGGTATTCTGGTTGCTAACTGTCTTTTCAACAATGCCCAATGACACATGAATGGCCTCTGTTAATGACATTAGATTTTAGTATAACGAATTCCTGGAAATTTCAGAGGTAGAGGTGTGAAAGTTCTTTTCTTCCTAGTCTCCTAATTACATTAAGTCATGTGTTGTCTTTAATACAGATACCTTAGGTTTCTTGAAGGATTAATTCCAAAGGTCTCTCTCAAAGGCTCACACTTTTTCAGAGAAGACAGGGAAGATTAAAGTACATTTGATGTGCTACAATTCCACAGCCATAAAATTTGAGATGTTTCTTACAGATGCTGTACTCCGGATTCTCACTTTGCAGACAAAAAATCTGAGGTTTAAAAAGGGAAGTTAGGTGAGGTGAGAGTTGTTCCTTTCATCCTTTTAAATAGGACACACACACACACACACACACCCAACCATCCTGCATGATTGTCTCATGATTACTACTTGGTATGGCTATGGTCCTTTGAGGTCTGGGGTAAGTTAAAGAATATGTAGATTTTATTTATCAAGGTGCTTTTAGCTGAAAGTATTAGAAAATAACAAAATTCTATATGACTTGGTTAGAAGAACCAGAAAAGAATAGTAATTTCACAAAATGAGAAGTCCCTTGGTAGAGCACTTCAAGAGTCAGTTAATTTGGTGCTCAAATAGCTCGTCCTAGGGCCCAGGCTCTTTGCACCATCACACTTTGTCTTTCTCAGACTAGCTGCTTCAGTTCCGTAATTGGCGTGCAGACCTGACAACTGACCATGTGCAGTGGACAAAGAGAAGTTTCTTCCTTTGAGTTTCTTTTTAGGAAAAAGTCCTACACATTATTTCCCCTCAACTTTTCTTGCCTAGAATTGTCTTATGCCAGTTCCTTACCCATTGTGCTTGACGATGCATATGGTTAAGTCGAGGAAGTAGAGGTGGTGGCTAACCAAATAAACATGGGGTTCTGTTAGAAACAGGGAGGTTAGACGGTTTTGAAGGAGGGAAAAATATTCACCACAGAGATCAGCAAGAAGGATTTTAGAATTTGATGGACATGGAATGTACACCATACTGTGAAAGACAGATAATGCCATGGTCTAAGAACTGTTTCAACAAAGATGTAACAAACTGAAACACAACACTGACTCTGTCTCATGGCAGAGATACCTTCCATCACTTTGGAGCAAAAGGGTAGGAAGAGAGGGTCCCAAGATTGCCTCATTCGGGTAGCCTTATCTCCTTTGATATTAAATGACTCAGTAGCCAATCACTGTTTTTTTTTCTTTGTAGTCAATCACTTTGCATTGTGTTTTCATTTTTTTTTCTATTACAGAAATTTAATTCTTAGTTTACTTCCCAAAACAAAAATTTTAGTACCATGTAATTTCACAGGTAAATTCTAATAATCAGTACAGAAATAAGTTATTTCTTCAAAAATTTTTTGCTAAATTTTGAAACGGAGAGGACCCTTCTCTACTCATTTCATCTGATCATTATTGTACTATTATTATAATATAGTTGTTTTTTGGACATTTTCTCAACATTTAAAAAATTCTCTTTGAATTTCTTTTTAAAATAGAAAGCAGTCTAATCTTTTTTTCAACTTTGAAATATTGTTTTTTTAAATTAATTTTTATGGGAGTATAGTTGATTTACAATGTTGTGTTAGTTTCTGCTATACAGCAAAGCGAATCAGTTATATATATATATGTATATATATATATACATATATATATATCCACTCTTTTTTAGATTGTGTTTTCATTTTTAACACATCATTGGGCTCTTTTCTTTTTGAGGAAGATGAGGGGAAATGGTGATATTCTTTATCATATAATTAGGGTTGCTCAAGGCCTATTACAGCGACCTCTTCTTTGGTACCTCTAAGGACTTGGAGCCCTTATGCCTCCAAAGTTGAGAGGTAACATAATAACTGTGATTAGATGTACAGTTGAAACTGTGGTAGCTGGAGATAGCATGTCCCATGTAAAGACACACCAGAACAAAGTCCACTCCCCTTCCCCACGAAATATCTTGGAGAGGTGTTTATGATGAGACACTACGACTACGTGGGATCACACCAAAAATAATTTTTCAGGGGCCTCAGTACCTCTGGTTTGTAACTCTGGCTGTGTGATGTTGGTAAATACTGTGGATTTAATTACCAGATGCTGAACACCAACAGACATGTCTGGCACCCAGACTTCTCCCTTGATCTCTATCCTCAGATGTTGCTCTTTCATATAGATGTTTATAGATGTTTCATATAGATGTGTAACAGGCATTATAAACTTATCACAGTAAAATCAGAACTTTTGATACTTGCTGACTACCCTTCTTTCACCTAACATCATTACATGAGTCCACCATCTTCTTTTCAGAGACTCAAACCAAAAACCTAAAGATTATTTTTTCCTCTCTTCTCTTCAGTCCACCATCCAATACATCAAAAGTCCTGCCCATTCCACCTCCTAAATGTATCTCCAGTCTAACCTCTTCTCTTCACCTCCACCAAGATCCCCCAAACTGCACGCACACGCACATTTCATCTGAGTTATGACAACAACTTCAAAGGACTCCTGACTTCCAGCAGGCCTTACCGCTGTTAATTCTCAACTCCCCAGCCGAGTGGTGGTTTTAAAATATGACTCTAATCACTTTGCACTCCTGGTTTAGATCTTAACATTGCTTTTAGAAAACAACCCCAGGTCCTTAACCTTACCCTGATGACCCTGCATTGATCTGGCCTCTGTTCTTCCCTGTGACCCTATTGTGTCCCATTCTCTCGCCCCAACTTCACCCCATGATTCTCCAGCAAAACTGGCCTCCTTTCTGAGCCTAAAACATTGCGAGCTCTTTGCCGTACCATGGTCTCTGTGCTTCTTTTCATTGTCTAAGAACTCTTTTTCCTGCGACTTTCCATAGCACCTTTCTGGTTTCAACTCAGGCCACTTCTGATGGACTCTGCCCATCTAGGTTGTGGTCACCCCTATGTTGGTGCCGCAGAAACTCATAACCAAAAGTGGCAATTTTCTTCTATTATTCCCATAGTGCCTCTCCCAAAGTCTCCAACCCACAGGGGAGCGAGGCACTCTTCCTTCTCTGAAAGGAAGAGTGCCTTCCTTCCTTCTCTTAATCTTTGTTATATTCCCTGTCAGAACCCTTGTAGAAAAGGGTTTTACTTCATAAAAGAACCTTTCTAGATTCTGGTTTCCAATTCTTTCCTAATCACTATGTTAGTTCAACAAATATTTAGCGACTATATAATAAATACCATGTTGCACAGATGAGGATACCATAAAGCATAAGACACAGGACCAGTCTTTAAGAGGAGTACATTCTGGCTTCTTTTCTCCTCTCCCTTTGCCTGGGATGAAGGAGGAGGATGCAGAAAACTAAGTCCTTGATGACAGTACAGCATGAATGTCCTCTGGGAGATCAGAGAAGGTGCACCGTTCTCCAGTTTGATTGAAGGAGTAAAATGTGAACTGATTCTTGATGGGCAAGCAATAGTAATCTTGGTGAAGAATATGGGAGAAAGGGACATTCCAGATAGTGGAATGTGCGAAGGCACCCTGGTAAGGGCGAGCCCGACCCTGACCACCATAATTATGGCCATCATTACCATTTTGAGATACTCACAGCTCTAGGTGCTTTTATGGGATATTTCTAATTCCCACGATGACTAAGCAAGGAAAGGGTTATTATTCTTATTTCATAAATAAGAACTTTAATTTGTCCCAAGTTTCTCAGACCACAAGAAGTGGAGCTCATATTTGAACCCTGATAAGTTTGTTACAAAACTCAAGCTGACAGCTCGGGTTTCCTGGCTTCTATTTCAGTGTTCTCTCTGCTCTCTCATGCTCCCACAAGCTCTACGAAGCTGGTTGTTGGTATCCAGGGTCCTCTGCTGTTTTAAGCCTCTAAATCAAGGTTTACTGTTTTTCCCACAGGAATGCCCTCTGTCCCTCCTTTTCGCCTGTCTGGCAGATAATGCCATTGCGGACTCTTCACAGGCAATTCCTCTCCTCTCTGAAGCTTTGCCTCTTCCTCACTCTCTTGCCTTTCTATATATTTATCTTCTTATCCTCTCCCTTCACCCTCTTCCTTATCCTATCGGCCCTTGCCCTCACAACCCAGCTAGAGCCGAAATGTAGGGTCCTCGAGGCAAAGGTGGTATCTCATTTGTTATTATGACTGTAACGTTTAGTACCATTCCTGACATGAAGTGAAAACTCAGAAGGGGCTTGCTGAATGAATGAATGAGTAAGCAAAGGCCATCTAACATGGAGAATAACATGTTACTGCTCCAGAATATTCTTTATAATATTAATGTTTCCTTTCATGTGATATATAGTCACATGGCTCTCATTCTGGGTGAAATGTAAGTATGAGAAAAGAAGCCAATTATGTTTGTGCTTTTTTCAAAGAATTTTCTTCCCCCATTGTGTGTGTGTGTTTGCATGTGTGTGTGCGTGTGTGTGTGAGAGACACACACAGACAATATGAGAGCTGAGTTTTTAAAATGTAAATGCGGTTGAAATTGGCTTATTGCTAAGTTCTTTCATTGGTGTTTAGATGAAAAGATTTTAAAGTCATTTCAACTGTGGAGAAATTATTTTTTTGAGAATGGGAATTTTCCATAAGAAGAAAATATTTTCTGAGCACCTACTCTGTGCTAGGACTTCTCTTACCAGCAAATTCATTTATTTTTTACCTCTTTGCTGCTAAGGAAGAAGTGGAAACCTGTATTTTAATTAGCTGATCTTAGTCAAGCCCTCTGCATTCAGCGTATCTTTTAACATTACAGGGACGACACGAGCCTTATTCTACCAAAAAGTATTAAGGGCTTAAGGATCTGAGTGAGGAAAATGTAGAGTTGGGCCTTGACTTCATAGTTCAGGCTCTTTCTGTTATACCACATGGTAATATTGCTTATAGAAAACATATAATTTAAGGGATCTTTATTCTAAAACATATAAGCACTTGATTTCCCAGGCAGTCATTGCATGCTGACAGATTTGTCTTTGCAAAGTCTCACATTTTCACAATCACCACCATATTTATGTCCTTTTCATGTATCACTAATGGATGGGGCCAATTTGGAAACAGGAGAACTGGGAACCCAGGATTCAATTCAGGAGAAACAATACAGAGTCCAGAAAGTGTATCTGATGGGAACACCAAATAGGACATAACAACATCAACTAATTTCCGAGGATAGCTTAGGGCCTGGGAGAGACTGGGCATTCAGGAACAAGATGAACAGGATGAACAGTGATTTTTAGGTCCATTTGGACTAACAACCCAAGCAGAGGAGTCTGTAGCAATCTGGGCCTAACTAGAGCCAGAATAAGAATATTAACAACAGCAACCATGACAGTGTTCTAAATATTTGCAGAACATTTTTAGATAGCTCCTTACTGACTGTCAACTACAATGCTGTGAAACACATATACTTATTATTGGTAGGATATGACAAAATGAAGAAGGAAATATGTGGTGTTGGAATAAGGAAAATAGCAGTATGTAATGAAGTATGAATATACTACACAGTTTTGTAAATTGCAACAGATTTTGGAAAGGCAGCTGCTAAGGAGTGTAATTGTAATTGTTAGACAAATATTTGGAGCATTTCAAGTACTTGGCTAAATTTTTCCTCATCAGCAAAATAGGCAAAGGAGGCAACTTGTGTTCTGGAGACCACTGGAGTGTGATAGGCTAAGGGCACATATGAAGCTAGGACCAAGCTAGGCAAAAATAGCAACAGATATATCGCACTGCACATGCTCTGTTCCTGGCACTATGGTTATAGAGGCCAAGTTCTGCTGCTGCTGGTACAAGGTCCATCAGCAATAAGAAAAGCCAAGAAAGCCAAGGGTGGATATAGAAAACAGCTGGTAGAAGTGGGGCTGTCCATGTCCTATTCAGCTCCATCTTGGGGGGAAGATTTGAGAAAGAATTTGAAATGAGTTTGTGGAATAGACCTAGGAGGGTAGTCTTGGGTAAATAAATAAACACTGAATGTTCAGATGGTATCAGAGACTGTGTATCTGTTCTGGCTTCCACTGAGACTCTGTCAGTCAGTGCAAATAAATTTAAGATTTCTTTGTCCACTTGGTTTCACTCGTTCTCAGTTGCTCTAACTCCAAATTTCTCAACCTTGGCACCATTGACACGTTGGATCAGATCATTCTTTGCTATGAGGGCTGACCTGTGCACTGTAAGATGTTTAACAGCATCCCTGGCCTCTACCTGTCAGTAGCACTCTCCCCAGTTATGACTAAAAGGTCTCCAGATATTGCTCAATGTTCTCTGGGAAGCAAAATTGCTCCTGGTTGAGAGCCACTGGCCTAACTGGTAGCCATTGCTACAGGTGAGAGAGGGCTTTGAGAGTAAATGAGGCTCCTTCTGGTCCCATGGATCTTTTGAATTGAGAGTCTCTGTGCCAGTCTATCCCTGGGCTGTTCTGACACGGAGGATGGTTGAGCCACCCGAAGGGCAATCAGAATATTGAATAATTATCATCTGAGGTTTATAGATAAAGGGATTCAGTCAGAGAGCCAGAGATCTGTCCCCACATCCCACGGAGGAACTGATACTTGAACCCCAATTATAACACTATGCCCCATCTCTTTTCTCTATAACAAATGGCTTTTATCCCAGGCTTTGCAGATTCCCCAAACCTTAGGTACTGAGGGAAAGGGGAAATAGATAGGACTTTGGGTCCTCCTGCACTTCCACCCATCCCTAGTTTTACCTTGGCCACAGCAGCATTACTATCACCATCCTATGTTGATAATGGTTTTATTTTTCTACTAAAGTAATAACAGATAAAATCCTCTGCGTTATCCTTTACACAGAGAGAAGCTCAACAATATTTCTTATTGTTTTCAAGAGTAAGGCAAGCTGAGGCTGCAGGGGTATTAAGTTTGCTAACCTGCAAGGTAGAAATTTAATAGGGACTGGGACCCAAAAAGGCCGTTTCATTATCCATTCTTGGTCTCCTTCCAGAAAAAGTCATCCTGCCTCCATATTTCACTTTTCTAGGCTATCCTGAATTATTGTGCCAGAGTTATCTTCTGGCAGAGACTTGAGAAATTTTACCCCATTCTTGAGAATCTAAATTCTCATCCTGCTAACATCTTGCTTGGCAATCTTCAAATTCTATATTAATCCAGGAATTTCTAACTCTCCCCTTTTTCATAAAATAGGGATCAGCTCCGGGCAAGAGAAACACAGCTTGACAACTCACATCTCTGGTATCTGCCTGTCATGATATCTGAAAATCTACATTTAGAGATCGAGTTTGTTAAATAAAGAGATTGACTTCTGCAGTTATCATTTTTCTTAAAAGCAGATGAACTCGAAAATTTTGACATATGTATATTTTGTCAGCCAAAGACAAACCATCTATTTTGGGAGGCAATATTGCATACTTGTGAATTGTGTGCTTTGGAATGTGTGCTTTGGAGTTAAACTGCCTCAGTTCATATTCCAGGTTGCCACTTTTAGCAATATTATCTCAGACAAGTCTTCTAAATTTTTATGAACCTCCTTTTCTCCTCTGTAAGGTAGGGTGATAATGCTCTCTATATTGGAGTTATTGGAATTAAATGAGATAATATATGTAGAGCATTTTAAAAAATACTCAAAAATAATTTCCAGTTCCATTGTTATTACTACTTTATTCCCAGGGAACCATCCTGCATGCATATTATAAATTAAAGAAATCATTGATAAGAACAATATTGGAGGTTATCTTGGCAATTTCACAATCTTCTCTGAGTTATCAGAAAACAAAGGTTATAATGAATAGATCAATAAAAATATAACTTCAGCAAGGAAAAATGATATTAAATGAATTATAATATATTAAATCATCCCAATAAAAATCAAATTCTTACTGTAATAAGCCAGTAGAGTCCCTGTAGTAGACATTTTAAAATGTGATATACTTTTCTTCCTATTATAAATTCGGTCTTAAGTGGATTGGTAGGCGTCTAGTGAAGTTTCCACTGTCTTGTTTGACTATTTCCAGAGGACCAAGGATTCCTGAAAGGGTGAGTTTTACCTTATACGTTAAAGAGAACTTTAAAAAGAAGTGTGAAGGTCACTAGACGTTATATCAAGTATTTGATATTTTAGATACAAAAAAGTTTTAGAAAAACTAGACAGTTAACATATTTACCTAAATAAGTGTTGTCTGACTAACCATTTTATCATATTCTTAATCCGGATCTTAGAAAGAGAAGAATAGTGTAGTCAAATCGCTATTAACTTTACTAATTGAGTAAATTCTAGAAATGTTAAGAAAAGTGTAGCGCAGGAGCTAAATCAATGTTTGCAGAATGAATGTTGAAAACTTTTGGTTCTTAATGGTTGCCCTTCCCTACACCATGCATGTTCTTACTGTTGCTATGACCTTTTCTGTTAGCCAGCTGGACACTGTCACACAACATGTTAAATGTACCACTGGGTGATGTAACCAGTGATTTGGGCATTATGCCAAGGCAGGTTTTGCTCTAGGGACCTAAATTATTAATACTTATGTCACTGATTTTATTACCCTGTGGTATATGTTACATGCTGCTTGACAATATTTGTCATAAGAAGTAGACTTTACATAGATCTAGAAAGACCCAGATCTATGTAAGATCTACTTGCAGAGACTGGTGTCAAAACATTCTATGAGACCTGGGAAAATCATGTATTTTTTCCTTTTTTTCTTCCCTAGGCTTCCCCTATTTCATAATATGTGCAAAGCCAATGGAATTGGGTCGGGATCGCTTCTGTATCACAAGAGGTCTCAAAATAAGCTCTCTTTCATTCCAAAAGGATACAAACAATTTAGATTAAAGAGCAGTGAATATCATTTAGTTTATCATAAGGCACTGCCATTCCTACATAACATTTTTGCTATGAAATCTCTATGTTAATAGTGTTTTCTCATTTTATGTCACTGAGTGCAAGGCCTTATACCATTACTTTAATTATGCTGTGCCTGATTTTTTTTTTCTTCTCCTTCTTTTCTTGAGTTGTAGTAAAGACAGTCACATCCTGCTGTTACCATGACTTACTACCCCTGCCATTCATACCTGGGGGAACTCCTTGGCTGCCATGGCCTGTGTAGCGACAGGTTATTCCTTGCTGGACGTAAAGCACAGTGGGATTAAAGCCATTCTCATCTCCTGAAGTCCTCTTACAAACCATCTACCGAGATGTGTTAAACTAAGGAAAATGTCTTCTGTTTTCTCCCAGAGATTATAAACAGCAATATGCTGGGATGATAGCAGGGTTGGATATGAGAAAAAAGAGAGTAACCTGCTTTCTGAAAAATCATTCAATTGCAACCAAATACATTTTCAGCTGGTTACTTTTTATTTTATGTTTTAAATTCTACGAGTATATGTTTGTGCTGAAATTTCTGAGTTTAAAAAAAATTTGGAAACTTACAAACAAAAAGTTCCATGCTAGTAAACCTCAGTCTTTTCTTATATTTTGGTATACTACTGATTGTTTACAATCTGTAGACATTTTGCATATAATTTAAGATTAGTTGATACATCTAGAGTTATTGGTTCGACCAAAAAGTTCGTTCGGGTTTTTCCCTAACATCTTAACGAAAAACCCAGATGAACTTTTTCACCAACCCAATAATTAAACCATTCCCTCTCTACAAAAGAAGCTCACTTGTCTGAACTGCAGTAATTCTGAATATATAATGATTTAGATGCACCTATTATAACTGCATAGTTAAAAAGAAAATAACTGCTGGGATAATTCAAAATTTAAACAGGATAACACAGAGTGTACATTTAAACTACTTATATAAAAGACTTTTTCAAGCTCTCCATATTATGGAAAATATGTATCCTCTTGCATTACTCTTATCTGTTCACTAAAGACCAATTCTCTTTTAGGTCCTTCTTGCCCTAATGTCAGTTTGGTAGCTTAGTTTGTGTTACTCTCTGTGTATGAAACTAACAAAACTGCATATTTTTCAGTAGACATCAGTCTTTCATTAATTCAGAATGCCTATTCCTTTAATTAGTCCAAATTAGAAATTATGTTTCTCCCCAAACAAAATGTATCCTCACATCAATTAAATGAGAGTTTTTGATGAAATACTCGCTAACAGAGTAAGTAATTGAGATATAATTGTTTGTAGATGAAAAATAAGTACCACTTTCATGGAAAATGTGAGTTTAATGCTGATGATTTCCATGATTATGATGTGTTTTATGTGGCTTTTTATACCACTGTTTTGGAAGCATTCAGAATACCAGTTGAGGCAAAAGCATCTTAATGTTTGTTTTAGTGTTTGGCAACAAATAGTCTATAAAATATGTAATAGTTAATATTAAAATCTCATGCCAGATTGTAACTAACATAGTTTATTCAGTCTCTTTAAACGCATCGATTTAAAGCTACATCTGAATGAGTTTTCATTTAGCATTTGGGTTTCTTAGGATTTTCAGCAGGTGAGCTCTGGCGAAGTTACGGGGTGTGTGTTTTCCCCTGATTGGCACACCCTGCAAAGCAAGGACTCTTAATGTACACGCCTCAATCCTTCTTTTAAGGATCGGCTGGTGGCAGGCACCTTCAGTGCCCATGGGGTTTGCTGAGTGAGCAGAGCACAGAAAGCTCTCCTTTTGAGCCATTTATGTAGGAGGGAGAAGATGGTGAGAAGTGTCAGGCGTACAGATCTCTCCTTGTCCCATTGATTCACCAGGAGAGAACACTTTTCTTCATCATCGTTTACTTAGCATTTGATTCCTTGCTTCCCTTCACTAGCTCCCCTCTCCCTTATGCTCCCTCACTCCCATTAATAATCAGGTTCCTTTAAATCAGGTCGTACAGTTCTTTTTCATGTTGCATTACATGCTCGAAGAAAGAAAATCTAGAATGCTTTAGGAAAGACACAGTGATGTCCTGCTGGTGCAGGGGGCCTGTGCATGGGGAGACAAACGCTGGCTTTTCATTTTGGTCAGATCTACACTTGGGCAAGTTAAAGATTCTGAGATGCAGTTTCCTCATCTCTTAAGTTAGAGGATTAGAAACTACATCAGGAGGTACCTGGTATATATTGAATATGATAGAATATGGCTTCAACCTTTAGATATAAGAAGATTGGAAAGGGGGAAAGAAACAAGAGGAAGGAAAGACAGAGGGAGGTGAGGGCTGTGTGGAGGCTGGAGGCTGGTGAGGAGATGATGAGACCTGGACTGGGTAAGACACAGAGGTCCTCCTCATGATGGAAAGGGACAAGCAGTGTGATATTCATCAAAATTCATCACTTGAGAAATAACCGGAACAGACTCTGCTGATGTCAGGAGGAGGCTGGAGCCGGATGATCAACGCAAACACTTGTGGAGCTTTATTAGAACAGAATGTTATCCTGCACTACAAGGCAATTTTCCTCTTTTTAAAATTCATTTTCATTATACAGTAGTTTTATATTTGCAGACAAGTTGCAGAGGTAGTACGGGGAGTTTCCATATACCCCAATCCAGTTTCCCTTCTTGTTAACATTTTACATCACTGTGATACATTTGTCACAACTAAGGAACCAATGTCAGTATGTTACTGTTAACTAAACTCTGTACTTTATTCTATTTCATTAGTTTTTCCCTGATGTCCTTTTTTCTGTCCCAGGACCTCATTCATCGTACCGCGTAACATTTAGTCATATGTCTTCTCTTCTGGTCTGACAGTTTTTCAAGCTCTCCTTGTTTTTGACGACTCTGGCAGTTTTGAGGAGTCCGTTATTTTGTAGAATGTTCCTCAAGTTGGATATGTCTGATGTTTTTCTCTTAGTTACAGTGGGGTTAATTGGTTTTGGGGGTGATTTTCTATTCAGTTCTGGCAACCTAGGGCATGTGCTATCAACATGACTTCTTATTGGTGACGTTAACTTTGATGACCTGGCTAAGGTAGTGCTTCAGATTTCTTCATTGTGAAAATGCGCTCTGCTCTTCCCCCCTCCCCTACCTTGCTCTTGGCCACAAGTTACACACAGCCTCCACTTAAGAGATAGGTAATTACACTCCATCTCCTTGAGGGGCAGGTATCTATGTCAATTACTTGAAGTTCTTTTGTTCAGAGATTTGTCTCTCTTTCCCTGTTTACTTATTATCCAATCATTTATTTTTATCCATATGAACTCATGAATATTTATTTTATATTTGGATTATAATACAACACTACGTTATTTTATTACCCAAATTGCTTTCGTTTTGGCCATTGGGAGCCCAGGTTAGCTCCTGTGTCCCTTTGACATGCCCTCATCACCTTTTACTTCTTGATCATTTCCTTACTTTCTGACACTACAAGATGCTTCAGGCTGATCTTGTATATCCCATGCCCTAACCCTAGAATGAGCCAATTCTCCAGGCACCCCTGGTTCCTTTTATTTGAGAATAGTAGTAGAAACCAAGATCTGGGTGCTGAGTGTGCTCATTATGACTGAGGTGTTGTTGCTTCTAGGCCCTCTCAGCAGACAGAGCTAGAAAATATATGTGGTATGCTAACCCATGCATGTATGCATATCTATAATTATTTCTATGTCTATTTATACGTATGTATATTAAGTATTTAAATGTGAGTTCATACAGCTATTTCCATCTCTAATACTGTACCATGTGGATAATTCTAGAACGCTTTGCTTCTCTGGAACTTTTCACTCCAACAGTGAGAAATCTGACTTCCACCACTGGTCATTCATTTACCTACTTTTTTCCCCCAGGTTTACATGTACAGTGGTTTCAGAATTGTTAACTTGCATCCCTTTGGAGAAACAACTTTACCAATGAGGGTACAGTGCTTATACATGATTGTTTTTTTCTCTAATCGTATACTTTCCAGTCATTTCCAAAGTTACTTATGTTGACTCCTTTTTAACCCACACTCTTCAGTGAGGTTACGTCATACTTTTATAATACAGTTGATTCTTTTGTCAAAGTATGCACTCCATCCTGGGATCCCCTAACCTACTAGTAATTTTTTAAAATTTGCATACATTAACTCTTTGTTCTGTAAAGTTCTGTCCGTTTCAACAAATCCATAGCATCATGTATCTGCCACTACAGTGCCATGCAAAATATTTTTACCACCCTTAAAAATCTCCTGTGCTTCACCTGGTCAATGGTGTTCCTCTCCAACCCCTTGCAATCTCTGATCATTTTTTGTCTCTACACTTTTGCCTTTTCCAGAATGTCATAGGAATGGAATCACAGAGTATGTAGCCTTCTCAAATAGGCTTCTGTCACTTAGTAAGATGCACTTAAAATCATCCATATTGTAGCATGAGTTACTAGCTCATTCCATTTTGTTGCTGAATAGTATTCTCTGTGGATGTATCACAGTATGTCTATCCATTCATCTTTTGGAGAACATCTTGTTTGCTTCTAGTTTTTGGTGACTTTGAATAAAGCTACCATAAGCATTCACGTGAAGATTTTTGTGTGGATATAAATTAAATAAGTTGGGTGAATACCTAGGAGTGCAACTGGTAGGACTTATGGTAAGTCTGTATTTGGCTTTATAAGAAACTGAAAAACTGCCTTCCAAAGTGTCTATACTATTTTACGTTCTGACCAGTAAGGAATGAGAATGCTTTACCAGCAGTGTTGGTATTGTTAGTTTTTTAGATTTTAGCCATTCTAGCAGGAATGTAGTGACATATTGTTGCTTTATGTGCAACTCCCTAATGACAAATGCTATTGAGGACCTTTCCATATACTTATTTGTCATCTGTATATCTTCTTTGGTGAAGTGTCTGTTCAGTTTTTTGCCCATTTTTAATTGGGTTGGTTGTTTTCTTGTTGTTGAGATTTAATAACTATATTTTTTCATGTATTAGATGTAAGTCTTTTATTAGATATGTGATTTGCAAATATTTACTCACAATCTGTGGCTTGTCTTTTCAGTCTTATCTGTGTCCTTCTCAGAGCAAAAGTAATTTTTTTTAATTTAAAAATTTTACTTTTGGGCTTCCGTGATGGTGCAGTGGTTGAGAATCTGTCTGCCAAGGCAGGGGACACGGGTTCGAGCCTTGGTCTGGGAAGATCCCACGTGCCGTGGAGCAACTAAGCCCATGTGCCACAACTACTGAGCCTGAGCTCTAGAGCCCGTGAGCCACAACTACTGAAGCCCACGTGCTTAGAGCCCATGCTCCGCAAAAAGAGAAGTGACCGCAATGAGAAGCCTGCGCACCACAACGAAGAGTATCCCCCGCTCGTTGCAACTAGAGAAAGCCCGCGCACAGCAACAAAGACCCAATGCAGCCAAAAATAAAATTTAAAAAAAAATTTACTTTTATACTCTTTTTATCCACAGCTATATCCTCTACTATGTGGAACTGCTCACGTTATTTTCAGAGTACATTACATTAGTTTCTGCTGCTCTGCATAATTGCATATTATATCTGAAAGAACTGCTGTGTATTGAGTGGTTTAACTTGTAATCTTAGTTTTTCCAATTCTGCATACGATTACAGCTGTGTCTGACAAAGCTGCTATACAGGGCACCTCGAATCATTGAGAAACCGGGGGAGAAGGCCTGGGACTGGAGGAAACCTATTACCTTCTCTATAGGGTACAACAACCATGGGAATTCACTCAGGGACCTTGGTTCAAATTCTGCTCTTCACATTTTCTGGTTGTGTGAAATTGTCAAAGTTAACTTTTCTGAACTTTGGCTTTCTCATCTATGAAACTTAGACAATATCACTCACCTGTCTTAAGGTGCTCTTGGAAGAAAATATGTAAAGAACAGGGCCTGGCGCAGGGTAAGCACTAAGTGTTAGTTCACACTTTTTTTTTTCTTCTCCTGTATACCACATTTTCTTTGAGCCTCTCCTGGTTCACCCTAGTGGAAGTCCTCCCTATTACTAATTTTCATCCACCATTCTTATTACAAATCAGGACATGCAACTTTGAGGACCTTTTCTATTCCTTTCTACACTGCAAATGGCTCATCTTATTGAGAAGAAGATTTTCTTACTTCCAGCAAATGGCTGCTGTTGGTCTTCCTAATATCTAGGTCACAGTTCTTGAACAGGTCAGGGGAGTATCTTAAAAAACAAAACATCTTCAAGCTCTCCTTTCTCCATCTCTCATTTCCAATCTATCACCAAGCCCTGTCAATTCGACTACATAAAGCTCTTCTCAATCAGCCTGTTCTATGATTGGATAGGAAGAATTAATATTAAGATGATAATTCACCCAAAATTAATCTATAAATTTAATGTAATCTTAATAAAAATCCCAATATGAATTCTTATGGACCTGACAAACCTATCCTAAGATTTATTTGGAGGAGATTGTATTTGAGATTAGCCAAGAAATATATCAAAGCATTCTATAAAACCAAAATAATTAAAGGAATGTAATATTGACTGTATGTATTTTGTCAACAGAAAATAATAGTATACTCATACATATATGGTTCATTCATTCATATTTATATGTGTATATATTATGTATATATGAGTATGTTTATGTATGTCTGTTCATAGATATGTTTATACACATTTATAAATATATATAAATATGTATGTATATTATATATACACACACATATAAATATACACATAGTTTTAAAAATTGTCAGGGAGAGGATGGACCATACTGAAAGGTCTGTATTGCATGACAGTTATGAACACTGGTCTTAGAGACAGACTGCCGGGTTTGAGTCTTGACTTGAGTCATTTCCCAGCTGTGTGACCTTGGGCTTTAACTTCCTGAGCTATTACCCAAGTTTCCTTCTGTGGAAAAAAAATCTAGTACCTATATCAAAAGGTAGTTTTGAAGGATAAATAAATTAATCTAGATAACAAGCTTAGAATAGACCTTTTCCCTAAGCACTAGTAGATGTGAACCATTATTATTTTTATTATACAAAACATAGATTTTTTAAACAGTTGTCTACCCATTTTGAAAAATAACACTATAGTCCCTAGTTTGGAGTCCTATGCTGATAGGTGTCCATCAGATTGTTGATTTCTTGAGATATCAAATAGTTTATCAAAAAGTTTAAAATAAGTAGACAATTTTAAAAGTTATCATGAAAATAGTAGTGAAAGACTCTTTAGGGGGATATCTTTTTTTAACACATTATCCAAAACAAGAATTGCAAACTCATTGGCATAGGGGGCCAGCAGGTGAATCATTGAAGTCACCTGGATGGAGAATATGGTGAAATGGAGGCCTCACAGACCATATTAAAAAGACAACTGCTATTCAACTCCATCTGATTACCGCCATGCAGAAATATGAGTGCACGTTTTTCAAGAGAATCTGAAAACCTGGATTCCCGTGCAAAATTTTCTGTTTCTAAATGTTGACAACTAATTCACTTTTTAAAATATGGTGAGGGACAAAGTATATCTGCCATTCACAGCTGGTTCGTATTGTTCGTTTGCCATCGAGACTTAGAATCTTTAGGCTACACTAACCTGTCTTTCCTCCAGCTTGAATATCCCCATTATACCTTTTACAGTGCTACCTAGATACTACAGCTTAATACTTGTTTTTTGTTTAATCAATTTGATTTTCCTCCTGAGTCTTTCTGATTCTAGTCAATGCTTTGAATCATTAATAAAGCTCCATTTGTAGCCATTTATTTTAAATTTAGGGTGCTATTAGGGATTCTATATACTCTCTAATTATAACAATCAGATTGTTACTACATTCCATCAGGTGCTTTTTCGCATGACATAGATGAGAAAACTAGAAGGCTCAGTTACTTTTCTAAGGTCAAAGCCTTGTGGCCAGGATAGACTTGATACCGTATTCTCTAGGTCTGCCCTTTTGAGTGAGTTAGAGTTCAAAATAAGTAATGAAACGTTCAGCTCTTCCTTAGTGAAATTGTTCAGGAACCAGCTAACAGGTTGCCAACCACATCTTGTCCATCTGAAAAAACTTTTTCTAGGATCATTCTGTTGGATGACTTTGTCAAGATTATGGCTTAGAATGCAGAAAATATAGGTTAAAAGAAGTCTGCCACTTACAAATGTATAGCTTTCCAAATGTTCATTTGTAAATCAGTTGTTGGAACTCAGAATTCATTTTCTTGCAGAAAGAGTTACAACTGGCAGTTATGTTTCCCCTGAGGCTTGTCCACAAAAGACTGTTTAGCCTTAATGTATCTGAAATAGTGTACGTTTGCCATGAAAATGTGTAGAAAACAGAACTCTTGTAATTCTAGTAATTAAATAAAAAAGAAAACAGTAATATTCAATGAAAACTTTAAAATATATTCTGAATACTGATGCAATGGAAAGGGGGAGTTATCCAGAGGAAAATATAGAACTTGGAAAATAATTTTGTTAGGATTTCAGGAGGAGTCATTTCTGGACACTATGGAAGCACTTGAAAAATTAATGGAATTAAGTACTTGAAATATTCGATTTCACTTCATGACTTCTAGATTTTTGAACGCTAATCTTCCCATGATTAAGTGCTATTTCTAGTGTCCAATTCAGTTGACACCAAAGACATGAAAGAGAATAGAAAAGAAGAAGATAAATGGAGATGTACTTTTCAATAATGCAGAAGTTGAGAGAGACAGCAAGAGAAAGAAACTTAAAAACCATATCTGTGTTCCCATGATAGAGGTGGCGATAGCTTACAGTCAGTGGAAAGAGAGACTCCTTTGACTCCTCATTAGAGATGAAAAAGTTTACTGATGGTAGGGACCTTTTCTCTGAGAAATTCCTGAAGCTGTTATTGTTTGATTTTATCATCTCAAGGTATCTTGGTCATAAGCCATGATAAATGTAGGATTGGTACAGAGTTGAAATCAAGAGTGCAAAACACTGTTCAAGTGCACTAAATATTCAGAATCCTGAATATTTATTAAACAAGGGAGGACTTCGACCTCAAATAGAAATCAACACAGTATTTTTGTGCTTAGATTTTATCTTCTGACTTGTTTAATTTTTAGCTAGGAGTGTGAAAGATAGAGGCTTTCTGTATTTTTCAGATGGCCAAATGGTTGAATGGGAAGTTGAACAGTCTGCTGACATTTCCAGAGTGTGCTTGGAAACAGTCACATGAACAACAATGCAAATAACAATGCAAGTTACATTCACAAAGCAGAGGTCCTTTCTGCCAAACATAGCTTTACCTAGAAGGATATAAAAGAAAGAGGAGTCATCACGGTCATAAGACAGAAACAAACCAGGGTGAAGAATCTGAAAACTAACAAGGCCAAACAGGCACCAGGAAGTGATGTGGGCAAGCATGTATCGTTTCCCTTTGTCGTTCTTACAAGCGTGTAAGAGGGGGTTCCTCCCCTGACCCTCCCTTCAATACATTCGCCTGGGTTAATTGGCCAGTCAGAATAAACTGCCCCAACCACTCTGAACTAACAACAGCACGGAAACATCAAAAGCATTGTCCTGTTGCAGCAATGCAGGAAGAAGGTCATTAACGAAGCTCTGTTCCAGGGAATTTTTTTTTTTTTTTTTTTTGCGGTACGTGGGCCTCTCACTGTTGTGGCCTCTCCCGTTGCAGAGCACAGGCTCCGGTTGCGCAGGCTCAGCGGCCGTGGCTCACGGGCCCAGCCGCTCCGTGGCATGTGGGATCCTCCCGGACCGGGGTACGAACCCGTGTCTCCTGCATCGGCAGGCGGACTCCCAACCGCTGCGCCACGAGGGAAGCCCCTTAGGCTCACTTTTTAAAATTTAGCGATAATACTACGTTAATAAATCCAGTCATTCCATGTTTTATGGAAAAATAACTTGAAAAGATAGTGGAATGATGACTATGTGCTATTTTTTAAATGTTTTCAACACATTTTTAAGACAATAATAAAACAAAAGAAAAAAGAAAGCAACGTAGTTTGGAAGAGACATGCTTTTGCTTAAGTGATTATTTTAAAAATGCTTCAGATAAAGTTGGAAATGAAGTATTTTTTTAAGTTCTGTTTATTCTTCAAACTAAAAAATTTATATATATATATATTTACTTTGTATTTGGTAATTAAATTCAACCAAATTAAAAACTGGCAAGGTTAGAGTTCTATCAGTAATAGAATATGGAAAATACGGAAATTTGTCTTAGGTAGTCACAGTTTGGTTGAGATGTCTAATGATCTTGGTCTAAAGAATTATAAATTGATAAAGTGGTAGAATTTCTAGAATTGAAGGAATTGTCTCTTTGATCCATCCTTACTGATTTACACTGATCATTATTACAGGTTTGCAGACTAATCATCTTTCTGTAAGGTGGCTTATGTTGTTAAAAGAGAAGTCAGTCTCATATCTCTTCTATTTTAGGTGCACATGGATAAGTATAGTATGTATAAGGCAAATCTAGGGAAGAGCAACTGACTTGAGGCATGTTATCAATCACCCATCAGACTGCACTGTCTTTGGTTGATTTTCCTCTGGCATTTCATGTACTGTAAATAGCCAGTATAGACTTATGAGGCAATTAAAAAAAGTCTTAAAAATACAAGCCCATCTATCTCTATCATATGGAATTCTTACATAAAGCTACTGGGAACTGAGAAATGCTAATTCTTCACTAGTTTCATGGCTGTAGAGATATTCCTTTTGGGGGTGAGAGATGAGAAGAACTATGCTGAAAATATCTACAATCCCTTCATCACTATGATTCTTTGTTGGTTTGCTATCCATTTGGTTCACCCATTCACTATGTGTTCTAGAAACTTGGCAAAAGCTGCCTATATTAATATGTGTATTCCTTTTTCCTGAGCTCTTTAATAAGGGAAATGTGTTCTATTTCTTACTATTTTCTTCTCCTACATTGACAGAAGCTAGGATGTCTTATTTAAAAGAGGAATATAAAATGTTTCATACAATTTTCACTTATATACATTGCCTTATTTGCTAATTCCTGTACACTTGCAAGTTTTATCTCCCCATAGATTTTTTTTTCTAAAACATCTTTACTGGAGTATAATTACTTTACAGTGGTGTGTTAGTTTCTGCTGTATAACAAAGTGAATCAGTTATACATATACATATGTTCCCATATCTCTTCCCTCTTGCGTCTCCCTCCCTCCCACCCTCCCTATCCCCCCCTCTAGGTGGTCACAAAGCACCAAGTACATCTCCCTGTGCTATGCAGCTGCTTCCCACTAGCTATCTATTTTACGTTTGGTAGTGTATATATGTCCATGCCACTCTCTCACTTGGTCCCACCTTACCCTTCCCTTCCCCATATCCTCAGTTCCATCCTCTAATAGATCTGTGTCTTTATTCCCGGCTTGCCCCTAGGTTCTTCATGACCATTTTTTTTTTTTTTTTAGATTCCATATATATGTGTTAGCATACGGTATTTGCTTTTCTCTTTCTGACTTACTTCACTCTGTATGACAGACTCTAGATCCATCCACCTCACTACAAATAACTCAATTTCGTTTCATTTTATGGCTGAGTAATATTCCATTGTATATATGTGCCACATCTTCTATATACATTCATCCCATGATGGACACTTAGGTTGCATCCATCTCCGGGCTATTGTAAATAGAGCTGCAATGAACATTTTGGTACATGACTCTTTTTGAATTATGGTTTCTCAGGGTATATGCCCAGTAGTGGGATTGCTGGGTCATATGGTAGTTCTATTTTTAGTTTTTTAAGGAACCTCCATACTGTTCTCCACAGTGGCTGTATCAATTTACATTCCCACCAACAGTGCAAGAGTGTTCCCTTTTCTCCACACCCTCTCCAGCATTTATTGTTTGTAGATTATTATTATTGTTTTTTTTGCGTTACATGGGCCTCTCACTGTTGTGGCCTCTCCCGTTGCGGAGCACAGGCTCCGGACGCCCAGGCTCAGCGGCCATGGCTCACGGGCCCAGCCGCTCTGCGGCATGTGGGATCTTCCCGGGCATGTGGGATCTTCCCGGAACGGGGCACGAGCCCGCGTGCCCCGCATTGGCAGGCAGACTCTCAACCACTGCACCACCAGGGAAGCCCTGTCTGTATGTTTTTTGATGGTGGCCATTCTGACCCGTGTGAGGTGACATCTCATTGTAGTTTTGATTTGCATTTGTCTAATGATTAATGATGTTGAGCATTCTTTCATGTGTTTGTTGGCAGTCTGTATATCTTCTTTGGAGAAATGTCTAGGTCTTCTGCCCATTTTTGGATTGGGTTGTTTGTTTTTTTGATACTGAGCTGCATGAGCTGCTTGTAAATTTTGGAGATTAATCCTTTGTCAGTTGCTTCATCTGCAAATATTTTCTCCCATTCTGAGGGTTGTCTTTTCATCTTTTTTTATGGTTTCCTTTACTGTGCAAAAGCTTTTAAGTGTCATTAGGTCCCATTTGTTAATTTTTGTTTTTATTTCCATTTCTCTAGGAGGTGGGTCAAAAAGGATCTTGCTGTGATTTATGTCATAGAGTGTTCTGCCTATGTTTTCCTCTAAGAGTTTGATAGTGTCTGGCCTTACGTTTAGGTCTTTAACCCATTTTGAGTTTAATTTTGTGTATGGTATTAGGGAGTGTTTTAATTTCATGCTTTTACATGTAGCTGTCCAGTTTTTCCAGCACCACTTATTGAAGAGGCTGTCTTTTCTCCACTGTATATTCTTCCCTCCTTTATCAAAGATAAGGTGACCATATGTGTGTGGGTTTCTCTCTGGGCTTTCTATCCTGTTCCAGTGATCTGTATTTCTGTTTTTGTGCCAGTACCATACTGTGTTGATTACTGTAGCTTTGTAGTATATTCTGAAGTCAGGGAGCCTGATTCCTCCAGCTCTGTTTTTCTTTCTCAAGATTGCTTTGGCTATTCCGGGTCTTTTGTGTTTCCATACAAATTGTGAAGTTTTTTTGTTCCAGTTCTGTGAAAAATGCCAGTGGTAGTTTGATAGGGATTGCATTGAATCTGTAGATTGCTTTGGGTAGTATAGTCATTTTCACAATGTTTATTCTTCCAATCCAAGAATATGGTATATCTCTCCATCTATTTGTATCATCTTTAATTTCTTTCATCAGTGTCTTATAATTTTCTGCATACAGGTCTTTTCTCTCCTTCGGTATGTTCACTCCTAGATATTTTATTCTTTTTGTTGCAGTGGTAAATGGGAGTGTTTCCTTAATTTCTCTTTCAGATTTTTCATCATTAGTGTATAGGAATGCAAGAGATTTCTGTGCATTAATTTTGTATCCTGCTACTTTACCAAATTCAATGATTAGCTCTAGTAGTTTTCTGGTAGTATCTTTAGGATTCTCTATGTATAGTATCATGTCATCTGCAAACAGTGGCAGCTTTACTTCTTTTCTGATTTGGATTCCTTTTATTTCTTTTCCTTCTCTGATTGCTGTGGCTAAGACTTCCAAAACTATGTTGAATAATAGTGGTGAGAGTGGGCAACATTGTCTTGTTCCTTATCTTAGTGGAAATGCTTTCAATTTTTCACCATTGAGGCCGATGTTGGTTATGGGCTTGTCATATATGGCCTTTATTATGTTGAGGTGAGTTCCCTCTATGCCTACTTTCTGGAGGGCTTTTATCATAAATTGGTGTTGAATTTTGTCAGAAGCTTTCTCTGCATCTATTGAGATGATCATATGGTTTTTCTCCTTCAATTTGTTAATATGGTGTATCACATTGATTGGTTTATGTATATTGAAGAATATTTCCATTCCTGGGATAAACCCCACTTGATCATGGTGTACGATCCTTTTCATGTGCTGTTGGATTCTGTTTGCTAGTATTCTGTTGGTGATTTTTGCATCTATGTTCATCAGTGATATTGGCCTGTAGTTTTCTTTCTTTGTGACATCTTTGTCTGGTTTTGTTATCAGGGTGGTGGTGGCCTCGTAGAATGAGTTTGGGAGTGTTCCTCCCTCTGCTATATTTTGGAAGAGTTTGAGAAGGATAGGTGTTAGCTCTTCTCTAAATGTTTTTAGAATTCGCCTGTGAAGCCTTCTGGTCCTAGGCTTTTGTTTGTTGGAAGATTTTTAATCACAGTCTCAATTTCAGTGCTTGTGATTGGTGTGTTTATATATTCTATTTTTTCCTGGTTCAGCCTCAGAAGGTTGTGTTTTTCCAAGAACTTGTCAGTTTCTTCCAGGTTGTCCATTATATTGGCATATAGTTGCTTGTAGTACTCTCTTATTATCCTTTGTATTTCTGCACTGTCAGTTGTTACTTCTCATTTTTCATTCCTAATTCTATTGATTTGAGTCTTTTCCCTTTTTTTTTTTTTTTTTTTTTTGCGGTACGCTGGCCTCTCACTGCTGTGGCCTCTCCCGTTGTGGAGCACAGGCTCCGGACGCGCAGGCTCAGCGGCCATGGCTCACAGGCCCAGCCACTCCGCGGCATGTGGGATCTTCCTGGACCAGGGCACGAACCCGTGTCCCCTGCATTGGCAGGCGGACTCTCAACCACTGCGCCACCAGGGAAGCCCAATAGTCTTTTTTTAAAGTCAATTTTGTCTGATATGAGAATTGCTACTCCAGCTTTCTTTTGATTTCCATTTGCATGGAATATCTTTTTCCATCCCCTCACTTTCAGTCTGTGTGTGTCCCTAGGTCTGAGGTTGATCTCTTGTGGACAGCGTATATATGGGTCTTGTTTTTGTATCCATTCAGCCAGTCTGTGTCTTTTGGTTGGAGCTTTTAATCTATCTATATTAAATGTAATTATCGATATTTATGTTCGTATTATCATTTCTTAATTGTTTTGGGTTTGTTATTGTAGGTCTTTTCCTTCTCTTGTGTTTCCTGCCTAGCGAAGTTCCTTTAGCATTTGTTGTAAAGCTGGTTTGGTGGTGCTGAATTCTCTTAGCTGTTGCTTGTCTGTAAAGGTTTTAATTTCTCCATCAAATCTGAATGAGATTCTTGCTGGGTAGAGTAATCTCGGTTGTAGGTTTTTCTCCTTCATCACTTTAAATATGTCCTGCCAGTCCCTTCTGGCTTGCAGAGTTTCTGCTGAAAGATCAGCTGTTAACCTTATGGGGATTCCCTTGTGTGTTATTTTTCCCTTGCTGCTTTTAATATTTTTTCTTTGTATTTAATTTTTGATAGTTTGATTAACATGTGTCTTGGCGTGTTTCTCCTTGGATTTATCCTCTGTGGGACTCTCTGTGTTTCCTGGACTTGATTAACTATTTCCCACATTAGGGAAGTTTTCAACTATAATCTCTTCAAGTATTTTCTCAGTCCCTTGCTTTTTCTCTTCTTCTTCTGGGACCCCTATAATTCAAATGTTGGTGCATTTAAGGTTGTCTCAGAGGTCTCTGAGACTGTCCTCAATTCTTTTCATTCTTTTTTCTTTATTCTGCTCCATGGTAGTTATTTCCACTATTTTATCTTCCAGGTCACTTATCCGTTCTTCTGCCTCAGTTATTCTGCTATTGATTCTTTCTAGAGAATTTTAAATTTCATTTATTGTGTTGTTCATCACTTTTTTTGCTCTTTAGTTTTTCTAGGTCCTTGTTAAATGTTTCTTGTATTTTCTCCATTCTATTTCCAAGATTTTGGATCATCTTTTCTATCATTATTCTGAAATTTTTTTCAGGTAGACTACCTATTTCCTCTTCCTTTGTTAGGTCTGGTGGGTTCTTGCCTTGCTCCTTCATCTGCTGTGTGTTTCTCTGTTTTCTCATTTTGCTGAACTTGCTGTGTTTGAGGTCTCCTTTTGATAGGCTGCAGGTTCGTAGTTCCCAGTGTTCTGGTGTCTGTCCCCGGCGGCTAAGGTTGGTTCAGTGGGTTGTGTAGGCTTCCTGGTGGAGGGGACTAGTGCCTGTGTTCTGGTGGATGAGGCTGGATCTTGTCTTTTTGGTGGGCAGGTCCACGTCTGGTGGTGTGTTTCGGTGTGTCTGTGTTGTTATGATTTTAGGCACCTCTCTGCTAATGGATGGGGTTGTGTTCCTGTCTTGCTAGTTGTTTGGCATAGGGTGTCCTGCACTGTAGCTTGCTGGTTGCTGAGTGGAGCTGGGTCTTGGCGTTGAGATGGAGATCCCTGGGAGATTTTCGCCGTTTGATATTACGTGGAGTTGGGAGGTCTCTTGTGGACCAGTGTCCCGAACTTGGCTCTCCCACCTCAGATGCACAGCCCTGAAGCCTGGCTGGAGCACCAAGAGCCTGTAATGCACACGGCTCAGAATAAAGGGAGAAAAAAAAGAAAGAAAGAAAGAAAGAAAGAAAGAAAGAAGAAGATAAAATAAAATAAAATAAAATAAAATAAATTTATTAAAATAAAAAACAATTACTAAAATATTTTTTAAAGTAATAAAAGAAAGCAAGCAAGAAAGAGAGCAACCAAACCAAAAAATAAATCCACCGATGATAACAAGTGCTAAAATCTATACTATGAAACCCAAAAATACGAAAAAAAAAAGAAAAAAAATGGACAGATAGAATCCTAGGACAAATGATAAAAGCAAAGTTATATAGACGAAAGCACACACAGAAGCATACACATACACACTCACAAGAAGAGAAAAAGGGGGAAAAATATATATCGTTGCTCCCAAAGTCCACCTCCTCAATTTGGGATGATTCGTTGTCTATTCAGGGATTCCACAGATGCAGGTACATCAAGTTGATTGTGGAGATTTAATCCACTGCTCCTGAGGCTGCTGGGAGAGTTTCCCTTTCTCTTCTTTGTTCTCACAGCTCCCAGGGCTCGGCTTTGGATTTGGCCCCACCTCTGCGTGTAGGTCGCCGGAGGGCGTCTGTTCTTCGCTCAGACGGGACGGGGTTAAGGGAGCCGCTGATTCGTGGGCTCTGGCTCACTCAGGCCGGGGGGTGGTGGGGGAGGGAGGGGTATGGATGCGGGGCGAGCCTGCGGCTGCAGAGGCCAGTGTGATGTTGCACCAGCCTGAGGCACGCCGTGCGTTCTCCCGGGGAAGTTGTCCCTGGATCCCGGCACCCTGGCAGTGGTGGGCTGCACAGGCTCCCTGGAGGGGCCGTGTGGAGAGTGACCTGTGCTCACACACAGGCTTCTTGGTGGCAGCAGCAGCAGCCTTAGCGTCTCCTGCCTGTCTCTCTCACACTCGTCTCTGGAGCTCCTTTAAGCGACGCTCTGAATCCCCTCTCCTCGCGCACCAGAAAACAAAGAGGGAAGAAAAAGTCTCTTGCCTCTTTGGCAGATCCAGACTTTTTCCCAGACTCCCTCCCGGCTAGCCATGGTGCACTAGCCCCCTCCAGGCTGTGATCACGCCGCCAACCCCAGTCCTCTCCCTGTGATCCAACCTCTGAAGCCCGAGCCTCAGCTCCCAGCCCCGCCCGCCCTCGCGGGCGAGCAGACAAGCCTCTCGGGCTGGTGAGTGCGGATCGGCACCGATCCTCTGTACGGGAATCTCTCCGCTTTGCCCTCCGCGCCCCTGTGGCTGTGCTCTCCTCCGCGGCTCTGAAGCTCCCCACCTCCGCCACCCGCAGTCTCCGCCCGCGAAGGGGCTCCTAGTGTGTGGAAACCGTTCCTCCTTCACAGCTTCCTCCCAGAGGTGCAGGTCCCCTCCCTATTCTTTTGTCTCTGTTTTTTCTTTTGCCCTACCCAGGTACGTGGGGAGTTTCTTGCCTTTTGGAAGGTCTGAGGTCTTCTGCCTGCGTTCGGTAGGAGTTCTGTAGGAGTTGTTCCACGTGTAGATGTATTTCTGATGTATCTGTGGGGAGGAAGGTGATCTCCACGTCTTACTCTTGCGCCATCTTCAATCTCCCTCACCATAGATTTTAAGCCCTTCGTTGGTTGGGGTTTTGTTTTACAGTAATAGTGTAACAGTTTGGGTCTCTCATTACTGTAGGGACATTGTGTTCCTGCACATTGTAGGAACTGAGTAGCTTCTCAATAAATAGGTAGCAACTAGTCAAATGTGGAGGGGGATAAGAGTGAAGAAGGAGAAGGGCAATAGCTTCTGGATTAACTTGCAGCCTCTGAGATCTATACCATTATTTCACAGCCTAATTATATGTTCTTTTCAGCACATAGCACATCATTAAGACTTGATAAATAATGCTTCCTTAATACTATTATTTAACAAAGAGAAAGAAAAATATGATGCTGGCAGTAAAAGCTATTCTTTTGTTATCTCCTTCCCTCCTGGTTAGTGAGCAAATGCTGTAAAGTCAAAATGGGAAGTAGTTTAAATTTGAGAGATTTGGATCATTTTCCTGGCCAAGTCAAGAGACTGTTTCTTTCCTCTAGGCAGTCTAAAAGGTGTTAAAGGATTAGACCAGAGGAAATTCCAGCACTGCTGTGCTGTAAGAAGGATAATCAAGTAGAGCTAGGGACAAAATTGAACCATCCACCTCCTCAGAGTTTCCACCTAACTTCACACCTACAACCTTTCATTATTTTAATTTCAAGTACCAATAGAAGTAAACAGGGATGGAGAGAGATTTTCTTGAGGATAAACAGTATGACCGTTTTAAATATGGTGGTTGATGCATGTGATGTGGATGGATATAAACAAAAGAATAGTGTCTCAAGACTAAAATAGAATGCCAAAAAGGATAAGAATAAAATGATACAGTTAAAACCTGTATCATTTTATTCTTATCCTTTCGCAGATAAGAATTAAAGTTCTTATCCATTTCAGTACCTTATGTATCTCTTTGTCTGTTTAAATGATTCCACACACAGCCTATTTATTGCCAGGCCCATGAGAAGAGAGGGCACATTTTAAGGCCAGGAAGGATGAGTAATTGGAAGTTCAGGCAAGTAAGTAGAGCACTGCAGATCAAACGATCAGGAAGGCAGGGATCGTGTTAGGCAGAAGTCGCAAAGCGTGTTTGCTACTGTAGGCCAGGATGGGTAGGGGCTGAAACTTGTCAGAGCATTATCAGTCAGAATTGTGGAAAGAAACAAAGCCAGGTACTTGTTAAAAGCGGTGAAGTCAGATTTCATTCAGTCATAACTACCGTTATAGAGGAGAGGTCTCAGTGTCACCTGAGTTCAACTCCACTGAAACAAAAGGTAGGACTTTGAAATGCTGGGTGTGTTAGATAAAAGGCACTGGAGGGTGTCAAGGAGGAGTTTGATCTTTATGACTAGGCCATCTGGGTTTGCTAATTGGCACTTATCTGGAGGAGAAACAAATTTCCCATATCTTTGTGACAGGAGATAGTGGTGCAAGTTGGAGTGTTGAGGTATGGATAAGATAATTGGTATGAGAAACGCTGAAATGTAGTTAAAATACGTAGGGCTGTTTATAGCAGTGAAAAATCATGAACAGCCCCAGATATTGAACATTAGAGGACTTGTTAGGTACCGTATGGTAAATCTATTCAATAGATACAATACAGTCTTAAACTGATGGTAGCTCTATTATTTTTTGAAATGGAAAGGTGTTATGATACATTGTTTTAAAAAAAAAAGTAGTTTTAAAATTAACACTGAAGTTTAGTTGTTAAAATATATATCATGCACACACAGACACATGAATATATATATACACACATTCAAATGAATACTCATACATATATTCATTTGCCTAGGCAAACGTTTGAGGATGATGTGTGATTTTGTGTGAATTTCACTATTTTATAATTATTTTCTACTAAAAACCTATGCTAATGGCGTAGCAACCAAAATAAAAAGAATGAGGAACATAAAATGACAATTCCCTTTTCTCACCCACTATGGCAACAAAACCTTGGGCAACCACACTGGCCTCTCTCCTGCTTCAGGGCCAGATCAACACTTCATCCAATTATGATAACTGGAGAAATTAACAGTGCCTGAAACTGGAGGCATGGGAACAAGATTTTGTTGGCACTTGCCCATCACAGAGCCTTGCTCCGGGAACCAAGTAAACAAAGGGCTTTAGCCAACACTGGAAGAACTCTTAACCGGTTCAATCCTCAAAAGAGAGGGATAATCAATTTTACTTCAAGTTAAAAAAAGAGAAGGAGAGAGAGGGATAATCAGTACTGACCTCTGACTTGGAGTGAGAATGAGTCCTCCAAAAGGAGGAAGGTCTCCCTAAGATAAGGGAAAGACTAAAGGCAAATACTATGTTTTGATTTGGGATACAACTTCGGTGTTGGTAGAAGAAAAACAGAAAATGAAAAACTGCTCAAGTATTGAATAGATTTCCCCTCCACTTATAAGGCATTGCCTAGGCGTCCAACAGCGGGAGAAGTGACTCAGAAACTCTCTGAGAGTTTTGGTAGGGGTTGTACTCCAGAAGGGCTGCAGACCCTAAGGGAAGGGTCATCTACACTCTGACTCCTGAAGGTAAGCAGAAAGAGTGGTCACTTGGAGGACCTGAAGGACTTGCCATGCACAGTGTGAGGGACTTCTCTTTGTGTGTGTGTGTGTGTGTGTGTGTGTGTTTGTTTTAACTGCTTTGGCCCGAAGATGCCTGGTCAGCTTGAAAAGTCTCAGTTCCATGGAGGGAGAAAGGAGTCTGCAGAGCATTCAAGATGAGCATCCCCAGGGACACAGATGGAGCCAGAGTCCAGGATAATGGGGGTGGTGTTTGCATTCAAGCCTCTCTGTGACCTGGATTCTTGGTCTTTGCAGTCATTGGTTTGCTCTAAAGAAACAAGGCTTAAATAAATAAAGTCAGCCACACAACATGCCTACTTATTTTTCTTTTCTTTCTATTACACTGGCAGCTTTTGGAGGAATATTTCACCATTGCATCCTATTAAAACCACAATAAAGTATCCCATACATCTATCAGAATGCCTAAAACAAAAATAGAGACAACACCAAATGTGGTAAGGATGTGGAGAAACTGGATCATTCATGCATTGCTGGTGGGAACGTTAAAAGGTTCAGCCACTCTGGAAGACATTTTGCCAGTTCCTTAAAAAAATAAACAACTACCTTATGACCCACAATTGACACTTGGACCTTTGTCCCAGAGAAATCACAACTTATGTTCACACAAAATTTATACACAAAAATTCTAGCAGCTGTATCCATTATAACCCTGAACTGGAAACAACCCAATGTTTTTCTTTCTTTTATTAATTCTTTTTTTTAAATTAATTTTTTTGGAGTATAGTTGACTTAATATTGTGTTAGTTTTTTCTGTACAGCAAACTGAATCAGTTATACATATACAGATACCCACTCTTTTTTAAGATTCTATTTCTGTATAGGTCATAACAGAGTATTGAGTAGAGTTCCCTGTGCTATACTGTAGGTTCTTATTAGCTTTCTATTTTATATATAGTAGTGCGTATATGTCAATCTCAATCTCCCAATTCATCCCTCTCCCCCTTCCCCCTTCAACCCAATGTTTTTCAATGAATGAATGGTTTAACAATGGTGGTAGCTCTGTATCATGGAATACTACTAAACAGTCAAAAGAAACGGACATACAACACCTTAGATGAATCTCCTGGGAATTATACTTCATAATATAAGCCAATCTCTGAAGGATATATACTGGATAATTCTATTTGCATAACGTTTTTTAACTGACAAAATTTTGGAAATGGAGAACAGTTGAGCACTTCTAGGGATTAGCAGTGGGGAAAGAGGATAAACGGTGGTGATAAGTGGGCAGCACGAAGGATCCTTGTGGTGATGAGACTATTCTGTATTTTGAATGTGAAGCAAATGTGTTGAAACTGCATGGACCTAAATACACACACACGCATACATACACACACACACACACACACGCATTCAAGTACAAGTAAAATGGGAAATCCAGCTAAGATTAGTGGATTAAAACAATGTCAACATACTGGTTATGATATTGTTCTATAGTTTTGCCAGATGTTATCATCACAAGAATCTGGGTAAAGGGGACATCGGATCTTTCTGTGTTATTTCTTACAACGACATGTGAATCTATAATTGCTTCAAAATTAAAAGTTAATTAAAAAATAATATCACTCTAAATGTTGTGGTATATATCTTTTAGTGAACCTATGTATGTATTTCTGTTGGTTGCATACCTAGGAGCGTAAGTACTGAGCTATAGGGTATGCCTATGTCCCACTTTAGAGGATATCGCAAATCAAGTTTGCAAAGTGGCTATGCCAATTTACGTTCAAAAGCTAGTGAGTGTTTGATGTAGGAGAGAGGAATAATCTTAGGGGAGAGACCGCTTTGAAGCTTTTTCTGCATACTTCTTACCTCTTCTCTTTCTTTCTATTCTCCATTGACCAGTTTTAATTTTATCAACAGGCTGGGTAGTTTCATGCTGTCCCTTACCTGGACCCTCACAGACCATTTACAATCTTCTTTTAACCCTCTGTAATCCTTTGTGACTTAATAAATAACAAACTGAAGTAATAGTGAGTCCCTTAAACAGGGGCCCCCAAACTATAGCCTGCAGGCCAAATATGGTCTAGTCTTCTATTTTTTAAAATACAGTTGTATAGGAACACAGCCACACCCATTTATTTACAGATTGTCAATGGCTGCTTTCACAATGCAATGATAGAGTTGAGAGCCGTGGCAGAAGCCTTAGGACAAGCAAAGTCTAAAATATTTTCTATTTGGCCCTTTACAGAAAAAGTTTGCCTACCTCTTTCTTAGAACATCACAACGATCTATCATGTAGGGGCTTCCCTGGTGGCGCAGTGGTTAAGAATCCGCCTGCCAATGCAAGAGACCCGGGTTTGAGCCCTGGTCCGGGAAGATCCCACATGCTGCAGAGCAACTAAGCCCGTGCGCCACAACTACTGAGCCTGCGCTCTAGAGCCTGCGAGCCACAACTACTGAGCCCGCATGCCACAGCTACTGAAACCCGAGCGCCTACAGTCTGTGCTCCGCAACAAGAGAAGCCACTGCAATGAGAAGCCTGCACACCGCAACAAAGAGTAGCCCCCGCTCACCACGACCCACATGCAGCAACGAAGACCCAACGCAGCCAAAAAAACAACAACAACAAAGAAAAAGATCTATCATGTCATATACAAATAGAATTTTATAGTAAATACATATTTTTTTCTAATACTCTTAGGATTTAAATATAACACATTTTGATAAAGCAAAAGGAAATGGTAGAAATGTTGTAACACGCCTTAGCAAATAAACTTGTTAGCAAATTCCTTACATACCCAACTTTCTTGGAACCACATTCAAGGCCTATTCGAGGCAGTGTTTCTCTGCTGAATCTAAGACACTGGAAGCATGGAGCATGTATATATAATGTATAATGGATGCTTTAGAAGGGTGCTGATGAAAAATACACGAAACCAAACAGTAAACCTTGAGCAGTTGTTGAAATCCATTGCAGCTATTGTGCATAATTGATAAATAAGTGCTGATAACTAGAACAATATTGGTTTAATGAGTATGCAGCAGGTTCAGAGGGGATCATAGTTTATAGAAAATTCCAAATATATCTCTTTTTCTTGCTAAGACCTAAACACAAACCTGCTACTTAATTCAGTTTGTATAACTTTTTTTCCCATTTCTTAAAGGAGGCTACTTAAAAAAATAGGCTTTCAAAATAGGCCTTTCACTATAAGCTATGGATTTAACTGAATCTATTTTTATCTGCTTAGAAAAATACAGTAAAGATAGATTCTTATGATTTATAAGCTCTGCAAATTCCATCTTAGATAGAAATGAAAATTATGAAAGCCAAACATATCAGTAATCTATTGCTGAGTAACTGCCTCAAAACTTTGTGGCTTAAAACAATCATTTATTATTTCACAGCTGTAAGGGTTGGTGGGGCAGTTTTGCCGATTAGGGCCGGGGGTTGGCAGATTTGGCTGGGTTTGCTTGCATCTGCCGTCATATCTAAACAGGTTGGGAGGTGCACTGGATGCCATGAAAGGAGTGCAAAACAGCCTAGGGTGATATTAGTGAACTATTTTTTTTGGTAGGAGTCTTATTTATTACTATTTCTTTCTCATTTAAGACTTTGAAACAGAGACTGTTCAGCTTTATTTTGTCCAATGACACATCTTTTACTTTCTGTGATTACTAGAAAGCATGCTGTTGACTTTGGTTTGAAGATCTGGAAAAATAAACCTCACGTTTAGTACCCTGGATCCTGGATCTCATAACTTCAGTCACCATGTTTACTCCTTGCGAGGGCAAACCCCACAGCTATACATCTGTGGCCCCGTAAGGTTGATTCTTTCCATTCAGCCTGACAACTTAGCCAGTGAAAACAAGTTTGGTAAACAAATTATTGTGCTTATGGGTCAATTTAACAAGCAATATATTGTACTATTTTTTTCATTTTTTCATACAGCTATTTAGTGAATATGACCCAAGAGTTGGATAAATGATTTAAGTTGAATGGTAACTAAGTTCGTTGAATGTTTTGTTGTTACCAGACCTTGTCTAAATCTAAAAATCTTTTTCTTTAAGTAAATACATGTATTTATTTATTTATTTATGGCTGCGTTGGGTCGTTTTTGCTGCATGCAGGCTTTCTCTAGCTGCCGCGAGTGGGAGCTACTCTTCATTGTGGTGCGCAGGCTTCTCATTGCGGTGGCTTCTCTTGTAGCGGAGCATGGGCTCTAGGCGCACCAGCTTCAGTAGTTGTGGTGCACGGGCTTAGTTGCTCCGCGGTATGTGGGATCTTCCCAGACCAGGGTTCGAACCCGTGTCCCCTGCATTGGCAGGCGGGTTCTTAACCACTGCGCCACCAGAGAAGTCCCTAAAAACCTTTAATTGTAAGATAATGAGACCCTTTGATTGGGCCAGTACTGGTTTACTTGGTTTTTTCTCAACCGTTCTTTAGAGTGTTGAATTTGATGGGAGAGTAGAAGATGAGGTAGAAGATAAGTTTGTTTCTGTGAAAAAGGAGAGACCTCCGTGAACACCTGTTTAAGTATGTTTTCTTCTGCTATCATTTGGACATGTTTGAAATATACAATAACCCCAACATTCAGCTACCACTTTAAAACAAGTGCCATGAAGGCTTCATAAATAGCAAAATCATTGAACTTTTTCTTCCCTAAAAGAACAAGATGCTAACCAGTAACCATATAAAGCCCTAAGGTGCTTCTCAGACAATAGGCAGCCTCTGAGAGAACAAAACAGTCTATACTTGAAGTACTTACAGCCTGTCATTAACGACAAGGACCGTGGTGAGCAAGAACTTTCAAAAGAAAAAGAAAAAAAAAAAAACATGGGCTAAGATTATTGCAGGCTACTGTGTAATAATTTCTTTTTTATTATAAAAAAGGGGATACTCACACTTGGGGGAACTTAGGTTTCTTTGGAAGCTGTCGTGGCTGCACATGAAATCCAGTCCTTCTTCCGGAGGTTATAAATTAGAGGTCCTCATGCAGGTTCTATTACGCAGCACACACCGTATTTTAAAAAAGATTCTCATAAAAATCGGGATTTCTACTTTGTCTGAAAAATCTGAGTATCTACCTCTGGGTATTCGGCACGTCTGTATTTCTGTATTGCAAAATTGTCTGGAGCCAAGTAGCAGCACCTTCATATTGTCACACACCTGGGATATTAGACCCTGTTGGCCTGGGGACAGTGTCATTCATTTACTTTAGCTGCCTAGCCCCTGGGGACTTTTGTGTCTGAGTCGTTTGTGTCACGCTGTCAGACTGGATATTCTTTCTCATTCCTTTCATCCAGGGCAAATACCATGAGGGTCATGGCATTGCAAAACTCAAGGGAGTGACTTCAACATTGGAGACCACGGACTCCATTAGTGCCATGCAGGGGTTATGAGCCTGCCCGAGGCCCAATCCCAGCTCACAGCCTGGATTTAACATGCGGTGTTCCCAACTACTCTGCCTCTCCTGGGGTCCCTCAACTCACTCTGCACTTGCAATTAGATTTACATCACTGCCTTTAGAGTCATGGGACCAAAATGAACCTGAACACGGGGTGGGGGGGTGGAACTGAGGTCTCGAGAGCTTGAGGACATCCCTGACACGGCCACGTTCTGAGTGGAGGAGACATTTAGTTAGGCAATAAGCTTTCTTGATCAATAATCCGTTCCTAGAGATCATTTTTATTTTTAAGATCTTTGATGGCAGGAAGTAAACCTTTATACTTTCTGTTATCTGCTACAGGGTTTAGCCCACAGCTAGTGACACAGGACTTGCTGTGACACCTATGGTCCAAGGTCCAATAGCTAGCAGCAACACAATCTGGGAGCTTGTTAGAAATACAGGCCATCTGGGTCCACTCCAGGCCTCTTGAATCAGTCTGTATTTCAACAAGTTCCCTAGGTGATTCATACAGTTAGAGTTTGAGAGACACTGATGTGTATACAGAGAATACTCGAATAAAAATGGAACATAATATAGGTTGATTGTTAAACAACATAGCTGAAAATTCTAATGCTTTCATTACAGGAGTTTCCTGGAGCTCCTTACTGGCTTCAGCACAGAGTAGTATGTGATTTTTCTGTTTTATTCATTGAGCTCCTCCTAAGATTTTGTTTGAAGGGAAGGTTGCAGAGGTTAAAGAAAATCCATAACAAAACAAATCACTGTTTTTATAGCATAAACTGAGTAGAGAAAATAGAGGAATGAGGTGGGATTCATTAGGCAAAGCTCTGTAGAGTGAGGTGGTAAATTTGAAGGGTCTTTGATGGGTATCGAGAGGCACAGCTGGTCATGATGTGGATCGGAATTCTAACTTGAATCCGAAGAAGCTTGCCTTGTTGTGGCTGTTATTACCTATTTTCTAGAATGTTGGGCTTTTATCTTCCTTCTTCCCTTCTCTAGTTGTCCTCCTAGTTTCCTCCTTTGCTTCTCCATTGCTGTATTATTGTTGTTCTTGCCCATTTCTAAACTTGACTCTCAAAATCCCACATACGTGACTGATTTGCTGATTCTGATAACCCAAGATTATCTGGTCTTCCAGCAAAGCAAAGCATGACTACCTTAGGGTAAGAAATGGGAAATATCCCTGAGATGAGAGTTAAATGCCGTTTTGTACAAAAGAAGGGTCGGGGCTAGGGTGCACCCTCCTTTCCCATCCCACCCTACTCACACAAGGCGGCACTCCAAATTGAAAAGGTTGCTTATACTGTCTGATACAGTTTGAGAGGGCATTGAACTGCCTGGAAAATTCATTAGGGGCACATTTACCCACCAGGTTAGGCATGGAAGAAACAGGATCTTGGTATGAGTAGGTTGGTTTCTATCCACGTTAAAAAAAATTCTGGAAACCTGAGGTGATGATGCTACCAACCTGGGTAGATCAGAATGGCTAGGCCAAGGTTTCCAAAAGTACATTTCTTTTTTGTGGTTTGAACACAGCATTGTATACGACATTCTAATGTTTTTCATAACATTGAGGGATATCCAGATGGGTCTTATTTAAAACAAAATTACATATTTTTCAGATTGTAAGAAAAATAAAATACAAAGCTTTAGGCAGAATATTAAATACTGAGTTTGTATAAACATTCACATAAAATGTATTAAATATTTTTAATAGGTTTCCTTCCAAGCACATAATGCTTTATATGAGGTATTTATGTTTGAGATAGCTGCGAGTGATTTTTGAGGAAGATAATTTAATTATGATCTCTTTCAATTCTTTATCATCACAAGTAGATATCAGATATCAGGAGTGTTCATATTACTTTTTTCTCCATTTAACTACAATTGTTTTCTTGCCATCGACCAAAATTTAGTTTCTTTAAATTATACATCAAGGGAGTTGTAATTCTCTAGTCCTTATGATTTTAATTTGTCCTTTTTTTTCAAGTGAAAATGTAATGTTGAAAATACTTGTGATAATGCATGCATATGGATTTTTATTGATTTTTTTCATATCAAATATTTTAAAATAATGACGATTTTCTTTAAGCACACAGATATTGTTCTACTAGTATTAATAATTCTCCTTCATGAGCCCAATAAAGTGCTGATTAAACATTAATGAGTCATCTCCACCTCACTTTTTCAAAGTTGAGTTGTTTTGAATCCATACATTTTGTCAGTAAATAATATAATTTTACAAGATTTTTGCAATAATTGGCTAAATTCATTCCAGTGCTCAAAAATGTGAGAGATGTAAAGCCACGTTTTCCCCTAGCTTTATTGCAATATGACTGAAAATAAAAATTGTATTTTAAAAATGTATTTAGGTTGTACAATATGGTATTTTAAAAGTATACAACATGATGATTTGATATATATTATCAAATGATTACCACAACCAAACCACAATCAAATTAATTAATACATCCACCACCTCACATAGTTACCTTTTTATAATTTTTTATGGTGAGAACACAAGATCTACTTTCTTAGAACATTTCAAGTACACAATACTGCATTATTACCTGTAATTACCAGGCTATACTTTAGATCCCAGAATTTATGTATCTTATTGCTGAAAGTTTGTACCCTTTGACCAACATCTTGCTGTTTTCTCACCCCCTCCAACCCCCAGCCCCTGGCAACCCATCTGGTTGTATGAGTTTGGCATTTTTAGATTCCAGGTATAAGTGAGATCGTAAAGTATTTGTCTTCCTCTGTCTGGCTTATTTCACTTAGCATGTTGTCCTCCAGTTTCACCCATGTTGTCACAAATGGCAGGATTTCCTTCTTTTTTTATGATCAAATAATACTCTATTGTATTTATAAACCACATCTTTTTATACATTTATCTGTTGAAAAATGCTCAGACTGTTTCCATATTTTGGCTGTCGTAAATAATGCCGCAGTGAACGTGGGAGTGAAGAAATCTCTTTGAAGACTAATTTCATTTTCTTTGGATATATACCCAGAATTGGGATCGCTGGATAATATGGTAGTTCTATTTTTTGAAGCAAGTCAGTTTTTGAAACCAAAGTTTAACAGTACTTTGGATTTAGTGATAACGGTGTGCTCTTATAACTAGTTTCTTGAGCTCTACCTAATACTATTGTTAAAAAAAAAAAAAGAAAAGAAAAAGAGAAAACGTTTTTATAGAAAACTGTACAGAAAAACTTTGTTTCATATTTTGTTCTTGCACACACTTAAATTTCAAATATTTTCCTGTCTTGTGACTAGGTACCAGTGCAGTTTGTGGCAATTTGTTTAATAACTTTCCATGCAAATGAGTCTTAAATGCTGAAGAGAAAGGCACACTAATAGAAATTTGAGAAAATCCTTATGTTGCCTAATTATTCATGTCAGCTTCTTTTGCGGTGAATTATTTGTCTTGTAAATCTGATAACTTCAGCTTTAATTAAAAAGCATTCCATTTTGTTGAGAAAATAAATGTCAAGTAAAAATTAAATCTACTTAAGTATAAAGTTCTCTAGAGAAATGGGGATCTTTATAGTTTCATAAAATTGATTTTCTGGTTATTGGAATATTATGTTTAATTTAATTTAATTTAATAATGAAAAAAATTAAACTATAAAATGTCTTTTTTTCTTTTCAGTATTCATTTGGTTTTTAAATTAAAAATTTTTTTTTTACCATTTTAACCATTTTTTAGTTTATAATTCAGTGGCATTAAGTATATTCACAGTGTTGTACAACCATCACCATTATTCAATTCCAGAACTTTTTTTTTCAGAACTTTTTAAAAATAAAATGTGACTTTTAAATGTTCAAGGTGTACAGTTTATTTAGTAAATCAATTTTAGCTAGGTCCAATTATTTTTATTAGAAATAAAAATTTGTTAAACAAACAATAATTATTATGAAATTTCCTGAGACTTTGATTTTAAACGTCAAAATATAATAAAATATAAATAAATTGAGTTAGAAATCTAGAAAATTAACATCAGTTATCTTTTAAATATCAACATCTAATAAGAAAAAGTGGTAACAACGGCAAGCATATGTAACTTCTAGATTAGTAGAGAAATCATGAAAGTAAACCATTAAAGAGAAAGAACAGAAAATGATTTGTCTACACTAGCAAACAGATGAACCTTATTCTTGATAAATAAATTACAGACCAGTTGGGGTGATGCAAAAGGAAGATGCTTCATGTTATCCCCATAAAGTCATTTGCTGATGTAATGATTGCTGAATTCAGAAAGTTACATACAAATGGTATTCAGACTTCATTTCAACTATTCAAGTTTTGGAATGGTTGAAAATATGGCTTTAAATTTTTATTTACACTTTACAAATTTAGCCATCAGTATGTCTCAGCTGAACTGTATCTCATTTATTGACATTGGCTGAGTAACTTCGGCTTGGTGGTGAAGTGACTGGCCAGAGTTTGGACCACCTGGATTTTAAGCCAGGCTCCACCACATAGTTGTTATGTGGACTTAGGTCAATCACTCTGTGCTTCTGTTTCCTTGTCTGTAAAATGGTGATAGTGGCAATGTCTATTACATTTGGGCTGACATGAGGAATAAATGAGTTAATATACATATTTCACTTCCAAACGATGCCTACCATATAATAAGTGCTCAGTTAATGTTATTCATTTTTATTACTACTACCACTAGTAATAGTAATATTAGTGTATGAAAAAGAGACCCATGATCAAATGATAAATATCGAATTAGGGGAATTCCCTGGTTGTCCAGTGGTTAGGACTCAGTGCTTTCACTGCCGGAGCCCAGGTTCAATTCCTGGTCAGGGAACTAAGACCCTGCAAGCCGTGCAGTGCGGCCAAAAACAAACAAACAAAAAAAAGAATTAGGGCAAAATTAAGCAATCAAGCACCTTTCTTAATTATAGAATTTCCATAGCTCTTAATAAACTTTTAATATGCATTGTGAATCTCTAAGGAGGGGGACATAGTGTATAGTGTTTTCTAAGTTTATATAACCATAGAACACTAATTTGGCCCTAGGATCTCTTGTGGACGCTGCTCTGCAGAACACAGTTTGGAAAACAGCAGCCTAGTGGTGTCCCCAGGACTAAATCAACCTCTGCAACATTCTTTCAATAAGCAAGTCCTTTCTGAAGTTCAGTCCCAGCTCTGTATACCTCCATGTTTGGAACCATAGTCTCATACTCTTTGTCAAGGCAGGTTTAGCAGATGGTAAAGCATGATAGAAAGATAATAAACACTTAGGGACTGATCATGCTAACTAATTTTGTATCATCTAACACATTAACCCAGTCCCAGATTTTCCTTGGTTCTTTGAAGACCTCTGCCAGTGAGAACATTTGGAACATTTGTTCCTTCAGACACTTTTTGGATTACATGTGAATATTTCCATCCTATTTGAATCTGTTTTCAAAATAAAGCATGATCAGAAGCTGCTTTAAATGTTTGAGCAAAGTCCAAATCCACTCAGACGACTTTGTGAAATGTCATCCATGCCCAGATCCCTGATGTATTTATAATGTTCCTGCTGTATCTTTCTTTCCCACACCTTTATTTTTTAGACATCCATCCCATTCTTCTCTCCAGGAAGGAGTACAACCAATATTAAACATTGAGACAGTCTCCCTGAGGAGTTGCCAATAGCTGCATAGCACATGGGCCAAGTTCTGCTGTGTCTAACAGCCACGGCCCAGGAGGCAAATGACAGAAGCTTCCCAATCACATCCAGATGAGCAGAGAGGGCTGCATATGCTGTAGCTGGTATACTGGCATCCAACCCTTGTGAATCTTGATAAAAAAAAAAAAAATACCACGTATACTTCAAGGGAAAACTAAATACTTTCTTCACAAATACCATCAATAGTAGCATCAATTCCCAGGAGTGGTGGATAACAGCTAACCCCTATTTATGAACTTGTATCTCATCACCACACTTCTCAAGAACATTACATTTTAGCTTCTCACTCAACCAATGGCCTAGCAAGAGAACTGTTTTCTCCCCCCTACCTTGGTTTGAGAACAAGGTATCTGAATTTGGGTGCACATGAAGTTGGTTGGACAAGCTCCTGGATGTGAAAGCACCTCAGACCATACACAGAAATGATTATTTTTCAATCAGCAGTCTCTGCAGTAATATATGAAGGCTTATGGGCACTTAAGAGGGCACATAGCACTGGTTCTGAATAAGCTCTAGCATTTATTAGCTGTGTCCGTGAGCAAGTTTTGTTAACTACTCAAAGCCTATTTCTCTCAATTGTAAAAATCACCTGATGTCAGGATTGAAATAAATAATGCATGTAAAACCCTTAACAAATGTCTGAACATAGTGAAAGCTCAATAAACGTTATTATTATACTCTATTTACTGGTCCAGGACTTTTTAAAATGTAAGGTCAGCATAGCTTTTCCACCAGAGATTATCAGTGAATGCCTTCTGAATTGCAGCAATAGCATTTCAGGACATGTGTCTTTCTAAAGGGTTAATTTCTCAACCTCTTGCTCAGAGAATCTCCTACCCTCATGGTCCCATTCTGCATTTGTTAAGCTCTCCATGCTTGCTCTCTTGTCTTCGCAAGTTTCTTGCAAAATGAGCTTCCTACTGTTTGTGGGCTTTGCCCTGTACTTTCTTGCCTTCATAACTGCACAGGGCTCTTTCCACTATACTGCCAGCTTTGCAGAGGATAAAAGCTTGAGGGAGGGGAGAGGGAGAAAAAAACCTCTTGAGGGAGGCTTCCTTGAGAAGACGCCCCCAAGAGCTTCACATCCATAGTCAGTTAGAGGAGACTTGACAGATGTTCAGAAAACCACGACTGTGAATTGGGCATAGCCAAGAAAAGCTCTGTGGAGAAGCCAAGATTTGAAGAATGGATAGAATTTGGCTAAATGGAGAAGTAAAAGGGAAGAAGAGAAGTGAAATGAGGAGAAAAAGCTCTACAGAATATTGGAAAAAGTCTTGGATTTGAAACCTGAAAATCTAGGTTTGATTCATTGTTTTGCCTTTCAAACTGCAATCTCAGGCAAAATATTTCAAAACGCTGAGCCTTAGTTAATCCATGATGCAAATATGGGCTGGTAATGTGGAACTCAGAAAAATTCTGGGAGAGGGTATTTAATAAACATTAGTTGAACTGAATTTTATCGATGAGAGTTTAGAAGACATATTTAGTTGTAAGTTTTTAATTTTGATATTATGAATTATGCCAAGCTGTGAGTGCTTGAAAATATAGTATTGATAGAATCCTGATATAAAACAAGCATTGTCAGACCCATAAATACTAAGCTATTTTCAGGTACCTACTATGCCCTGGCGAGCTCAGACCTCAGCGTTTTGTCCTGTTTCTTACATCTGATTTATATGAAGTATACTTTAAGGCATTTTAAGAAATTTGCCTTTCCAAGAAAACCTATTATACCCGATAGACTCCTGCATATGTAACTATTTCCATTCAAAATTATTTAAAAATTTTTTCTAAGGACCAGAAGACATACATTTTTTAAAGTCCAACTTGTTTAAAATTGGGTAAATAGAGAATATAACGAAAGAATGAAAAATCACAAATAAATTTTTCTTACTTAAAATTTTCCTTCATGACATATTCTTTGAAAATATCATTATTAATGGCTTCATATTATTCCAAGGTGTAGACATTGTGTAATTTATTTCGCTGTTCTTTGAATAGCGGACGTTTACTTGGTACCGTTTTCATTGTTGTAATTAAACCTGCAATGGATATCCTTGTGTAAAAACCAACATCCATGGTGATTCCATTGTTTTAAATCTTTAAAGAATATATCGCCTTTATTTCTAGGTTTAAAATTCCAGCTTGACCCTCAGTTTGTTACACAGATCTCTTCTGCAGCATAAGAAGTACCATTCTCCTTACATGCTAGCAGAAGTGCTTCATTTCCATTGGCAACCTACCTAGGACCTACTACACCAAATATGGCATTTCCTTAGGAAAGTTGTACCTATTTTGCTGAAAAGATTTTACCCACTGAAGAAAAAAATACATCATCAGACAAAAGATTGTTAGGTAAACTCTGGAAGAATTAACTTTCAGATATTTAAATCTAGAATTTAATTAGATCACCTTGAAGATAGATTTAATTAATGTTCTCAGATTGGGTATTAGCGAGACAAAAAGGATTTTTCTAAGAACGGATGAGCATGCTGACGTCTTTAATTCAATTGTCGTTTTCTGAATGTAACTAGTATTCTTGGAAAACAGTTGAAAAGCCTCAGGAAAATAGAGTAATGAATGAATATAAGCCTTTGATCAAGAATTAGGAAGAATTAATGTTCCTTTATAAATAGTTATCACATGCTTTGTATAGGGTTATATATTTTTAATCTCTGTCCTGGTTACAGAAGTTGAGAACATTTGTTACAAATGGATTGGCTTGTGCATTCTTATCCAAAAGATTATTTTTATATATCTAATTAATAATTTGTTCGGTGGCCCTTTTATTTCATAGGAGCTATCATATCAGAAATTCTTTACTCTGACAAAGTGATGTATTGTGTAATTTTATTCCCGAAGCTAATTTGTCATTTTAAACCACATTTATGAAGTGTTAAAAGCCCCTATTGGGGGCTGTAAAATGAACCATTAAGGTTAGTTTATCAAGGACCAACTAACCAAAATACCTTTATTTTCTTTTAATTGAATAATAGTCACTACAATGGTAGGCACACACACACCCACATGGGTAACTGCAGAATAATAGCCATGCGACCAGAATCATTTACTATTGAAAATGCCTTTCGGGGCTTCCCTGGTGGCACAGTGGTTGAGAGTCCGCCTGCCGATGCAGGGGACACGGGTTCGTGCCCCGGTCTGGGAAGATCCCACATGCCGCGGAGCGGTTAGGCCCATGAGCCATGGCTGCTGAGCCTGCGTGTCCGGAGCCTGTGCTCCGCAACGGGAGAGGCCACAACAGTGAGAGGACTGCGTACCGCAAAAAAAAAAAAAAGAAAGAAAAAAAGAAAACGTCTTTTGATTTTAAGGTATAAGGTAAATGATGTTTATATACACGTGCTCATTATTTCCTGAAACTCCTGGAAACAAATACTTTGTGTTTCAGTATGTTCCTTTCGTCATATAAAACTCAATAAAAGCTGTCTTAAATATAAGCTAAAAATAGGTTGCTTTCCAAAGACAATTAATTATATTAATAATATCTAATTGTATACTCTTACTAGCATACACAGTCACAGCTGTAGCATTGAACACACTTGGGTGTGGCTTTGTGTTAGCGTACAGCCACTAAAGCTACAACCTGAGGTGGAGAAATAGCTTCTCTTCTTTGGAAATATGCTACCGTTATTCAACAGATCCTTATTGAGCATCTACTGTGTGCCCAGATGCCATGCTAAGCCCTGGGGATACAGACATGAGTAATACATACATGATCCTGGTTTTCCAGAGCTTAGGTTCTGGTGGATACTAAGATAAGCACACTGGCAATATGAGAAATAGTGGACAGCTCCTGCTTTCCAGGTCATTTAATCTCCACCAGGTCATTTGGTCTCTAGGCCTGTGTTTCAGCGGTAAAATGGGGATGGTGGTAAGACAAATCACATAGAGATGCAAGGATTGAATGATTTATATGTCTGAGGCAGAGTGATTGGTCTATTATGGGTGCTCAATAAGTGTTGGCATGTGATGATGGTGATGCTGTTATTTTGAACGTGGGTTTCTGTGTAAGTGCTCTGGGGTGAGTGCCATGTGAGATGCTCAGTGCATGGAGAGGGGCAGAATATTTTCTGGCTTGTGAATAATGAGAGAGGCATGTGAATAATGAGAGGGTTGGAAATGGGAGGAGGGCTTTGCTATTATACACTTATTATTGTAGGCAGAGCATCACACCTGGGAAAAGCTTCATAACCATCCATGAGATAACAGCCGCAGCAGCTAAGAGGAAACAATAAAGACCTGGTGAAAGCAGAATAGCACATATTGACTAGAATGGTCTTGCATGGAGGGTAGGGAACCATGCAGTGTCGTGTCAACCTGCTTGAAATTGCTGAGGTAACTAGAGAAAGTCAGCTTTTGCTGTGGAACCCAGGAAAGGGACAGAGGGCAGAGAGTGAAAGGGCAGAGGATAGTGGGAAGTGAGGGATGCTGGAGTATAAGGAAAATGAAGGAGATAGAGTAGTTCAAAGAAGAAAGACTCAGAATTCAGAATGGTGGTTTGCCCAGAAGCGGGTATAGCATGGGCAGGGATGGAAGAGAGGGACTTACTTTAATGTCCGTGGGAACCAGTAAGAGCAAATTGAGGCCCATAAAGATAAGTGGACTTGCCCAAATCTCTCACTGACAAGTTTTAAAAAATCTCATATCAGACAAAATAGGATTTATCAAAATGGGGAACAGAATGCAGTAAACTAGCAGAAGACATTCTTAGTAATTCTGACCTTAAAAGATTAGAGGATTCAGTCATTACTGCAGAAAAATTTAGCATGGGAAATGAATTATAAAGAAAAAGATGATAAAGAAAAAGGTGATGGGTCTTCTTCAATTTTAGTTTGAATTAAGGTTAGAATATCACTGATATATAATCATGGAGAGATATAGAGGACAAATTGAAGACTTTCTACAAGTGAGAAGAAAGGTAAATACACTTCCTTCCACTTCACCATGGAAGATGGTTAAAATCACGTGGTAGGTAGTGCTCTGAATTAGGAGACTGGGCTTCTGGTGAAATTTTGGTGAATTTTTAGGGAGTAACATGCTTTTTCTGGGCCTCTGTTTCCTCATCTATAGGTGTTATATAAAAAATATTTTCATTTATATTTCTACCTGATATTTCATTTTCTTAAATACTTAATTGTCTATTTTAGTGAAGGTATGCTGCAAGAATTTACTGCAGTGGTAGATAAGTGTAGACAGGAATAAGACAAGTATCTGTCGATGAAAAATAGTGATTAAGAGCTAAACTTTGCAGCCAGACTGCCTGGGTTCAAATCCTGGGTCTGTGCAGTCTGATCCTGGGCAAGTTTCTCAACTTCCTGTGCCCCAGTTTCCTCATCTGTAAAATGGGAACAATAATATTATATTCTTCATAGTGTTTTTGTGAAAATTAAATAAGTTAATGTGTGTAAGCCTGCTGATAGCAAGGCCCTGCACATAAGGAGTCAAGAATTGCTCCTAAGCTTCACGAAAAAGATGGAACTAATGGAACTAATGTGAACTAGGTGTTAAAGATAAAAGATTTGGAAAGTGATTCCAGGCAAAGGAAATAGCATATGGAAAAAGAGGAACAAGTATGCATTTGGCACCTATGGATGGGAGATAGTCACACATTTTCTAGAGTAGAAAGAAACCAGGAATGGATAAGCAAGGCCATTTGTTTCTAGTATAGAAATTCTTACTAGAAGGATTAGGGAATTCTGTCATGGCTACCGAGCACCAGTGTGCCTGGCTCTGTGATGACAGCTGATAGGAAAATGCTGAAGGTTCTCAACAGGGAATGACATAATAAACATGACTTTTGGGAAAGCTGAATCTGATAACCATATTCTGCTTGAATCAACATTTATTGGTGCCATTTGGCCAGCATTCTCTGCAAGAGTAAGGTAAAAGATCAGGAATAATTTTAGCAAAGAGTAGTTCTGGTGTCCACTAAAGTGTTCAGTACCAGTGACAGAGTGGACTAAGGTTTGGGCCATGACAAGGTAAACATTCTCTTTGGGCTTTCCCATGTAAATCACAGGTAGGTGGTGCTGGGGTCACTAGAGAGAGTTAGTTTTATAATTAAAAGATCTGGGTTTTTTTGTTGTTTTTTTTTTTTGCAGTACGTGGGCCTCTCACTGTTGTGGCCTCTCCCGCCGCAGAGCACAGGCTCTGGACGCGCAGGCTCAGCGGCCATGGCTCACGGGCCCAGCCGCTCCGCGGCATGTGGGATCTTCCCAGACCGGGGCACGAACCCGTGTCCCCTGCATTGGCAGGAGGACTCTCATCCACTGCGCCACTAGGGAAGCCCAAAAGATCTGTTTTGTATAGAGAAGTTTTCTATCAGAACTTTTGTGAAATTTTGTAGGTTTTTAAAAAAACATGTGTCTCTTGTTCAGATGGTAACCAGGTAATTTGGGAGAGGAAAAAGTAATTCATCTCATTAAAAAAAACTTAAAGTTTTATCTGTAGAAATTATAGAAATATTAAAAAATATATGTGTGAAATTATTCAGGGGCTATTATGCATGTATCTTTGTTATACATTTTTATTGCTATAAAAGGTGTCCCTCTCCACAGCACACCACCAGCATAATACCTTTGTGGTGTTGGTATTTGAGCAGGCACTGAGTCAGTATTTTGCTCCAGGTCCATTAATTCAGAACTCGTTAAAGAGTGCCTGTAAGAATTCAACGACATTCAACTCATCTTACCTACCTTTGTATTTGCCAACCCAGTTGATTAAAGTTTTCTCTTATATCAGAAGGGAGCAAATATTGAACTCTGCAAATATTGCTCTAGCTCTGGAAAACCATTTGTAAGCATTTTAATACACGTAATCTTTCTCTGTTATCTCATTCTTTTCCTTACGCACTGCCCATCATCTCAGGAAATACCATCCATGAAAAACTAATTTCTCAGAAAACTCCAGCATAAAGTAATGAATTTGGACATATCACAATTTGATAACTAAGACAGAGACTGTTCTTTTATAAAAAGCTGTGAAGGGGAGGTTTTATTCTCTGTAAAATACACCAAAAGAATCTACTTAGCTTCAGGTATTGGCGTTGGATGTCAACAGTGATAGGTCATTAAAAGATGGAGCCATAAACTGATAGCTCAAAAAAATTGATATATAGGCAGCTGGAGGATAAACAGTGGATAAGAATCTTGGGTGTCCAGATATACTAAAGGTTGTTGGATGAAGTAGATAGAGCCACTGTTTTGGTGGTTTCCGTATTAGCTGAGAAGCAAATGCCAACTGCATGTGTGTGCATGTGATATGCACACACCTTTCATCTTTTCTCTTTTCACAAATTCATGTTGTCCTTTAGTAACTGCTTCCCCTGTTTGGGCAGGGCTGATCTTGATATCCCTTGTATCAGTAAGTGAAAATAGAAACCCCAGTAAGTGAAAATAGAAACCATACAGATATTTCAACAAAGATCATTTATTATAAGGAAATTGGATAAAGAAGTGTTGAAAGTTTAGCTCTGAAATTCTACCGGACTGATATCTGCAGGAAGCAACTACTATCTCTGTGGTCAAGAGGGTGGGGAGGGGAAGGTTTGGGGTTATTAGAACCAAGACGCTTGGAGGAAAGGACCCATAAAGTTGGGATCCAGTCGCTGGAGGGAGGAGGTTTTGTCCAGCTGGTGGTACTAAATCAGAAACTGAAAGAAGGAACTTTGCAGAATTGGGACCTAGACCTCTGAGTGGATGCTTTGCCACCATTTCCACTATCTCTGAGGGGATCCAATGAGGCTGGCTTGGGAAGACCTAAAGAAGGGGAAGAACTGGAGCCAACTGCCACTGTCACAGAGAATGGCCATTGTTGGAGTGACACCTGCAGAAACAATAAGCAAAACTGGAAGAAGCAAGACCCTTATTTCTCCTCCAGCCTTCTGGCCTCTTAGTACCCTTAACAGAGTCTGACAAGGAAATGACTGGCAAAGGAGAGATATATTTGCTGACTCCCAGCCTCAGCATCACCAAGCAGTGTATGGAAGGGTGGGTGTTGATCTTAGAGATAGGTTAATGACAGCACAAATCTTTTTACCAAGTTTTACTGTTACAAAGTATTCCTTATGGAAGGAAGTATGTGGAGCCTTTCTCACCATGAATGGACATATGTATAAAAGTGTCTAAGAACGGGTGAGTGGTAAACTAGGATGATGGAAATGATTCAGGGAGAAAACAAATCTCTCCCTTGCCCCATTATGGCTCAAAGGTTTTGTTTAGTCCTTCAGAGATATCATCTCACTTAATAACACCACCAGCCTTTGTTAGGGAAATGGGATTACCTCTTTACTGCAAATGAAAAAAAAAAATCATGCTCAGAGGCTTTAAGTAATGTCAGCCAGTCTATAGAGGGTAGGATTCTGGCCAGGTACTGTCTGACAACAAATGAAATGCTGAGCTTTCTTCATCTACCGTAATGTAGAATAAGGCAAAACCAGAGAGTCACGAGTACAGGTAACCAACAAGTGGGCAGCTCAGAATAAAAGGATGGAAGATATGAACACACAGGGTGACCTTGGTTCTAAGGAAATGCCCACCCAGTCATGGAGGGTGTATTGAATTCAACTTCAGTGCTTCAGGAATTCGCTCTAACCTTGCTTTCTGGTTGGAGTAGTTCTATCAAGTACTTGGGCTCTTCTCGCAGTCTTCAAGTCAAGGTTCTACCGCCACAAATGCGTATGACCAACAGTAGCCCACCTTTTTCTCATGCCTTTTACCTCTCACCTCCCACCTTGGGACTCCTCTGTTACTGTTGAGACATGAGACACCAGGGCACAGGCTCAGCCCCCGTGCATGTGTCACCCAGAAGTGCAGGAGTTAACACCCTTTGAGCAAGGGATATAAGGAGCTATTAGAACATGTAGATAAAATTTTCTCCCCTCCTCTCCCTGGGTGGACTCCAGAGTTACAACAACTTTATGTGGCCTCTCTGAAGGTATCCTGTAAGGCTGAACAAACAGCCTGACACAAATTCTGGCCAGTTCAGTAACACACTGTGTTATATTTGTTTCCCTTACACTCCATTTCCCTCACTCTTGCTGCCTTGAGATTCCACTCCCCAGTAAAACGGTAGCACAGTAAGCTTTCGGAGAGACTTTTTTTTGGAGGGGGAGGAGGTTGCTGGGTTATGAGACTGACTTCCAGGCTAAGCCAATGGGATGCGCTTTTGTGTGTGTGGGTGTGTTCCTGAAAGAAATGCCCAATATTTAGCATTTTAGGCAATTAGGCTGAAGCTCTAAGTAGATAAAACAAGATAGAGAGAGGAGTTCTGGGGGAGAAGTGAGGATAGATCTGACATCTCCTGCCTTTATGGAATAAAAGTTTGTCATCCTGCAGATCAGTGCCTGTCCTGATAATTCAAAATAAATTTCCTCAAATGAGGCCTAATGTGTAATAATGCTCTCTGTGGAACTTTTCTATTGTCAATCAAACTTCTGTTGGTGTTCATACAATCCTGTATTCTCTGAACAGCCAACTCCCACTCAGAATTTATGACTCATCTCTTGTCACCCCCTCTGGAAAGAGTTTTCTAGCTCTTTTCCTTTTTGCCAAACTTTTGAGACTGTTAGGGCACACTCATCTAGTTTTTGAGGACTTTAAAAATTTCTCTTATGGCATAAATCATTCTGTTTCTGCACCAAATGGAGAGATGAGAGCAGAGACTATGCCTTGGTCGTTGCTGAATTTCTAGAAGCTAACCGAAACCTGATACACAGTAGGTACTTAATCAATATTTGTTGACTCCATTGACTGAATTAAAGGATTCATGAGGAACACTGATGAAGTTTGTAAGCTTTTTAATTACCCTATTGTACAAATCCTAGGAGAAATTGCTGAATCAGGCTCACGTTTTGGGTGAGTGTAATATACGCTTGCCCATATGATGAACTGTGATGGCAACAGAAGTTCCATGGTATTAAAATATTTGGGCTTCCCTGGTGGCGCAGTGGTTGAGAGTCCGCCTGCCGATGCAGGGGACACGGGTTCGTGCCCCGGTCTGGGAAGATCCCACATGCTGTGGAGCAGCTGGGCCCGTGAGCCATGGTCGCTGAGCCTGCGTGTCCGGAGCCTGTGCTCTGCAACTGGAGAGGCCACAACAGTGAGAGGCCCACGTACCGCAAAAAAAAAAAAAAAAAATTTATCTCTGCCAATTTTCACAACTCCCCACCACTTAGTTATTTGGGTTAAGTCCCTGAAAGCTCTGATAAAATGCTAATTTGAAAGCATCATACCAATATATCAGATTAGATGAGCCCCAGTTCTCTGCTAAATTGATACAGAAACCAGATTTGGACCTCCTCAGCCTAACGCCAAACACTAAGACCTGCCCACCCTGCCTCACAACTTTATTCAGATAACAAGTGCCTCAAAAGCAAAGTAGGATATTGATGGGCGTCCAGGATCCAGGAAAAGCAGAAAGAATAAAGGGTGAGGGAGAGACAGAAAGGGAAATAGATTGAATGAACTAGAAACAAAAACAGTGAATCTAAAACAGTTTGGTCTCTGGATTATACAAGAGAAAGGAGCCCAGGATAAGTAATTTGGTTGGGAGGAATATCAAGGCAGGAATCCATCTGGTGCATGGGGTTTTCCATGGGATACCGTTAGTGGCTAAGGGCAGCCGATGGCAAGAGTGAATGCCTAGGAACTGAGGGCCACAGAAAGGGCATTGAAACAATTTTTCCTGCATATCATAGCTATGACCAGGAGGTTGGCTTAGAGAAAGAGCTGTAGTTAGAGATGACCGGTCATTTAACTTTCTAATGAATGACTTCAGGTCTTCTAGCATTTCTTTTCACAGGATTATATAGTAGTTAGGAGTGGGGGGGGTCTGCATCTATATTAGGAAAATCTGTGTTTTTACCTTGGCTCTACCCTTTACTAACTTTGTGACCATCTGAGTCTAGTTCTTTAACCTCCATCTGCCTCAGTTGTTCCATCCTTAAAAGGAGTACAATGATAGCATTTCCTTCAGAGGGTTATGGTGAACACTAGGGAAATAATGCATGGGCAGCACTTACCCCAGGACTAATGGTGAATGTTCAGTAAAGGCTTGTGGTGTATCATGTTGTGATTATTAGTTTCTAGTTCTTGCAGGTATATCCTCCAACTTTGTGTTTTGAATAATAAGGGTATACATATTTTTAATTTTCAAAGATTCCTAATCCTCAGTATTATGGACGTCTGCTTCCTGGAACCTAGAAAATAATCACTAATTTTGCCAAAGCTGCGAAAAATCCACCATACTCTAAATGACCTTGATCAAGTGCTGTCCTAGTCTAGGGAAGCAGGGGAGCAACCTGAAGGTGAAATATCCCGTTAGCAATCTCCCAGGTGAATGGAAAATTTAAAATAATATTCTAATGATTCATTGTACATTACTACGCCCCATTAGGTGCCTACATTACATCTTAGGGCACAATCAGTATCTGTCATCTTGCTTATAGCTTTGGTGCTAGAGCAGTTCAATTGCATTTTGTAACTCTCATGCCCATGAAACTGTAGCTCAGGTGTCATATGATAAAATATTACTGAGAAGTACATATTCACTCCTAAAGCAAAGTGGGAAATAATTGATGAAGAAGGTGTCTTTCCATCTGGTCAGACACCATTAAAGTGAGGATATGATTGATATGAGAAAAAAGTAAGACCAACAGTCTATGAAACTTTTTGGTGAATCCTTATGAGTGTGTGTGTGTGTGTGTGTGTGTGTGTGTGTGTGTGTGTGTGTTCTCAAGAGCGTTCCTTTAAAAGCATTTTTCAGGCATTTAAAGTAGATTGCTATTTATGAAATGTTGATATAGATAAAACCAATTTAGGAATATATCTATTATATAAAGAGAAGTGTTGGTATGTAGACATGTGCTTTCTTTTGTTAAGAAATTTTAAAAATGTATTCAGTTTTAGGCTATGGCAAAGCTAAAGGGAGGCTCCAAAGCAGCCATGGGTAAGTAATAAACTAGTTGTCATCGTACTAAATTAAACAAGTGAGTTAGCTAAATAACCTATATTTTGAGTTGTTTTCTTTCATAAAACAACTGACTGCCCCCTTTTTTTCTCATGTGGGTGCTGTCATGGAGAAACCCAGGAACATGCACCAATCAAAATATCTCTGCCACATATTCTACCAAGTGGAAAGTGATTCGGGTTAATAGAAGCCTTTACTAGAATTCAGACATACTTGAAAGGGTTAAGCCCATCGTATGGTGACTCATACTTCAGTGTGAATTTTTGAAACTGTTAAATGCATGATTTCTTTCCAAATTGAAATTGTACAGAAATGTGAATTCTGCTTAAGAGAGAGGAAAACAGAAAAACATTAGGATTTCGGAACACTATGGGACAGGCCAAGCCAGGGTCCTTGTCACAAGTGTGGAGCTTTGGATAGACAAAAGACACCAGGAAAGGGTGTTTATGTTTGTGTGTGAGTGTGTGCATGTGTGTGTGTGAAGTATAAAGGCGACAAAGAGGGCTCTAGAAATAGATGTGTAGGAGCTTCAGAAGTGAATTTAACTGGCACTGCTCTTCTGTTTAAGATGCCGTTGGCCGCAGACACTCTTTGCAATGACTCTGGAAAATCACCAGTAACGTGCTTCCTCACACACAGATGCTCTCAGGGCTTTTTGACTTGCCCAACTTTATAAAAGGAGGGACGTATACAATTCAATACATCTGGTGACATTTGTTTGGGGCTTAAAAAAAAAAAGTACTCCCATGACAGTGGCTTTCTTTGACATAGGGAGGGACTTGTCCTAACCATGACTGTGAAAAAGTAGCTTAATTTGATCATTAATGTCTAATTATGCACTTTAAAACCAGGGTTAACTGGTTGGGAGTTTTGATAGATTGTAGATGATAATAATTCATTTGGTTTCTTTTAAAATCTTGAGAAATTCCAATACCTTGATACTGATATCATACTGTACCTCAGAGGGGCACTTTTTGAGTTTTAGAATACTGAACTGAGACTCACACGGAGATACACTGAGATTAGAGCAAATGCCCTGAGTCTGAGAAAAAGAGGTATCCTGAAAGGGGTAGAAGGATCTGGAGGCTCAAATAATGTATTGTTTTATTAGCATGGCTGTGGGAAAAGAAGGGAAGTGGGTGTAGGATAAAGGCAACTGAAACCGTCACACAGAAACATGAACTCTCATTGGAACCGTCTCAAAATGCTGCAGGCAATTGTAAGCCTTGCTGAGATAAATTGGGCTAGCCTTTTATTTTCCTTTATGCTGGATATTGTCAGAGTTTCGTACCGTGAAATATAAGACGCTAGGAAAGGTTTTTTTTTTTAAACAATTATTCATCAGTTTCTATTTTTATATAGCTTTGGGGGACCGTAGAATTCCGCTAATATATTTTAGAAGGCCTATGAGGGGGAAAAGAATGACAAGAAGAATTTATCTTGATGGTTGAAATAGATATGTTTTCACTAAGTGTAGTAAAGTGAATCCTCTATTTTCTTTGTCATTTGTCGCAGACTCAGGTACTGTTCCCTCCCCATTGTCACAATAAGTAGTTAGAGTCTTCCTATAATTTAGGACTGCTTTGATTGCTGTGTATTGTCTGGATTTCAGACTTCCTTGGGTCAGGCCTAAAATTTATAATTTTGCTGAAATATGCAGGATTATTCAGTAGCCTTCTATTTATTCTCCTTTCCTTTGTCACTTCCTATTTACAACTCATATGTTGCTGTGAGATGAATTTTCTTTAAGCATGACTGGTTTTTGAGCCATTTCTTGTTGAAGAACCTAACCAATTTACTATCGCTTCGGGTAATCTGAATTTTCCTTTCCAGATTTCAAGGTCTTCCTCAGTTTTATTCTGCTTGATCTCACCTTAATTTCTTGCCCCTCCTCTACTTAAAATGTATGTTTCCTCCCCCATTTAAGGCCTTTTCCCCATTGTCCCTCATAATCTCCATGCCATTCCTGATACTACTGCTTTTCCCAAGAGCACCCACCCCATCGTTTTCTTCTCCCTTCATAAATTTGACTGAGTTTTTAAATTTCATCTTAATTCCTACCTATATAATAACAGAATAGCTAACACGCATTGAGACTTGGCAATGTGCCAGCCACTGTTCTAAGCACGTGTCATGTATTGTGCTGTTAGTTTTCATATTGACCTTGAAGTAAGGTAGTTCTACATCCCCATTTTACAAATGAGGAAACTGAGGCACAGAGGAGTGACTGGCCTACTGACACAGCTGTTAAGCCACTCAGCTGGGATGCAGAAGTGGGCTGCTGGCCTCGTCATCCTGCTGTCTCTACTGCTGCACACTTCTGCCACCCTCTGCCTTTTCTCTCATGGCCTCTTCTCTGTCTTCCAGCCCACCCTGACTCCCTCCATTATGAGCTAGTATGGTAGCTGTGTTCAAAGCCATGCAAGTGTATCATTTCATTGTGTCTATTTCATGCCCTTTTTTTCCCCTGGGAAATTACATAGCAAGATGTCTTAGAAAGAGTTCCATGCCTCATTCTACTTTCTTTCCAAAATAATATATGGCCCCAGCTCATGGAGGAACTCATTCAATACTCATTTGTTGTTGATAGATAGTGTGAGATAACTCCTCCCTTTTCATTACACAATAATTGTCTTGATTTTGTAATTCACTTTGACCATATAGACTCAGTACCCTCAAGTCTAGGACACACTATAAAGTGTTTTAAGTTCCATGTATATGATCTACGAAGTTTGTCTCAGCTGAGGTGACAGTTGACCAGCATTCTGGAGTGCTTTCTCAGTTGGGCTCTGGTGGATCTGAATTACTCAGTTTTCATTTGAAATGTTTCTGAAAGAATTTTTTTTAACATTCTTACCCATATAAACATCACAACACACGAACCAGAAAATCACACCATTTGTGAGATATATATATATGATATATATAACTGTATATATGTACAGTTATATTCTACATAAAAGAAGGCACTATTAAATTACCTTGGATTCCCTTTAATGGGTACCAGAAAGCACATGCTTCTGAAAACATGGCTACTGCCTTAAAAACTCAATTTCGCTGTGTTTTAGCTGATATTTTTTCCTTTAACCAATATGACGATCATGGTTTGAGGAAATATCTGGTTTTTATATTGGATTCAATCTCAAAGGATGGCTGCTGAAGTAGAGCCTTGGGAATCAGACAGACCTGAATTTGAATCCCAGCCCTGCCACAGACTAGCTGGGCAAGAAACTTAGTTTATTTGAACAAACACTTCTTAATATCTAAAATGGGGATAATAACATCTACTCTGCAGGGTTGTTGTGAGAATTCAATTCAGTAATGCATATAAAGGAACTACTTAGCATACCTTTTGCCATATGGTAATTGCTTAATAAAGGTTTTATTAGTAGTAATAATAGAGAATTTAAATGCAGTAATTGATATATGCTGACTCAGCTCAAAAATGGCATGTAGAATTTGGAGATGACGCTATCTCTTTCAATCCGTTTCTTTCCCTTCCTTCCTTCCTTTCCCTTCCTTCCTTCCTTTCCTTTCTTTCTTTCTTTCTTTCTTTCTTTCTTTCTTTCTTTCTTTCTTTC